>NC_058133.1:129651820-129717423 GCF_016433145.1 Gracilinanus agilis
ATTGCACAAAATTTATATATATGTATTTTATATAATTATATAAATTATATATATATATATTTTTGAATAAACATGAATATATATATATGTATATATATATATATTTTAAACCTGTGATACAGTGAATCTGAGATAAGTGAACTGGGATATAGCGAGGGAGGACTGTACTTTGGTCAGGATAATGCAGCCCATATATGTTAGAGATTCAACTTGAATCCAAGTCTTTCTGACTCCACGTGACCACATGTTTGGAAAGGTTGGTGTGTAAAGGTAGAATGAAGTAATGGATAGAGCAACATCTTTGGATTCAGGAAGCGCTAGATTTAAGTCCTGCCTCAGGCACATTGACTGTGTTACCCTGACTAAATCACTAAGTCTCAGCCATACAAATCTGTTTGTCTTTCTCTAAGTCTCTCTCTCCTTCTTCCTTTGTCTCTCCCTTTCCCCTCCTGTGTGCATATGTGTAGTCACCAATTCAGTACATTATGACTTTGCTTACCCTTCTATTAATAAGTTTATCGATAATTAATTTGTATACAACAGGTATTTCATATGTTTATTGAATTAGAAATGCACATGATAACAAATGTATTTGGTTTAGGGTGGCATTTCCAGTGGAAAAGTACCTAAAAGTGAGCTAGTCAGTTGTGAAATCAAATTATTTTTAGTGTCTAATACTAGTACTACACAAATGAACACATACTGAATGCCTATTGGGTAGAAGACACTGTATTAGGAATACAGAGACTGTGAAGTTACATAGTCTGTGACTTCAATAAACCAGCTGAGGACATAAGATAAGATTTTGTATTATCCGAAAGTCTTAGTCCAGTTTTAAGCCATAGCCAAATGGACAAATTTTGTGACACCCAAAATATGTATGTATACATAAGCAACATGTGCTACTTTTAATTTATACACATGATTTCATTTATACAAATGATACTCACAAATATGTATCTATTTAGTGCCAAAATAAGTAGCACTGATCATAAGTATTAGACAAATTCAGAGCAACAAGGATCACTTACCATTGGGATACATTGACAATTCCAGTAGTGTTTGTGTATCTTGCCTACGTGACACATTAGTTCTTCCTTTTCTTGATAAATATACTTATTTTTTAATATCTCCAATGAGGTAAGAGACTTTGTTCAGGCAATTAAACAAATCAATCACTTTGATGGATAACAAAAGTATCAGGAGAGCCCAATAACCATGAATTAACTGATTACCTTAGATACATCACAGAATCTCTTTCACACTATCTTACATTTAGAATTTTAAGCTTCACAGCTCTGTGAAGTTGATAGTACAAATGTTATTCTACCCTTTAAAAATTTTTTAAACTTTTTTTTTAACCCTTACCTTCCATCTTAGAATCCTATACTTTATATTGGTTCCAAGGCAGAAGAGCAGTGAGGGATAGGCAATGGGGGTCAAGTGACTTGCCTGGGATCACACAGTTAAGAATATTCAATATTTTTGAAGAGTATTTGAATGAAGAAACTAAGCATCAGAGAGGTTCAGTAACTTGACCAAAAGGGCACAGTTAGTATGTGAAAGCGCCAAGTCTTCTTGATCTTTTTCTTATTCTATGTTGGAAGTTTAAAGGGTATTCTCTACTCTGTCAAAAGTCAAAATGCCTCACATCTTAGTCTATAATTTTTCTAAACTTCGATGACCACCCCCCAAAATAAAAAAAAAATCATCATCTAATGGCCGACCTTCTGGTGATAAGTGTTTTAAGTTTTTCCAAAACTCAAAGTCCTTTCAGTATGGTAGAATTTGCCAGTGCTTATATTTCATTGAGATTAAGAACTTGATGTTCATGTCCATAAAGGGAGGAAGCATTAGATTCAGATTTTGGTGGTAGATTTGTATGGTACCAAATATGAAGTAGGAAACAAAAGATTAGAGGCAGTCCAGTTGAATTCTCTCAACATTCTGCACCACATAACCTTACAATAGACTGTCAAATCAATTTTTGAAGCAACAGAGGTGACAAAAAGTTAGAGTAAGGCATTTTTTCTGGCCCAAGAAACTTTAAGAGGTCACCAAGAGAAATTTGTGATATGGAAGTAGAGGCCTGTCTAGAAACAGCACATGCAATAGCAATAATAATGTTGGTTTCCGTAGCTTTGAAGGTCAGATAACTGATCAGAAAAAGAATACAGGGAACCCTTTGCTGGCCCTGGGTATAGCTGGCAACTCTTTTGTCCATATGCAGTTCTGAGTTGCAGTTCTAGGGTAGAGAGGATTGCTGATGGTCTGTCACCAGGGAAGAGGGGTCCTAGTTACAATTCCAAGGTAGATATGAATACTAGTGCTTGTAGCTACAAGGAACCAAGAAATAGGCTGGAAAAATGAGAAAAAAAAACAACAAAAAGAATAGAAAGCTATTGTGGTAGCAGGGAAAAGCAAAAACTCAGAAGACAACAATGTCAAAACTACAAACAAAGTCTCAAAGAAAAATGCTAATTATATCCAACCCAACAAGAATTCCTAGAAGAGTTGAAGAAAAAGATGAAAATGTCAGAGGAAAAAATGGAGAAAGAAATGAGAGTGATGTAAGAAAATAAGAAAAAAAACAGCTTGGTAAAAGAGATACAAAAATTACTGAGGGGAAAAAACCCTTAAAAACAGAATTGGCCTACTGGTAAAAGAGGCATAGAAATTCTCTGAAGAACTCTTTAAAAAGCAGGCTAGATCAAATGGAAAAGGTGGTTCAAATTTTCACTAAAAAAAGAACTCCTTAGGGAGAAAAATGGAATTGACCAAATTGAAAAAGAGGTACAAAATCTTTCTAAAAATATAGTTACTTAAAAATTAAAATTGGAGAAGTTGAAGCTATTATGAAGCTGACTCTAGAAGACATCAAGAAATAATAAAACAAGTTAAGAGAATGGAGAAATAGAAGAAAATGTGGAAGATCTCATCAGAAAAATTGACCTGGAAAATAGATCAAGGAGAAATAACATAAGAATTATTGGATTACCTGAGAGCTATTATAAAAGAAAGAGTCTAGACATCATCTTTCAAGAAATTATCAAGGAAACATTCCTGAATATCTTCTATCTAGTGAGTAAAATAGAAATTGAAAAAAACTTCACTGCTCACTTCTTGAAAGAGATTCCAAAATGAAAGTTCTCTGGAATATTTTAGTTAAATTCCAGAGCTCTCAGGTCAAAGAGAAAATACTTCAAACAGCTAGAAAGAAACAATGCAAATATTATGGAGCCACAATCATGACCACATAACATTAACAGTTCCATTTAAGGAGTGAAGGGATTAGATTGTGATATTCTGGAAGGCAAAGGAGCTAGGATTATAGCCCAAAATAACCTATCCAACAAAATTGAATATAGCCCATTGGGGAAAAAATCATTATTGAATGGGCTAAAAGACTTTCATGCATTCATGATGAAAAAGTCAAGAGAGGAACAGAAAATTTGATATTCAAACACAAGACTAAAGAGAAATATCAAAAGATAAACATGAAATAGTAATCACAAAACTTTAAATAAAGTTAAACTATTTATATTCCTATATGGGAAAGTGATACATATAATTCCTTAGAACTTTATCATTATTAGAGCACTAAAAAGGAGTGTACAGGGGCAGCTGGGTAGCTCAGTGGAGTGAGAGTCAGGCCTAGAGACAGGAGGTCCTAGGTTCAAACCCGGCCTCAGCCACTTCCCAGCTGTGTTACCCTGGGCAAGTCACTTGACCCCCATTGCCCACCCTTACCAATCTTCCACCTATGAGACAATACACCGAAGTACAAGGGTTTAAAAAAAAAGGAGTGTACATAGGCAGAGGTCATTGATGTAGGTCAATTATATTGGGATAATGTAAAGAATAATGAAGGGGTGAGAAAGAGGGAGGCACTGGGAGGAGAAAGGAAGAGGTAGCATAGGGAAAATTCTCACACCAAAGAGACTCATAAGGAAAAGCTTTTATGGTAAAGGGGAAAATTGATAGGAGGCAATGCTTGAACCTCACTTTCAATGGAATTAGTTCAAAAAGGGAAGAATACACAAACACACACACTCAGTTGTGTATAGAAGTATAACTTATCCATTAGGGAAATAGGAGAGGAAAATGATAACTGAAAAGGGGGAGGGTAATTAAGGGAAACAACAGTTAGAAGCAAAATGGACTTTTGAGGATGGGCAGGAGAAAAAGAGAGGGAAGAAGAAGCAGAAGAAAATGGGATTCAGTAAAAAAGCACAGTAATCATGATTTTAAATGGGAATTTGATAAACTCACCAATAAAATAGAAGTGGATAGCAGAGTGTATTAGAAACTAGAATCCACCAATATGTTATTTTCAAGAGACATAAAACAGAAAGAAAAACACAGAGTTAAAATAAAGTACTGGAGCAAAATTAAATTTGTCTCAACCAAACAAAAAAAAAAAAGGAGAGGAGGTAGCAAACATGATCTCAGACCAAAAAAAAAGCACAAATATACCTCATTAAAAGGGATAATCAGGCAAACTACATTTTCTTAAAATGTACAGACAGTTAAGTAATATCAAAAAATTTTACAGCAAGTTTCTCTGTTAAAGTCCTTATTTCTCAGATATATATACTGAGTATAGAACTGAATCAGATTCATAAAAATGAAAGCAATCCCAAACTTTTAAGTGGTCAAAAGAAATAAGCAATTTTCAGAAGAAGAAATCAAAGGTATTTATAGTCAAAAAATTTTAAATGCTCTAAATCATTGTCATTTAGAGAAAATCATATAAAAGCTACTCTAAGGTACCACTTTACACCTATTAGAAATGACAAATTCTTGAGGTAATGAGTTACAAGATTCACTAATGAATTGTTGGTGGAGTAGTGAACTGGTCCAACCATTCTGGAAAACAATTTGGAACTGGGACCAAAGAGCTATAAAACTGGGTATATATCATTTGACCAAGAAATACCAGTACTAAGTCTGTACGCCAAAGAGATCAATGAAAAAGGAAAAACACCTGTAAGTACGAAAATATTTATAGCATCTCTTTTTGTAGTGGCATTGGAAATTGAGGGGATGTTCATCAATTGGGGCCTGGGTGAACTAGTTGTGGCATATAATTGTAATGGAGAATTATTTTGTGCTATGGGAAATGATAATGAAGGTGGAATAATTTCAGGAAAAAAAACATAGCAAGACATATATGAACTGATGCAAAGTGAAATGAGAAGAACCCAGAGATCTTTGTGCCCTGTAATAGCAATGTTTTAATGCTAATGAGGTGTAAAAGGCTTGGTTACTCTGATCAACACAATGATCCAAGATAATCCCAAAGGAGTCATAATGAAAAAATACCATCCACCTCTACAGAGAAAACTGATAAACTCTGAGTACAAATTAGAATATCATTTTCTGTATTTTTTATTTTTGCAATATGGCTAATATGGAAATATGTTTTGTATGAACTCACATGTATAATTGATCTGATCTTGTTTGCCTTCTCAGTGGTTGGAGGGAAGAGGGTGGGAGGGAGGGAGAAAATTTAGAACTCAAAATTTACAAAAAAGAATGCTAAAAATAAATAATTTTTAAAGAGGAAACATATTCCTCATAGATGAATGAATGAACATTTACTAAGTGCTTACCACATGCCAAGCACCGTGCTAAATACTGGAGATAAATTACAAAAATGAAACAGTTTTTATTTCAAAGAGCTTATATTTCAATAGAATGACTGCATGAAGCCTGGTGGTATTCAAATAGAGATGTCATAAGCCTGGTGGTATTCAAATAGAGATATCATAAGTACCACAGCAACACTCCCTGATGTGGTCTGAACCAGATTAAAATGTAATTAGGAATATTTAACAAATTAAATTAAAATACAATAGGACATTGGTATGTGGTTTTGTAAATCAAAATGTGGCTCACAAAGATCCTTGTTTATGGCTTAGTGGCCTTTTGAATTTGAATTTGACTCTAAGAATCAATTGGTCAGAATATGAAAGCTGAGTTTGTGTTTATCCATAAACTACTCAAGGGTCTTTGATCAAGGGTAGGAGTTCCAATATTGGGTGGATTAACTAAGGGAAGAAAGTCTTAAGAAACAAATTATAGGCCAAAGGTTTAGCCCTAGAGAATTGTAGGGAATATGTGGTTATTTTGGAGGTCAGAGATATATAAACATGGTAGTCATCTTGAAGGAAAAAGATATGTAGATATTCACCAAATACTTTGTCTATGAAATAATTTTTAAAAATGCTTTTAATTGAACCAAATTAAAAATTTATAAAACATGAATTGTGAGCTATTTGGAATAGTATTTTAAAAGCTGAAATGTAAAATAAAATGACCCAGATTTTTACTACTGCATCCCTTTTTAAAGCCAAAAGCAATAGTACATCCTATCTACAGTAAACATGTAGTAGGATTTGAAATTAGAAAGATAACTAGGTGTAAATCCTTTTAGTAGATTATCAACTAATCCTAGCACAAACAATTCCTGGATATTTTCCCAGTGTTTTGATTTTACTAATTAGATTAGAAGTACCAAGGAAAAATCCTAAATTGATGCTCCCTGTCTAAAGAGTTGAATTCAATTCTAATTTATAAACTGGCACAAATGTTGCATGGCTTTGGTTCAGTTCCTTTGACCTATCTTTGCCTCAGTTTCCCAGTTGACAAAAAGTTGTTAGTGGCATTGCCCGATAGAAGTTTGGTTTAGATTTATTCTGTTTAAAATCCTTGCCTATAACAACATTCATTATTGCTCCCATCTGGGCTAATATCAAGTTCAAAGTCCACCTTCAACCAGAGTTTAGCTTCTGTGAACATTCAGACTATTTCTGCCCTTCCTGTTACATGCTATTAAGTAAGGAGTTTTCTAAAATAAGTGCTAAGTATTTAAGGCAAAGAAATCCAGCTGTGTAAATACAGTTAACACTCAGACGATTGTTTTATATTTGGCCTGACTCTTACTTGTCATTTTAGTGGTATGGACATGGAAAGAAGTCTCTTTTCCCCATTTCCCATTCTCCATCTGCCACTCCTACTATCCCTCATATTTTTGATAGGATAAGACCATTATTCTCTCCATTTTTGATGGGGTCAAATGTGTCCAACATCACAGCATCTGTTTTGCTAATTAGCACACATAAGGGACCCTGGGAGAAAAGGCAAAGGAGACTGAGCTGGCTATTCCTTTTCTCTAAAACTGAAATTCATAACACTAGAAAAAGAATACCACTCACCCTTGTCATCTCCATGACTCAAAGTGTATTCTCTCTTTCTCAGCCATATTCTTATAGTTTAAGAGATTTGGGCTAGTTATCAGGAAAGAACAATCAAGTCAATTCATATTTATTGAGCAGAAACAAGGTATATGTCATTGTACACTATTCATTTATTTAACAAATATTTATTGAGAAATGATAATATTCAAAGCAATTCACTGAGTCTTAGAGAAGGTACAGATATATATGTATATAAGTACATATATAGATATAAGCCATGTGATGTATAATATCAGTAACTCATATTTCTATAGTATTGACACTGTACAAAGTGCTTTCCTTACAATAATATTATTAGTTATGTGGTATTATCTCCATTTTACACATGAGGAAGATGAGCCTCGAAGAGGTTAATTGATTTGCCCTTGGGATCATTCATCTAGTGAATGTCAGAGTCAAGATATAATCCTAGGTAACTCAGTTCCATTCACTATTATGGCATAGCTGTTGATATATAAATAAATTACCACAATAAAATTAATGTGTTAAATTATTGGGCAGACAGGTGTGATATGTAAGCTCAGGGCAGGAAAGCAGGCATTTTCAATTGGAATGATCAAGGATGGCTCGATTCGTGCAGAAGATGTGAGACTTGAGTTGGGTCTTGAAATAGAGGCAGAATTTTAATAGGCAAATATGGAGAGAGGCTATTCTATGGAAAAAGAAAGCAGAACCAAAAGCCTAGAGATAGAAAAGCACGAGGTGATTTCAGAACAGACTAACTGAAGCACAGAGTTTATATAGGGGAGTAATATGTCCAGTAAGGGAATATAAGTCAAACTTGTGGAGTGATTTGAATGTTAAAACAGTTTGATTAAGATTTATTCTGTAAGAAAGAAGGAGCTATTCATGGTCCTTGAGCAAGGGAATGGCATTAGCAGAGTAACATATCAATAAAAATAATCTCCGATATTGATGAATCTGGTCGATTCACACTGGCAAGTCAAGAAGTCATTATGATAGCACAGAAGTGCAATAGTAAGGAGAATATTACAGAGGCAAATGGAGATGGAGGAATAACTGAGAGATCTTTGTCTCTTCTGGAGGCAAGGTCTGTGTTTATCTGTGATTAAGGGCAATACACAGATTATAAGGTAGCTAGGGGATAGGAAGGAAGGAAAGGAAACTGTCCAAGTTATCTCAGAGAGTAAGCTGAATGCTGAGATAATCTTAGACACTAGCTTCTTACAAATTTAAGGGACTTGAGAGATCATTTACTCCAAATTGACCATAATTACAGAAAGTGAATTGTAAAGGAATCATAAGCAGCTGTATAAACCAAGGGAGGGGCAGTGAAAATGCCATAAAGGTTCCAGTACAGCACCAGGAGTTGGTGAAGTCTTAGTTTCTTAGTTTATGTTTCACACTGTCACCATAGGAGAGAAAATGCTTTGATGATGGCAGCATGAGAGTCATACATCCACCTAATTTCATTTCATAGGCTTTGCTATGAGCTCAGAAATCCCACACAATTATAATCCAAAAAGAATAATGCCCAAATTATAAACTAGTTTGAGTTATATACAAGTTTAATATGAATAAAAACCAAAAAACTATAGAACAATTTCATAAATGTGGATAATATAATTGGGAAAATCTACCTTGAAAAGAGCAACAGATGATCTTTCATTGGAGCTGTTCCACATTATTTTGGAAACAGAGGATACTAATCTTAAATATTTTTTAAACTGCATAGGTAGCTAATGACTATAATTAGAAAATTTCCTTTCAGGTTAATTCATTCAATTCTCCTTCCTCTGCTATGCATCACTAAACACAATTTTTTTTTCAATGCCATTCTGGGGAGAAAAACTTTGATTATTCATTCCTCTAGTTTAGAGCACTTAAAATTCCCCACCTCTGTATACGAGGCACCTTCTTAAGGTACCTTCCTATTTATATCATATAACACCCTGGTATTATATCCATGTTTTAGATAATTAGACTAATAGAATTTCATGACAGAATCAGGGAGACATCTTACCTGTGCAACTTGTTTCCCTATGAACCACAAATTGGAGGTCACTGGAAAGTCAACATGAAAATAGGGATAAAGATAAAGACTGGACTTATGATTTCACTGATATGTGGTACTTGAAGGTAAAAAGATTTTCTCTTCTAAAGCATTTCAGTACCTTCTCTTTATAAATCCTAGAGAATTTCCTAAAGCATTGAGATATTAAAAATTTTCCCAGGATCACAGAGTCAGTGTATTTCATAGGAAATAGTTAAACCCAGCTCTTTCTAACTTCAATGTATTTTATTTATCCATAACATGCTGTCTTCTGACACAAAGATAACCAGAAAAACTCTGAGTGTCCCACACACTGCTTTATCCATAGCTAAGAAATGTAATCTAGGTCTGAAGCCTATGGATGACTATGTTTTCTCATGAAAAGACCTTTGAATGGGAAGATTTGATTCCTATCCTTGTAGGGATAGATCTTATTTGGAGATGTTCCATATTGCAACCCTGGCACAACCAAGGACCCGCTCTGTGGCCCAGGAGAAAGTCACTGTTTCTTCACTAATATCTTTGACTTTCTCCTTGTCTGTTTGGCATTCCTATAAAGATAAAAGCAAAAGGCACCTATGTATCCTTTTAAAGTCAACAGATAACCTCAAAAATTATCAATATAATTATAAAGTGATTGTGCTATAAGAAATTACAAGGAATATAATTTCAGTAAAACCTGGAAAGACTTACATGAACTGAAGCAAAGTGAAGTGAGCAGAACCAGAACATTGTATACATTAACAGCAGTATTGTTTGATGAACAAATGTGAATGATCTAGCTGTTCTCAGCAATACTGTCATCCAAGACAATCCTAAAGACTCTTGATAAAAAATACCATCTGCCTACAGAGAAAGATCCAATGGAGTTTGAATACAGGCCAAAACATACCACATTTAACTTTTTGTTTGTTTGCTTTGATTGAGATCTCTTCCACAGAATGACTATTATGGAAACATTTTTACATGATAGTCCATGTAAATTTGATATCAGATTGCTTACCATCTCAGGGAGGAGGAAAGGGAGGAAAATGGGAGGTTGAGAGAGAATTTGGAAGTCAAAAAAGTTTTAATGATGTTAAAATTACCCTTACATGTAATTGGTGGAAAATAAACTATTAAAAATTTTTAAAGACTATATGTAATCATAGAATAAAACAGAGTCTAACGGGGTCACTAATTGCTTCTGAATGGTAGAATCTACTATGATAAATTTTCCTTTCATCTAAAATTCAAATTTTAAAAATTGATCTGGAAATCTGGCAAGATATTATTGAGTGTCATATTTCCTTTTGACTAGGAAAAAATAAACTGAGATAAGCTTTGAAACTGTATTTAGTCATTTGAAGTTCTTTACAACTTGCTATCTCCTTAGCTTTTTAGTCTTTATATCCTTTATTCTTCTCTACACAATCTGTGATCTAATCACACTGACCTGCTTGTGGTTCTTTGTACATGATGCTTCATTTCTCATTGATGTGCCTTAGTACTGGATTTAAATACTCTTTCATCTAGCTTCCGTGTTTTAGACTCCTTGGTTTCCTTTAACTCTCAATTCGAATTCCCTAGTTCCACCAGTAGCTAGTCCCTCATCACCTCCCATCTAATCTGTGTGTGATTTTTGTACAGTTACCTATTTATATGTTGTCTCTCCCATCAGAATGTGACTTTTTGAAATTGAGGACTAGTACATTTTTTTCCTATCTCTGACCTTGAGCACAGTACCCAGCAATAATAAATGCTTAAAATGCTTTTTAACTGATGGGAAAGTTACCAAGACTAACTGAAAAGATACTGAAATCATAAAAAAAAATTTTAACTGGAAAAGATCTTAGAGATGATCCTCTCATTTTACAGATGAGGAAACTAAGTCTCCAGAGGAGGTTGGGTACTTGTTCAAGTCCTGGGGAGAGTGTATATATAAAGAAAAGAAAACAGTTTCCAACTCCACAAGAGTCCATCTATCATATAATCATAAGTTTTTAAAAGTTATATCACCAAAGTACAAGCTTTAATAGGTTCTAAAATATAGGGGGGAAAGCTTTTAAGGGGCAACTAGGTGCCTCAATGGATTGAGAGGCAGGTCTAGAGATGGGAGGTCCTGGGTTCCTGGGTTCAAATCTGTCCTCAGACACTTCCTGGGCAAATCACTTAACCCCTATCACCTAACCCTTACCACTCTTCTACCTTGGAATTAATACATAGTATTGATTCTAAGGAGGAAGATAAGGTTTTTTTTTAAGCTTTAAGTATAGTTCTGGCAATAGACTATTCCTGATATTTGATAACAAACCTAAGTAAATATGGAAAGACATCACCTAGAGGCTGACTGTTAGGTTATCAACTCACTGACTAAGGCAACCAATGAAAGCAAGAAAAAATATACAATATTCCATCCTTTTTGGCCTTTTCCTATTTCTGCAGTGATGGTGGAAGAGTAGTAGAACAGGAAGCAGACAGAGTTATATGTGAAAGTCTTTAGATTATTTACACATACTACTATTTGGTATTTTAAATGTGAGACTTAATGATTGAATCAACATAATACTAGAGAACATGTATCATAACAATTTTGACAATCTCATAATAAATGAAATTGGAAAGCAAAAAGAAGTTGTAGTTAAATGTGAGGATGGTTCATTATTTCTCCTTGGAGAAAATTTCAAGGAGTCAGTGAGTTGGTGTCATCATGTATCCATGGAAACCTGAAAGATAATTTTATGTGACAGTCAGTCATCTCCCTTTGCTGTGCCAATTATGAACATAAGCAGAAAGACCACCATGTAGATAATTGCAGCTGGTGAGCCAACATCTGCAACCAAGGATGAGGAGGTAGAAAAATCCTATGAAGAACTAGATAATATCTTTCAAATTAAACCAACATATGTTTTATTACTCGGGAATTTAATATCCAATTTTAGAAAGTCATGGGGAAGATAGTGAAAAAGTGTCAGAAAATATGGCTCAGTATCAAGAAATAAAACAGGTCAAAGACATGTAAATGATATGGAGAACTCACACTCGCAAAGGATGGAAACTCTTTAAGAAAAAAGCCAGGAGGTGCTCTACATGGCAAATACTAAATAACATAATACATGCAATAATGTAATACCCAGTATCTTCACATAAAAGAGATGGCTAGTCGTTGGTGTGGGAATCATTTCCAAATCAGCTGTCTTCATATAGTCAGACTATAAGCATGTTAGGGATTAAAATCAATGCCAAATTAGAAGGATAAAAATAAAAATTTATGGCGTGAAATGGAATCCGTATTATCCATTTAAACAAGATAGCTTATGAAAAAACACAGAACAGATACAGATATCTATTTATATTCATTTATATAAAAGATTAATTAATATAAAATAATTGCCGCAAAAAGGAAGCCAAAAGATTTTAGGAACTACCTTTTGTCTATAAACATTTACTTTCCTTACTAAGCAAAGGAAACTGATAAGGAAAAT
Organism: Gracilinanus agilis; assembly: GCF_016433145.1. Taxonomy (NCBI): domain Eukaryota; kingdom Metazoa; phylum Chordata; class Mammalia; order Didelphimorphia; family Didelphidae; genus Gracilinanus; species Gracilinanus agilis. Next base: position 129,664,561 of record NC_058133.1, read on the forward strand.
TACAAACTAATTTATAGATTGTACAGATAAGGGTAGGGGAGATTTTCAGCAGTACTGCCTTATAAAACGGAAAGAATTGGTGGATGGGAAACAAAAATTAGAGAAAACTTGACAAGACCTAAGTAAGCTGCATCATCCTAAGGGCAATTAAGGATTAAAAACAAAAGAAAATAAGCATAAGAAAAAGATTTAAAAAATTGTAAAATAATTATAATTAACATTTAAGTAATACTTTAAAACTTGCCAAGTACTTCATATATATTAGCTTGTTTCATCCTCACAACAAACCTATGAGGTAGCTGCGGTTATTTACTCCCATTTTATAGATAAAGAAATAGGAATAGAGAAATTGAGTTCAGGGTCAAACAGAGAATAAATGTCTAATGCATCATGCAAACTCAAATCTTTTTGACTCTAAGGCTAATGTTTTATCTACTTTGCCACCTGGCTGTCTCAAATGAAATAAACATTTATTCTGCACCCATGATAGTAGAATCACCCACAATTAGTTGTTAAGGACAAAGTCCTTAATGTGCATCATAAGGAAATAGAAATGTACTTAAAGAAGGCATTAATGGGAAGACAACTGAATTGGACCAAGTATATACAAAAGACAATCAATCTAGAAATGATATAATTCTGAGGACATTGAAGTAGTGACCTCACCAATTCTCTAAAAGATGGGAAGATGCAGAATGATTGGAACAAATAACAAATGTTATGAAAAATCAATAGAATATCAATAATTATTAACTCATATCTACTTCTTCAACTCTGTGGAATATAAAAATAACACATACTATATCATGAACATCTTTGGTGAAAATATGAAAGAAAACAAAGAAAATGAGAATCTACAACAATCCACATCTTTACAATCATGCAATTGATTGAAAGTTTAGGTAAAACAAGATGCCTATCTTTATTTTTTTATATTATTTTTTGCTTTTACCAGTGAAAACATTTAACAGATAAAGCAAAATGTTGCCCAATAACTTTCCTTCAACAAAGCTCATTTTCTCATGAATTTCATGCATACATGATAATAAAAACATATCAAGAGAAAAAATTTTTTTCAGTGAGCTTTGGATTACTAATAACCAGAAAGGGATAAAAGAGGGAGATGGGGGCTTTATTAAGATATTTCATATTTTCATGGAGGATTTTCAATTCATAGTAGAGATGGAAGGATGATTCTTTATGTGTGGTGAGATCGACTTGTAAAAAACATCAAGACACAAAACTTAAATGAGATCCTTAATTGATCCAGAAAAATTGTATATATATAATATCTTATTTCAATTTATTACCTCTTTCTCTGGAGGTGGGCATACACAAGTCATACTTCAAACAATATTTCTGTTGCTTTATTTACTATTTAATATTCTCTTGGTTCTGCTCATTTCACTCCTTATACTTTGATGTAGGTCTTTCTATTTTTTCTAAATTAACCTGTTAATCATTTCTTATGGTGCAGTAGTATTTCATCACAGTCATATGCCATAACTTGTTAGGCATTCTCCAATAGATGGGCATCTCTTCAATTGCTAGTGCTTTGCTTCCACAAAGAGAGCTGCTATAATTTTTTGAATATATAGGTTCTTTTTTCTTTTTCCCTGATCAACTTAGGAAATAAACCTAATAGAGGTATTTCTGGGTACAAAGGTACACAGTTTTATAACTCTTTGGGCTTAATTCCAGATTGCTCTCCAAAATGGTTGGATCAATTCACAGTTTCACCAACAATATATTAGTGTGCCTGTTTTTTCCACATACTTTCCAACATTTGTCATTTTGCCTTTTCATCATTTTAGCCAATCTGATTGGTATGAAGAAAAAATGCTAGTATTAGATAAAATAGTTTCTGAGGTCTGTCCTAGCTGTGACTCCATCCCTGTGTCCAAATTACATTATTTCCTTCACTTGGAAAAGGGTGAGTTTACTACTAATAAATATGAAATCAAAACAATTATTAGGAGTTATACTACCCAATTATGTGCCAATAATTTTACAAATTAAATAACAAAAAATACTTAAAAATAGAAATTACCTAAATCAGTGATGGGCAAACTACGGCCTGTGGGCCAGATGTGGCCCCTTGAAATGTTCTATCCAGCCACACGACATTATTCCTAATTTGACAAATATATGATTAGGATACAATACGATGAAAATTCGAGAGAGTTACCTTAGGCACAGACTGACAAATGAGCATTTCCTTTCCTTTGGCCTCCTCTTTAAAAAACTTTGCCCATCACTGACCTAGATTAACAGAGGAGGAAATAGAATATCTGAATAAAACTACTTTAGAAAAAAAGAAATACAACAGGCCATAAATGAACTTCCTAAGGAAAAAAGCATCAGAATCAGACAGATTTACAAGTGAATTTAACCAAAGATTTAAAGATCATCTGATTCCACTGTTGTAAATTAAGGCTATAAAAATAAAAATCAAATGGTAATTTGGAAACAAAAGCAAAAATGCCTTAAAGGGCAGTGGAAAGACACATAATGACCACTAAAGGACTATAACCTATTGCTAAATATGAACATCTTCTGAGAAAGAGAATAAGATAAAAAAGAGCCATGGCTAGAAAAAGAAGTAGGCTGGCCATGTATTAGACCCAAGGAATAACAGACAGCAGATCCCCATGCCACTTTGGTGGCATTGTAATATTAAGAAACCCACAGGAAGTCATCTATCTTCATGGGTAGAGCTCCTGTAGAAGATGACGTGGATATGAGTTAAAGAGGGTGAAAAGTTTTAGATGAGTTGACATATGCACCTCTGTGGGAAATATTCATATCAATGACATCAAATAATCATTGATATATGTTTCTGAAGTTGTACAAAATCCAAAATGTGATAAAGCAAATAGGATGTTTCAATAGCAAAAAGTAGCCTTTCTAAAATAAAAAAGAAATAGTATTAAATGGAAATTTACTTCAAAGCTGACTTTAATTATAGTCTTCTTTGGCAGCAAGACCAAATAATCTCCTATGGTTGCACAGAGTTTTATGTCCTTTGACCTCAATTTGAATTCCAATTTTACCAAAAATGCAACAGGGAAGCAACTTTTTTGAGAAATAAGAACTGTTGGTAATACAAATACGCCCAAAGTCAGAATTCAGTAATGAAGGAATTAGGAAAATAGAAAGCATATTAGGAAGATATTAGCTTTGTAGTTTATGATGGACATTTCATGAAGATAATTATACCCCTCACAGACTTAAATCATAGAAGCCAAACAAACCCTCCTCACAGAGGAAACGGGGATGTCAAGAATTCTTTAGAAAATGGGATCCCAAGGCACCAGCAATAACTTAATTCAGTGATTTATTTGATTGAAATTTCAAGAAGGGAAGGAAGCTAATACAGATGCCAGCTAAGATGAATGGTATGTTTTTCTTCATAAGACTGAATGATAAAGCTTCAGGAAATTTAGAGCAAGAGAAGGAAGAGGCATTCTCTGGAAACAAATATTAAAGGACTCTATGATATGGTATTTCAGGAGAGGGCATTGTTCTATCTTCCTCTGGCTAATCTCTGCTTCAGAGTTTTGAGGGATCCTGGGGTGGGGGAGAAGGGAAAAAAGGAAGCCCCTTTATTTGAACCTCTACCCGCTAGAGCCCTGTGTGACTCAAGCTACTCATTTATGCCTGAGACCATCATCTCCTTTGAGATTTTTCATACAAACTGGCCCTGACCTTCCATGTTCACACACCATGAACACTATGTAATTGCCTCCTGAATTGCACCATTAATATATTCTAGCCCAACCTACAGGAAATAGAGAATGCGGAGAAGCTTTAAGGCTCTCTTCCCCTCTCCTGCCACCCACCCAACACTGCTCCTCACTCCCACCCTGACTCTGCTGCTCTCCTTGCAGATTTCTAGGAGGGGGTGAAAGGGAGAAAATAAAAAAAAGAGAAAGATAGAGAGAAACAGAGATAGACACTCTCACACAGAGTTGAGAGCTTACTGGACCCAACCAGACACACCTATCACAGCATGACAGCATGTTATTTCAGGGGGCCAGCCATAGTTCACAAGTGGTTATGTTTGCCTGATGACTGGCTTCTCTATCAAGGAAAAAAAATCATTGTGTTTTGGAAAGAAATCTTGGAAGAAAAACAGCTCAACTCTGGAAACAGAACTCAGGTTTAATCTACAGGCAGGAGCCCAGCAGTTTTAATTACTACACATTGTTTCCTCCCTATAAGACCCTATGCTCATGAGAGAAAAAGAGGTCCTACCGCTGCGGTCTACATGTCAATGAAGTTCATTGTAAACTCCCCAGTATAACATAAACCTCCTCTGAACACATAAAATTCTTGGCTTCCAAGAACAGTCTCATAGAAAGAGAGCTCTGTATTTGCTTCAAACACAGTTATTCTGTTCCGAACTCTAAGTCCCGGCTCAGTTTTAAAAGGCTGGGTCCAACGAAAGTTGACACGGTCCATGTAATTTTAATTAAGGAGCAATTTTTGTTCCTTTATGGTTGACGGGGGTATTGTAAGACTGTCCTATTAATATGGAATAATTCACAAGCCTGTAAGTAATTCCCTTTATAAAAACCTTCTAGGCGATAGTACCAGGTCAGAATGGAAATCTAAGGAGAGGAAAACACTGACCTGTCAAAAAGTCACCAAAACATCAGAGTTGGGAGAGTTAGGGAGGAGAACTCATTTGACACCTGAAAATAGCAGCTGGCTTGTCACTTTGATAACCAAAATAAAGACTGCAGTAGAAATGGATGGGACTATCTAAGGGGACCTAAAAGGTGACATTTCGTGACAACTGCAAAAATCCGAGGATACAAAATAATAATAATAATCACAAAATAAGGAAAGATTGGCCTTAATTAAAAATCTTCTATGCAATATTTTTCAGAGTGTCCTGAAAAATTTTAATGATACGTTTACGGTTCTTCAGGGAAATGAACATAAGGAAGATCATGAAGTAACAAACAGTAAAATAGTTACAAAATCACGGTCTCCTAGAGAAAAGAAGCTACTATGTCAGGTACATCTTTTGTATCCTCCGAATGCCCATACTATAGTTACTGCTCAATAAATACTCGAGTGATTGATGAGAAAACAAGAGCCTTTGTAAGACCAGATAAAATCTCATGTCCCCTGGTACAAAGATAGGTCATTCATTTCAAACAACAAATTTGTTAAACTTCTGTAACATATGCAAGAATAGATATTGAGGATGAAAAGTTTAAAAATGATACAGTCCCTTTGAAAAGCATAACACTTATTCCTATTAAAAACACTGGAAAATATAGGAATTAATGGAGACTTTCTTAAAATGGTAAATAATATTTTATCTAAAACTAAGAATAGGTATTATCTTTAGCAAGATAAACCTGAAGTCTTCCCAATAAGATCAGGGGTGGAGCAAGGATGTCCAATACGAACATTTATTATTTAATATGTATTAGAAATTCTAGCTATTGAAATAATACAAGAAAAAGAATTTGGAGGAATAAAAACAGGGAATGAGGAAACAAAACTGACTCTTTTGAAGATGGCATAATGGTATAATTAGAGAACTCTAGATAATCAACTAAGAAACTAGTTGAAACAACAGCTTTAGAAAGTTGCAGGATAGAAATAAGTATCAAATTATAACATTTGCACGACCCAATGGAATTGCTTGTTGGCTCTGATAGTGGGGAGGGAAGAGGGGAGGAAAGAAAATGAATCATGGAAACATGGAAAAGTATTTTAAAATAAAAAAATAAAAATCAAAAAGAGAAAGTTTCAGGATATATATAATATAAATAAAGCCTCACAACAAAATACAGTAGGAAGAAAAGGAAAGGAAATTATCATTTAAAATAGCTACAGACATATTAAATTTTTAGGTATCTACCTGCCAAAACAAATCCAGGGACTAGATGAAGACAATTATAAAATGCTCTTCCCACTAATAAAAACAGATCTAAACAACTGGAGAAATATTAATTGCTCGTGGGTAGGCTAAGACTATATAATAAAAAATACAATTTTACATAAGTTAATTTACTTAGTTAGTGCCATATCATCAAACTACCAAAGATATTTATAAAGATAGAAAAAATAATCACAATTCATTTGGAAGGACAAAAATTAAGATTATCAAGGGAATCAATAAAATCAGATACTAAGGAAGATGACCTACGAATATATGATTTCAAATAATATTACAAGATGGTAATCACTGAGACAATCTGGTACTGGCTAAGAAATAGAGTAGTGGATCAGTGGAATGGATTAGGTATACAGTACACAGTAGTAAATGACTAAAGTAATCTAGTGTTTAATAAACCTAAAGATTCAAGCACTATATTACTATGATCATTTCTTCCGTATTACTACATTTACTAAATACTTAGTTTATTTTTACCATTTGACAAAAATTACTGGGAAAACTAGAAAGCAAATTGGAAGAAACTAGATATAGACCAAGATCTCCCACCATATACCTTGATGAGATCAAAATGGATAAGTTATTTAGACATAAATAGGAGCTGCTATTATCCCTACTTTACATACAAGGAAATTGATGTCCAGGGAGTGACTTGACAAGGTCACATTGACAGTTGGGATCAAAGGTAGGATTTGGATCCAGTTTTTCTGACCCCAGAGCTAGTATTCATTTCACTATACATGCTGCTCCAACCCCTACTCCTATTCCCAAGTCATACAGGTTAAGAAAAAAATGCAAAGTTGGGATCTGAAATCATGTCCTCTGATTGCAAATTCAGCAATTTTTTCCCCACTGCAATGTGGTATATGTATTTTTTTTATTGGTTTGAAGTATTTATTGGCCTGCTGGGTAGTTTCAGGATGATTGATTCACAGAGAATTTCAGACCATCTAGTTACCTGGATGAGACTAATTCTTTAAAAATAGGACCCAGAGAAATTGAAGGAAGCAAAGCTAAAAGATACAGATCAATGACTGGCTATGTGCAAAAGACTTGGACTTCATTCCCCAGATGGAAAATATATGCTACCACATATGCTCTGCACATAGTGCCTAAGACTGGCACTGAAAACACTGGGCACTCAAAAATGGTGCTCCTACTTTCTTTATGTAAGAATAAATATTACACTGTGACATCATGTTCATCATTAGGTAGCACATAGTGAGAGTATGGAGCAGGGAGAGATGAAGAGATAATAGTAAATAAAATTGTTTTAACTCCAATAAGGAAGTAAAAAATGCTGGATAGATGAGCTTTAGAGACTGGGAAATTAGTTCCTTGAATATTGGGTTTTTATATATCATTATTATTTCCACAAGAACTCTAGCAGAGAAGAAGGGACATATGACTTTACATTATACAGATAAGAAAAACTAAAACACCCAAAGGAGTAAACCAAGTGGTGAAGTGAACACAAGTTCAGAAGTCAGAGAACCTGAGTTTGAATCTTAGGTCTATAAGTTACTATAAGTATGACCTTGGGTAGGTTACTTAACTGGGGACCCAGTTTTCTCAGCCACTTCTAAGATCAAGGAATAGTATGAGATGATCAGAAGTTCTTTTCCTGCTCTGGAGTCCATGGATATATTTCTGATCAAAGAGTGTATCAGTAAATAATAGCATTTTTGAGCTTCTACTATAGACTTGGAACAATGAACTCTTGTTAAACCATGGGTCATTATTCTTAGTGAAGTGAATTATTTCATGAAGTTTATGTAAAGTTAGCACTTACAGATTCTACTTAATTACTTGTTTCACTTACAAGGTGTTGTGAGGAAGATTAGGTAGTAATTAATTAAGAATTAAGGTTCATCTAGTAGGCTGGAGCTGGAGAATTCTAGGATAGAATGAAGGAGGAGGAAGTGTGTGTGCCCTGAGAGAGAGACTCCATTAGTGGTGGGCAAATTGTTGCCAGCCCAGGGAGATCTCAGACCCTGCTTCCTGATTTCCTTGGGATCCTGAGTAGAGGTGGATTTCCAGCAACAACAGAACAGCATCAAGAAGAGGAGAAGTTTGGGATCTGGTGGACAGTTTCTCAAGCATACTCTTTGTTCTTGGATATCTTGGACCATCTAGGATTTGGGCATCCAGTGAGCATCTTTGGAAAACTGTGAGAACCCTCAAAGCCACCCCTCTGATCCATAGCTGTGCTGTTCAAGACTGGCTGGTTCCAGGCTTGAATTGGCTTCCCAGAGACTGCACTGCTCCTTGGGCCCTGCCCGCTGGATCACTTAGATTAGAGTAGAATAAGTCCTCCCTTTGCCCTGTGTTTTTGCCCTTTAGATTTTAAGTATAGAAATCCCTTTCCCACTTTTTAGTCAAACATAATTAAAGCTGTTAAATCCTTTTACCTTGCCTGCTTGTTTCTAGACTCTGGCCTAGGGAGAGCAGGGTGATAGTTAAGACCAACTGCCATTCCTGTGATAAATCCAGTGAACTCCTTATCCTGGTCCAGTCTCTCCTACACCCCAGTGTGTGTACCCTCAACTATTTAGATTATATTTTAACATCCCTGGTGTCTCCATTATTTATTATCTTTCTACAAAGGATTTCACATATCTCTTATTGGATAGATTTCAGGGAGTACACGAAATTTAGATAGGGAAGTTGCATCTTCATTTTTACTAAATTTTTTATTTTATGTATTTAAAAACACTTTTCTGAAAAGATGTTATTATTTTTCAGCAGATTTCCAAATGAGTTCATAGCACAAAACTATTACAAACCCTGCTTTATTAACATTTACTTTGCAGGTACCATTTAAGTTAATAGTGAAACCTCTTAAACGTTTATCAGTCTCCAGTAAGTTACATGAATAGCTTGTGAATATTTGCCTTAAATTCATTTTTCAATCAGTAAGACACTAAAAGATCTATTCCCAATATGGAGTGGGTTGGGGGAGAAATTTTTTTCATAATTAATAAAATAGTTCATGTTATTTTTGTGGTTTTCAAGGTGTTTCATTTCATTTATTCTTTTGCTTCATTTATTTCATTTATTTATTTATTACATTTTTATTTTGAATCTTTTCCCATAGTTACATATTTCATGTTTTTCCCTTTCCCCCAAACCCCCCTAACCCCACTTAGCTGACGCACAATTACACTGGGTTTTACATGTATCATTGATTAATACCTAATTCCATATTATGGATAGTTGGACTAGAGTTATCATTTAGTGTCTACCTCCTCAATAATATCCCCATCAGCCCATGTGTTTAAGCAGTTGTTTTTCTTCTGTATTTCTTGGTGGAGAAATTGAGCTGAAAATGGAATGGAGAAATTGGAGTTGTTCTCAGCTCCACTGGAGTTGGGTTTCTACTATGTAACTTCATTATTGTGCTTGAAGTGAACTTCCAGGATGCCAAGTTATATCTATATTTCTTCATAAATATAGAAGCACAATCCAAAGAAACATAAATTATTAATTCAAGATTATTTGATGTTTCAGATTGCCTATACCTCTACTTCTCTCTATGAATGGGAGCAGAATAGAACTTGCAGTTTCTTACTTCCCTTAGTTTTTAAGGGTCTCTCTCTGATCTGATCAGTTAGAAAGAATACTAAAGGGCTATGACTAAATCACAGGAGAGAGGAGAAAGGAGAAATATTAGTATCACAAAGTTCAATCTTTCAAAAATCATTGATTTAGATGGTGAAGTTATTCTTCTCACAGATGCTGAAAGATATCACTTACTGTCTTACTGATTGGTCTTCATGAGCTAATGTGGCAAAAAAAAATCAACTCCTCCCTTGTTGGCCAACTTTCTGGTAACGAATCTTTCTATATTTGTAAGACTTGTCCTTGTTGACTATCCATTGCTGGATCTGTATTCCACGCTTTTCTAGGAGAGAACTTGTTAGAGTTTGGTATACCCTTTGAGAAGCCTGGATCACTTCTATTTTTTAAACCCTTATCTTTAGTCTTAGAATTGATACTGATTATCAGTTCCAAGGCAGAAGAGTGGTAAGGGCTAGGGCAATTGGGAGTAAATGATTTGCCCAGGATTACAGAGCTCAGAGGTGACTGAAGCCACATTCAAACCCAAAACTCCTTGTCTCTAGGCCTGACTTTTACTGAATCACCTAGCTACTCCTAGGTCACTTCTAAATCACAACAATGCCACAAGGTTCACTTAAAATACAATGTTCTTAGAACTAAAGAGAAGAAAAGGAGGGAAAGTTTTTAAAATGGGATATGTTAAGCAAATCTACTCCTGAAGTACAGTGCCCTTTGTTCAATAATTATTTCAGAACTTTTATTTTTTTAAACCCTTACCTTCCATCTTGGAGTCAACACTGTGTATTGGCTCCAAGGCAGAAGAGTGGTAAGGGCTAGGCAGTGGAAGTTAAGTGACTTGCCCAGGGTCACACAGCTGGGAAGTGTCTGAGGTCAGATTTGAACCTATGACTTCCCATCTCTAGGTCTGGATCTCAATCCACTGAGTTACCCAGTTGCCCCCTAATTCTTATTTTTTTTCTGTCTCAGCCAAGGTATTTTTGTTACTTATTAAGGCATAGAGCAAAACTATGGTCATTCAAGAAAGTTTCACAAGCATGTTCCCTATGAAAATGGAAGATGGCTGACCAATGTATAATTTTACCACTTTGATGAGATGACAAAGACCAAATTTGGGTTGAAACAACTGAGTAGAAATATAAGAGGAAGATGGAAATATAATTAGGAGATGGAGGCACAAAGTCAGGAGATTGATGTAAATATGGTAAGGACAGTGATGAGAATATTCTAGAAATGAATGTCAAAATGAACAGGTGTCTTCTGTTGTTCTGCATAAAAATAACATTTTTTTCTTATGGGAATGTATTTACTCAAAGTTTCTTCAGGTTAGCAATATTAATCTACACACAGGCTTTTGCAGTAATATAAATCTCTCTAGATGACTGACAAATAAGGCAGGACTCTAGTCCTAGATCACAGAACTGCAGAATTTGAAAATTGAAAGAGACCTCCGTGACTATCCAGCCTAACCTATACACAAGAGGAACCCTCATTATCACAAATTCAGCAAGTAGATGTCTAAAAGACCTGCAAGGAGAACAATAGTAATCCATTCCACTTTGCAAATTGTGTTTTTTTTTAAATCAAGCTTAAATTGCCTCTTTGAAACTTCTGCCCCTTGACTCAACTTTTGACCTCTGGAATCAAGCCAAAAAAAAACCCTTTAATTTATCTTTCTTGTTAGAGCTCTTAAAATAGTTGAAAGCAACCATCATGTTTCCCTCTGGGTTATCCTTTGTCTAAACTAAATATACCCAATGCCATCAACAAGCCCTCATTGGTCGTTCATTAAAGGCTCTTCACCAATCTTATAAACCCTCCTCTAGACTCTCCAGAATTCTAGGTCCTTCTTAAACTATGTTTTCCAGAACAGAATATAATAGTCTACAATAAGTCTGATAAGTGCAGAGTATAATGAACCATTTCCTATTTTCTGAAAGCTCTGACCCACTTAATGAACTCCAAATTCCATTAGCTTTTTTTGGCTGCCATATCACACTACTGATTCATATTGAGCTCATAGTTCACTAAAACCACCAGATCTTTTTCAAAACAACTACAATCAATCTACACTTGCCCTACCTTCAATTCAATAATACAAATGGATTGAGAGGAGAGCAAGAAAAGTGAAAGTTTGAAGGGGATCCAATCCTAATGCCTCTTAGTTTCTCAATACCTGAAGTACATATTTGTCTCAGTTCTCCTTGAGAAGAGTACCTAATGCCACACTTTTTTTTCTTGGTAAGTTTCATAATATTATCTATTTAAAGACAAAAATTATCCATTGATCTTGCTGTATTATTGCATAAACTGTCCTCTAGTTATCATAAAATAACCCAAGGCAGCAATAGCAGAAGGAGCCAGGTGTCCCAGGCTGTTCTTTTGGTGGCTGATTAAACTATGGCATCTAATTAACCTACTTGCAAGGAGTCCTTGGAAATAGTACAGTCATAGTGCTGGAAGGGCCAAAGTTAGATTTCCTTGCATATTATTCTGCCTTCCTTTTCCTTCCCATGTAGCTACTCATAAACTATCCTACGTACGTGGTTCTCTGCCCTGTTTTTTTTCCCATAACATGAACATTCTTTCAATATATATAATTATAAACAGAAAAGAGAATTGTATATAAAACTATGAACTCCTTTTACATTTAGTTTGTTTTTTAAGTTTATATTAAATTTTATCATGACAAAAACTTAGGCCTTACCAGCCTGACCCCCTTCTGAACTTCCTTTTGCTTATTTCTTTGTATTTTAAAAAATATATGTGATTAACATTTTTCTTTCCCCTTTTTTGACACCACTATCTCTACCAACAAATTCCTCTCTGCCCCCAAGTAAAAGCCGGCTCTGCTTTGTAACTCATAAGTAGAGTCAAGCAAAATGGGTCACCCCACTGACCATGCCTAAAGAATCCATGTGTCATTCTGCAACTAAAATCTACTGTCCCTCTGCAGAGAGATGATACTTCATCATTAGTCTTCTGAAGTCATTAAATGTCATATGTTCAATAATAATAATACAAGATTTTTTATATTTATAATTTAACATAGATATATAAATATAGATTTTTTATATAGATGTACATATGGATATAAATATAAATATTATATAAGTATATTATATAAATATAGATTTAAATTAGATAAATTTAAGAAACAAAAGAGCAGTATTCCTGTCTTTAGGACCTCTAGTATAATTTTTGTGAGTAATTTGCTTTACCAAATGCCAAGTGTTTATGAGTTGTTTTCTACAATTTATGATCAAATAAGTATGCTGAGATTTCAGTGTTTGATGCCTTTTCTTTTATTCCTTTATGATCTCTGTATGACTGAAAATGAACAGACAACTCTAATATCCCCTTTGACAAATCTCTCTTTGTCTGACTACTCACTGCATGTAACTCTTGGGAATGAGACTTAGATGTTTGATTCTGACCATTTACACAGCATGGGATTCTAAGTAAGTTATAAGAACACTTCTATTTATGGTTAAGATAAATAAGAGAGTCTTGTCTCATTAGGAAAAGAAGCAAAAGGCACCAGGGACAAGTAGAGGAGAAAAAAGAGATCCTCTCAGCTTCCCAGGAGGGGGAACCAGAGAGCTCTCTGAGCAATCCCTGAAAGCATCTTGGGGTGGAAAACATAGAATGGGTTCTTTCCAAAGGCTGTTGTAGAAAAATGTTGGAAGGACCTTTAGAGTCCTGACATATATATTGGAGAAAGGGAAGAGAGTTCCTGAGAGGGTCCATTCACAAACCTAAGAGGACCTGTTGCTTTAAAGATATTGCATAGAGTTGGTGGTGAGATTAGCAAACTAGCAACCCAAACTGAATGAACTCCTTTCTTGTTTCTCCAAATCATGGCCAGGGTGTTTAGTTGACCCTGTCAAAGTGCTAAATGTTGTTGAACATATTCCAGTTATATAAACATAAGCATAAAACAAATAACTAGAGGAAACTAGGCAGTGAAGGTAAAAGCAGAAAAAAGGCAATATGGTATAGTGGAAAAGGCAGTAGGTTCTAGAATGAAAGGATCTGGATTCACATCCTTGCTTTCTTTATGAGAGAGTAAAACACCTCTCTCTTGGCCTCAATCTATAACATGAGAAACCTGGACTAGATAGTTTCTAATGGTCTTTTCTAGGAAGCAGCAGAGCATTGGCTTTGGAGTCAAAGGATTTAATGACTTGAATTCTTCCTTTGAAGATCCCAGTATATATTGGTCAAGTCAATGAACTTCCCCAGGCAAACTGCTTAGGCTTTTACTTTCCTCATCTTTAAAATGAAAGGAGTTGGACTTGGTAACCCTAAGGTCCCTTTAGCTCTTGCTCTATGATTCCAAATTCCATCCTCCAAAGGATATTATTCTTATTCTTTCTTCTCTGTTAACTGTGATTGATGACTTTTTTAAACAGAATTCTATTAAATTAATTTTAGTTAAGGGGTCCACAGAGTTCAGAAGGGAGAGGGACTTGGGAGGCCTGGGTTCAAAATTTCAGATCTGCTACTTACAATATTGGAGTAAGCTGATCTGAACCTCAGTGTCCTTACCTTGAAAATGGCAGAGCTGAACTAGATGATCTCTTAGAATCATAAAATGTTAGTCCTAGAAAGAACCTAAATACCATTCCCTCATGACACTGCCAGCCCAGTGCCACAAGTTGGGGATTAATGAAATATGAAATCCAAAGAATATCTAAAAGATAACAAAAAAGATATTTATTTAATAGGAAGGACATTCAGCAAAGATTAAATGCAAAGATGCTGCCCCCTTTCATGCCATATGGATAGCATCTGCTCAGCAGGGTGGGATGGGTCAGATGATGATGGTGATTAAAAGGGTAGTGAGATATGTGTCAAGTTTGAGGGGCACTCACTCCTGGTGGGGTAGCCCCTTTATATCTTAAAGGACAAGGAAGGTATGTCAGCCTATGAAGTGCTAGCTCCTTGCACCAAACAAGTCTCAGTAACAGCTCGCTTGTCATTCGGGGGGAAAAAATATCTCAGTCCATGTGGCCAAGACCCTTGTGGGACTTCCTCCTAGTACCCCAAGCATGCAAACTTCCAAATTTCATATTCATTGCCTGAAAGAGTAATAATCTTATGGTCATGATTGCCACCTTTTTCCTCTCTGTTCAAATTATTAGAATATGTTTCTAGATAGAAGAAACAAATATAGTTTAGTTTAGAGCCAATGACCAATGTCTACCTCCTCTCACTTTAGCTATAGAACATCAGGAATTCCATTTTCAAAAGACTTTGAGACACTGATGTATTTATACAGTTTTTAGATATTACCAACCTTATTCTGTCTCCTCTATGCACAGGTGAACTCTTCTCATTCTTTGGGGAAATGGATTTGCTTCCTGCAAATCCATTTTTCAGGCAGTTAATGATATGGACACAGAGAGAAGGGACACTTTATTTTCAGGTATTTATTTTTTTTTGTGTGGAAAACATACACACACATTACATATATATTTTTATTCAAGCTGGTTAATCTTTCTCTGAAGTAGTAGCAGTTTGGTTCTCTAAAGATCAGGTATTTCATACTTAGATTAAGTATTTGGAAAGTCTATTCAGGTCTCCTGTCTCTAGGAGGATCTTTTCTCAATACTCCTCTATAAACCTCCAGAAAGCAGTCATGTATGTGTATGCTTGCATATGAGTACAAAAAAACCAACAATAAGTAAACCACAAGATTGCCACAAATGAGAATAAAGGAATTATTGTTAGTTTTTTAGAACTACATGGTCAGCAATACTCTTGTTGCTGCATCTTGGAAAGAGAATACTTCCATCCGAATATACATTTCAGATCATAATTTCTCTCTCTTTTGGGGACTTCTGCATTTTGTCAAATTAACAGCTTTACAACGACATGCACATTTCATTCCAACCTGTAGTTGAGCCCAACGTCTCTTCCCTGACCTTTCCTCAGAGAGCTCAGCTGGGGAAAAGGGAAGCCAAGCTCGCAGAATCTGCTGTGTGTGGCCCAGATCTCATTCTCAGGCCCTGAGCTGTTTAATCATTGTACCTCAAAGAGTCAGCCATTGGCTAATGAATCCACGGCTCTGAGTTATCCCTCATTCTAATGAGTCCTAATAAAAAGCATTTAACTTGGCTAATGCAACATAAAACTCGGCACTGTTCCATTGTATTTGCTTAATAAGAACTTTGTTTAATATCAAATTACTCCCTCCTTGGCCAAAGCTTTATGCTGGTGGTAGTAGATCTGCGAGGTGGGAATATCCAGTACTAGAATATGGAAATTCTTCCCTAATATGCTCTGTATTATTACATGATTACTTAATTCATTTAACTGAGAAAGTCAGATCTTGGTGCCAACTGTTTTGTACAATTTATTTGCAATGCTAAGCAACCAGTCCCACCACGCAGGCTAGAAATACAGCATCGCTTTTCCTGGGACTGAGTTGCTTTTTAGCTATTAAGAGTTGCTTTGAGAGATGCAAAGGGCAGTTAATGACATGGACACAGTTAGAGAGAAGGGACACTTTATGCATATGTACCTTAAATTAGGAAACATTTGTATTAAATACAAATTTTGTCAATAGAATTCTGTTTTCTCATTGTCTCCAATTCAAGGTTGTCTATGGGAATTTTATACTAATAGAGACCTCAGAAACATTTATGAGGTGCTTAATAATTATAACTCACAATTATATGGTGGTTTAAGGTTTTCAAAATACTTTAAATATAGTATTTTATTTGATTTCCCCAAGAATCCATGAGTTTGATACTATTATTATTCCCATTTTCTTTCCTGGCCACCATTTGTATATATACATGTGTGTATATTTTGTGTGTGTGTGTTTAGTCTTCATCTTGCTAGAATGTAATATCCTATAGGGCAGGGGCTTGAATGGCAATTAATAGATTGAGTCGGTTAGGCAAGCAAATGGAAAAAACAAAGGGAAACACCAGTGATTTGGGATTGTCCTCCAGGCAGATTTCACCACTGGCTGAGGTTTCATGGCAGCTCTGGTTGGCTTCCTGATCCTACTCAAGTGGTCCCACACTGCTCCCCATTGCCCATCCTGTTGCAGCCCCATGATCTAGATCTCTAGGTTCACTACTTCAGTTCTCCAAGATTATTGTACTCATTATTAAACATGGTCATGTTATTGGGATCTTTTTTATGGCTTAAAAATTACTTATTTTTTAAACTTACAATAGGCTGTTCAACCAGGAAGGGAAGGGAGAATGGATATCCTCCCTCAAAAAATGATATAAAAAAACCAAAGGGTACTGATAAAGCACATATTTTAAATAAAACTCAATGTCTTTTCTATGAGTTTATCAGAAAGTATTTTGAAAGGTCCAAAGGCATTTCAAAGAATCATTAAGACTTAAAAATGGAAGAGACTTGAGTTGTTGTAATTAAGTTTCCATCTAGTTCAAGAAATTTCTCTAAAGCATGCTAAACAAGTGTTCCTTGATTACATTGTTCTGCTTAAACACCTCCAGTGATGGAGAACCCACTCCGTCATAAGGTAATTCATTCAGTTTTTGAGCAGTGTTAATCATCCACAACCTTTCCTCCTATGCTAAGCAGAAGTCTTTTCCCTTGATTCCACCTATTACTCCTAGTTTTGCCAAATGGGACTATATAGAACAAGTCTAATCTCTCTTTCACCTGGCAGCCTTTCAGATATTTGAAGGCAGCTATAATGTCCCTTATAAATTTGTTCTTTGCCAGGATAAACAGCTCCAACAGCTTTAATTGTTCCTCATAATACATTTTTATAGACCCTAACCAACCTGATAGCTCTCCTGTGGACACATCAAAGTTTGTCAACATCTCTTAAAATATATCTCCTAAAACTTTTTTTCACCTTCCTCTTACTTCTCAGCTCCTTGCTACCTGGCAATGTCCACCAGTCAGATGAAACTACTTTCTCTGAGACCACACGTGATGTAGTTATTGCTAGACCTGATGACTTTTTCTCATCTTTATTGACCTCTTTGAAATATTTGATACTGCTAACCACCCCCTATTTTTGGATACTTTTTTCCTCCCAGAATTTCTGTGAACCTAACTTTGTTTCCTATATGTTTCAGCGACTGATCTTTCTCTATTTTCTTTGCAAGATATTCATTCTTTTTTGCTCAAAATTTTATTCAGGAGGCAGTTAGGGGTATCTCTGAATTGAGAGCCAAACCTAGAGACAAGAGGTCCTGGCTTCAAATTTGGTTTCAGACATTTCCTAGCTGTGTGACCCTTGGCAAGCCACTTAATCCCCTGCTCTTTGGCCATGGAACCGATACCAAATATTGATTTTAAGAAAAAAGATAAGGGTTTTTATATTTAAAAACAACCTATGTACTTAAAATTTTAACACATCACAACAGAAAAAAGAAGTTTCTCTAATTTGACTAAAACATAGGTTCTGATCACTATGCAGTGTAATTTCTGAGTAACAGCTTAACCTCTTTCTTCCCTCAAGAGAAAATGACAATTAAAAAGTTCTTTTTTATATCACAAGCAAAGTTTGGATCTGTATGGACCAGATAGAATGAGCACATCTGGCCCCTTGTTAGTTTTATGGGCCATTCTTCAGAAGTGTCCATAGCTCAGGGCCAAAGGCCAATTAAGAAAAATTGCAGATGTGAAAAGATGTCTCCCATGTCTCAGACTAGTTGGGATAATAATCTTCAGTTGAAGGGCTTTAAATTCATGTGTAGAAATCTGACAACTTTTTAAAAATCAATTTTGCTTTTGTCATTTTTCTGAAGGAGTTCTAAACTAAAGTTCTGAAGTTCTTTGTGAATATATCTCAAGAATCTCTCCTCTTCACTCTCTATCCACTCTATTTTCTCTAATGTTGATCATGTTAGTGATCCTGGATTCAATTCTCATCTCTATGACTGTGAGTTTCAGATTTAGAAATTCAGCCCTTATCTTGCTCTTGAACTCTAGTCCTATATCTCCCATTGTCAGCTAGGCATCTCCACCTTGAATGCTTGAAAATTCAACATGTTTAAAATAGAACTAATTATTTTTCTCCTCCAAACACATCTTTCCTCATTTTCCTATATCTTTTGTTATACAGATTCACAATCTAGGTATCCACCTTAATTCTCCAGCCACTCAGCCATGCCCAAGCCATTGTTAAGTTTAGCTGTGGCTACAGCCTCAGCACCATTGGAATCCATCTCATTTTTTTTTTACTTATAAAATCATCATAGTAGTTCAGATACTCATCATCCCTTGCATGAAATACTGCAAAAGCTTCCTAATTAATTACTCTCCATATAATGAATCTCTCCTCTCTCCAATCTATCTGTTGCACAGCTGCCAAAAGAATATTCCTAGAATACATATCTATTTATGTAATTCTCCTAATTTAGAAGCTCTGGTGGGTCCATATGGTCAATAGGACAAAAATGCAATCTGGAATTTAAAATACTTAACGATCTGGGCTCAGGCCATCTTTCTAGGCTAATTATACATCCTTACTTTTCACATTCTCCATGTTCCTGCCTAACTAGTCTACTTGATGTTCCTCCTATAAGGCATTCCATCTACTGTCCCCCACACTTGAAAAGCTATCCCTCTTCATACCTGTCTCTTAGAATTCCTAGCTTTTTTCAAGACCCACTTCAAATGTTAGCTCTTTTAAGAGTTATATTCTTATCTCCTCTAACAACTATTTGTGTCCCCTGAGAAATCACTTGGTCATATATATATATATATATATTTATTTATTTATTTATTTATTTATTTATTTATACACATATTCACATAAATATATGCACATGTATGTATAATATATATGTACATATACATATATGTATCGTGTATTTAACTATACATTTCTGTAATGTATCCTTTAATAGGATGTAAGGTCTTTGAAGGCACGTGCCATCTCACTTTTATATTCATTCCTCCAACAACCAAGCTAATGGCTGACACATAGTAGTCACTTAATGAATACTTGTTTAAAGTATTAATTGATATGAATATCACCTCCCACTCTTATCCCATTAAAGAAACCAGAAAATTTTATTAATATTTTTGTTGTTTTGTCATATTTTATACTCATATTGTATCAGTATAAATATGACAAAGCAATAAATAAAATAGGTTGTTTTTAAATATAAAAACCATTACCTTTTGTCTTAAAATCAATATTTTGTATTGGTTCCATGGCCAAAGAGCAGAGGATTAAATGGTTTGCCCAGGGTCACACAGCTGGGAAGCGTCTGAGACCAAATTTGAAGCCAGGACCTCTTATTTCTAGGTCTGGCTCTCAATTCAGTGATACCCTTAACTGTCTCCTAAATAAAATCCAGAGGTCTTTTTCATCTGAAATATTGTCTAGCTTCATCTTCCTTGACCAGTACCTGCATGGTTGATTTTTTTAAACTTAAGTACAAGACTAATTATATTTATCCCTTATTGCCTCTTCCGATATAATAGCATTAGATTGAGATGGGAAGGTATTTACTAACTCTTCCATCTCAACAATAAGAAAACTGAGGTCCAGAGAGGTTAAATAAATTGCTAAAGACACTAAGTCAGAATTGTGATTTGAACCCAGGTCCTCTGACTCCTAAGCCAGTGCTATTTTTACTGTAAAATGTTGTTAGCATCATCTCAATTTTTAAATATTCACTCACCTAGTTCTTTTTAATACAAATTGGGCAATTGGTTCAAAAAAGAAATAAGCAATGATTGTGTTTTTAACATAAAAGGTTAACCTTAGGATTAATTTCTATAAAAGTCAGAACAAGTGCCAAGTTTAGTAGAAACCAGATTTTTTTCCCCTGAAAGTTACTATAATGATTTGGGTTTTTTTCTCTAACTATTTGACCCAAATTATCTTTAGAAAGATATTCAGTCATGACTGGGAAGAGTGAGTCAGTCAATAAAAATGTATTAAAGGAAGAAGTTGGATTAAGTAAATGGATCAAGCCTTAAAAGATTTTAAGGTTACCTAAATCTTTATTTTCCAAAAGGCAAAAAAGAACTGACTAAAACAATGCACATTGGATTATGTATATTTAATGTCTTATTCCCATTCCCCTCAACCTATTCCCCACAAAGTCCCAACCAAACACTCTCCACCCCTACCATTGTGTCTTCTAGAATTCCTGATCCAGGAAGAACATACTTGCTTTCACATTAAATCTTTTCATTTTCAATTCCTTTCATCTTTTCTCTCTCATTGAGACTTACATCTTTCCTGATTACACAGCATCCATTGCTATACTTTCCAATAGAGGCTGTACTGGTAGAGGTGTGAGAATTGGAATATTCCTTACTTTGTTGCTGTTTACACCATCTCCCATTACTGCCATTACTCAGAACCTTTCTCCTTTGCTCCTTTGAGGTTCAGGTAACCTATGTTCCAATCAAAATCCAGGAAGCTGATGTCTGTAGACATCTATGAAACTCTGTTTCCTTTCCTGATGAGTCAGTAATTAGTTTTCAAGATGACGGCTTAGAAGGAGTAAAAGTACCTTCCTCTGTGAAAACCCTTCCAAACCAATCAAAAAATGAGGAGAACAGATAACGAAATGCAACAACAAGGCAAAGCTATGGGACTCTCCTGCTCAATTAAACTTAAAAGTTATACAGAAAAGGTTGAATTCTCTGGTTAAAGAAAAGAAGGAAGGAAGGTCCCACCTATTATGCAGATATTCTGGAGGTTGGTGGAGCCAGGCCAAACTCAACAACAAAATAGAGCCACAGGTCTCTTCTATTCTCTCCTCTCGATTCAACCTGAAAGGTATACAGATAAAGTTGAATTCTCAATTATAAGGGAAATATCCAACACCCCTTCCCCACCTACTAGGCTGAGACCCACGGTAGGAATCCAGCTGACTGAGATCCCAGGGCAAAGGCTACAACTTTGACAGAGTAACTTGGTACCACCACAGGAAGAAAATTGGGAAAATAACTCAAAAAACAAAATAGGTCATCTGAAAATATAGGCAAATGAACAAAATCAAGAAAATAATGTTTTAAAGGCCAGAATTGACCAGCTTGAAAATGAGGCAATGAAAGTGAAAGATAAAAACAAAAACAATAACATACTGGGGGCAGCTGGGTAGCTCAGTGGATTGAGAGTCAGGCCTAGAGACAGGCGGTCCTAGTTCAAATCTGGCCTCAGACACTTCCCAGCTATGTGACCCTGGGCAAGTCACTTGACCTCCGTTGCCCACCCTTACCACTCTTTCACCAAGGAGCCAATACACAGAAATTAAGGGTTTAAAAAACCCAATAACATACTAAGAAATTAGATCAAAAGGAAAAGGAGGATCAAAAAAGTCAGGAATGAAATTCAGTATTTAAAAATTATAATTGAACAATTAGAAGTGAAGAACTTCACAAGGCAGCAAGAATTTATAAAACAAAATCAAAAGAATGGAAAAAATTGAGAAAAATATGAAACACCTCATTGATAAAACAACAGACCTAGAAAACAGATGCATGAGACACAATTTAAGAATTATTAGACTACTGGAAAATCATGGCCAAATTAAAAGCCTGGACATCATTCTACAGGATATTATCCAAGAAAATTGCCCTGATATTCTTGAATAAAAAGGTAGAGATGGAAAGAAACCAAAGATCACCTTCTGCATTAAATCCCCAATTGACAATACCCAGGAATGTTATAGTCAAGTTCAACAACTTCCAGACCAAGGAAAAGCTACTACAAACTACAAAACAGAAACAATTCAGATATCATGGAGCCATAGTCAGGATTACACAGGACCTGGCTGCATCCACATTAAAGGACCAGAAGGCATGAAATATGATATCCTGGAAAGCAAGGTAACTGGGTCTACAACCAAGAATTAACTACCAAGCAAAACTGAGTATATTATTGAAGGGAAAGCATTGTCATTTAATAAAATAGAAGATTTCCAAGCACTCCTGAAAAAAAAAGACCACACAAGAAGAAAATTTGATGTCCAAATACAGAATAGTTTCTCAAATCCAAGGAGGTCTTTTGATTTTCTTTGTATCTCAAGTGCATAGAATGATGCCTGGCATATATTGGGCACTCATTTTTTTGGTCATTTCAGTCATGTCCAACTCTGCATGACTCCATTTGGGGGTTTCTTGTGAAGAATGGTTTGTCAATTCTTTCTCCAGCTTATTTTACACATGAGGAAACTGAGGCTAACAGGGTTAAGTGACTTGCCCAGGATCACACAGCTAGTAAGTGTCTGAGACTGGATTCAAACTCAGTTCAATTCCAGACCGAGTGGTCTACCTATTGTACAATAGACTCTTTGCTATGCCTCCTATATATCTGACCACTTTGTTCGTCTCTTTTATGGGATCATAACTTCAAATAGCCTTAAATGTCCCACAGGGTTTGGTCCTGGGCTCTCTTCTCTTCTTTTCCTTTACATACTATTTGATTTATTGAACTCATTAATTCCTATGGATTCAATTACCATCTTTACATTTACTATTCCCAAATCAAGTTATTCCACCCTAACCTTTCTGTTCACCTCCAGTCTCATACCTCCAACTACCTTTTAGACATTTTCTTTCTTTCAAATTGACTATCCTGTAGATATGTCCAATTCCATGTGTCTAAAACCACATATCCCTCAAACCCTTCTCACTTTCAAACTCCTCTATTACTGTCAATGGCACAGGACTCACAATCTAGACATCATCCTAGATTCCTCACTATTTCTCACCATCCATATACAATCTGTTGCCAAATCCTATCAATTTTATTTTTGCAATATCTCTCAAATACATTCCCATTTTCTCTTCGATACGGACATCATCCTGTTTAGGCTCTCATGTATTAATGCCTGGACTACTGCAATAGCTGCTGGTTGTTTTGTCTGATATAGGCAAAAGTCCATCTTCCATTCATCTACCAAAATGATTTTCCTAAAGCAAAATTCTATGTCACTTCCCTACTCAATAAACTTCAATGTAAATTGATTGTTTTTGAAAACTCTAGTTTATTTAAACTCCTATCATCTTAAGAATCAAATATAAAACTCTCTATCTGGTGTTTCATAACCTGCCTTTTCACCTACCTTGCCAGTCTTCTTGTGCCTTAAATTCACTACTAACCTTTCACACATTTTTTTATTCAGTGACACTGGGTCCCTTATTATTCCTCAAAAACAAACAAAAAATCTTTACCTTCTCTTCATTTTCCTACCTTCATTTCCCTACTCTAAACATTTTCAATGACTATCTCCTATGGCTGGAATGTCCTCCCTCCTCATCTCTACCTTTTGATTTCTCTTGTTTCCTTTAAGTCACCTGAGATCTCACCTTCTATACCCTCTTAATTCTAGTGATTTCCCTCTGTTGATTATTTCCTTTTCTCTCTGTATTAAGTTTATTTGAGCAGTTTCTTTGTATCTCAAGTGCATAGAATGATGCCTGGTTCATATTAGGCACTCATTGTTCAGTCATTTCAGTCATGTCCACCTCTATATGACTCCTCTTGGGGTTTTATTGCAAAGAATGGTATGTCAATTCTTTCTCCAGGTTATTTACATATGAGGAAATTGAGGCTAACAGGGTTAAGTGACTTGCCCAGAATCACGCAACTAGTAAGTGTCTGAGACTGGATTCAAACTCAGGTCGATTCTAGACCCAACAGTCTAGAGCAGTGGTCCCCAAACTTTTTTGGCCTACCACCCCCTTTCCAGAAAAAAATATTACTTAGTGCCCCTGGAAATTAATTTTTTAAATTTTAATAGCAATTAATAGGAAAGATGCACCTGTGGCCATCACCGCTTCCCTGGATTGCTGCAGCACCCACCAGGGGGCAGTAGAGCCCACTTTGAGAATCACTGTACTAGACCAACAGTCTAGACCCAACAGTGTACCACCAGTGTATATCCTAGTAGGTACTCAACAAAAGCTTAATGAGTGACTGACTTTTTGCTCTTTTTGATTGTGGCTTCTTATTGGTCCCAAAGATTGGAGAGTAAATAAGCAAGGAGGAGGAAGGGCAGAAATTATTTTAAAATGTACATATTTTAATGGATTTTGGGAAATTACTATTTTATATTTTTCTCTTCCCTTTTTTTCCTTCTCTATCTCAATTTTAATATGTAGAAGAGCTCCCCAAAAGGAAGGCCATTAAAAACAAAGCCATAACAAATATTGTGGATGGAGAGAATTGGCTGCACTCCTTTATATTCTGATAACTTGGTAATTAAAATAATCCAACAGAAGCTAGAGGGGTTAACTGGTCAACTAAGTCACTGATTAATTATGCACATTTCCAATACAGAGAGATGATAATTGAAAGTATTTAAAGAGACTAGACAGTATTATTCCACATTAGCCACATTTTAAGACAGCCACACATTGACTCCCATCATTTTTTAAACCTTTATGTTCTGTCTTAAAATAGATACTAAGAATTAGGTAATGGTGTTTAAGCTACTTGCCCAGGGTTACACAGCTAGGAAATATCTGAGACCAGATTTGAACCCAGAACCTCCTATCTCCAAGTCTGATGATCTATTTATTAAGTCATCTAGCTGCTCCAACTATCACCATTACCCACAAATGTTTTATTTCTTTAACTAAAAACTTCAATATTGCTCTAACTATAATTTACTGTCACTCCATCTTGCTTCATCCATTATGCTTCATCCCTCCTAAACTTATTCTTTATCCTCACTGAGACCTCAAATTCTGTCACTTCTCAATGCTTTTTAGACCATTAGTTATCCTCTGATTTTACTTTCATTCCTTCTCAATATCAACCCCATAATTAATTTGCAGGTTGTGTCCCCAAAGGAATATCTATTCTTAAAATTAACAGTGTACCTTGTGAGGGTCTGTGGGATTGTATATCTAAACTCTTGCTTATTAGAACTCACCAATATGCTTCCTTGGCTCAGCTTTAGCTGGTAAACACAATAGCTTTCACCACAATTACCTCATCACTTAAGTGAAAATGTTCTCTGTGAAGTTACCATTTTAATTGTCAAATCCAGCAATCTTTTGTTGGTCCTTTTCTACTCTACCTATCTGAAGCATTTCATACTGCCATAAAGCATCTCCTGCTGCATACTCTCTCCTTTCTGGGTTTTTGTGATACTGCCCTCTCCTTGATCACTTCCCAAACCTCTTTTGCTAATTCATTTTCATATCCTGCCTCTTAACTGTTTCCCAAGGCTCAGGCCAGAGTCTGATTCTATTCTCTCCTTTCTCTACACAATCTCCTTTAATAATCTCATCATTTCCAACTGACTTAGTCATAAGCTCTCTACATATGACTCATATGTTGACCTATCCAGCCCTATCTCTTCAAATTTGGCATCACATTAGCAGTTAATTATTATACATTTCAAACTGGATGTTCCATATGCAACTCAAATTCAATGTGTCTAAAACAAAACTAATTTTATTTACTATAAAACCCATCCTTCCTCCATATGTAGGCAAATATATCCACATTATATGTGTACTTTATATATGTGCACATATAATCTCCATTTTAAGTGAATGCTTAAGCATAGGATAAGCATATGTTCTTTTACTAACCAAAATCTTTATAATAGATTTTTTTTGCTCAGCCTAATAGCTCCAAAAGAATGGCATGTCATACTGGGAAGCTGGAAAACACCAGACAGATTGAAAACTTTTATCCAGCTTATGAGTAAAATGTAAAATGCACAAACTCAGGCAATGCACCTCATGATACTTAAGACAAATCATCATTTCTTATAAGACTTTGGAAAGATGTTCATGTAGTTAAAATCTCTGTCCTTCCATTATATTTTTGGACTTCTCCTTTCTAAACACTTATTGGGGCTTTCTCCAGGACTTTTTAAACCTGAAGGAAGTAGAGAATTAGGGAAAATAACTTTTATACTAGGAAAATACTGAATAGGAAACAGAAATAATTTTGCATTACTGTGTTTAAGGTGAGTAGTGTATCAAAATTTTAGTTTCACTGTGGGCAAGTATCTCATGATATCAAGGGAATATCAGGAAACAATTAAAACATCTGAAGTCCATCAGTCTCTCAAAACTGTCAAGTTTTTTTTATTTTAATTTGAATGAATAGCCAGTCATAGAGATTTATTTAGAATTGTTACAGTGACAGGAAACAAATACTGATATTAATGAGTTCAGAAGTCAGAGTTTCCCTATATTGGTATTAGTTCAAATAGCAAGAAGTAAGTGAAATTCACATTTTAAAGTTTATAAGGATTTTAACAGATGTTATTGCCTTTATTGATCTATACAATAACTCCTCATCAGAACTTATTCACCTCATTCATTCAAGAAATATTTATTTATTGTGGAAAATCAAAAGGCACACTGGCCCATGAATAACAGATTTGGAAGAGTTATATCAGCTATAGTCTCTACTCTGCTGTCAACAATTTCTAAAAATGGGAGAGGTGCCAAAGGATCAAAAAAGGGTAAATGTCATAAATTTCAAGAAATGAAGAAGGAATCTATTTGTTGTAAGCTTGTGAACTTGACTTCAGTTCTGGCAAAACTGTTATTGAAAATAGTTTGTTAGGATTTAGAAAGAGAAGCAGTGAATACGACTTCATTAAGAATAGGTCATTTTAGATTAATTTCATTTCCTTTCTTGAAAGGATCACTTATCCAGTACATAGGTGAATTGTTGCAAACATACTATACCTAGATTTCAGCCAAGAATTAGGCAAAATTATTTGTACTTTTTTTCCAACAAGAGGGAAAGATGTGGGCTGGAAGATGAATAGTATTTTATAGAATCAGATGCATTTGATAGTGGATATCGTAGAGCATTCATCAATGGGTTGAGACCAAATTGGTAGGACAATTTTAGTAGTACATCCCAGTTATCTGGCCTTGGTTCTGTGAAATTTAATAGCTTGATAAAGCTGACATGACTGATAAGTGACATGAATAAGGCTAAAGATTATGCTTATCATTCGGGAAACTATCCAGCACCAATAAAGAGATTTTATGTTGAATATCAGGTGGAATCCAAAAAGATTCCTAAAGAGTCAGATAATGAATCTAGTATCATTTTTCAGTTATATCCAACTCTTCATGACCTCATGGTTTGCGAGTTCTTTCTCCAGATCATTTTCCAGATAAGGAAACTGAGACCAAAAGAGTCAAGTTACTTGTTCAAGGTCTTACAGCTAGTGTCTGAGGCCAGATTTGAACTCAAGAAGATGTCTTCCTGATTCCAAATCCAGTGCTCTATCCACTTACCCATCTAGTTATGGAGTCAAGTATAACAAAGTGAAATTGAACATGAATGCATTTAAGTTTTATACTTAGGCATAAGAAATTAAATGCAACTTTAAAGGGGGATTGGATGTATATGTAGCCAGTAGTTTGTGTAGATAAGATCTGTCAGGCTGTGGAGGGTGATCAGGAAAGAAAAGGAGGTGTGAGTGAACTTTAAAGTCAAAATTAGGAAGCAGTGTGGCACAACAGTCAAAAAAATCTCAAAATAATTTCAAGTAGAATCCAAAGTCATATCCAAATCTATGAAAGTGATAGTCCTACGATGCTCTACCCTCATTAGAGAATGTTGGGGATGCGAGGTTGAGTTCTGGGCACTGCAATAAAGAGAAGACATTAATAAGATGAAACATGTCCAGAGGAAGACAAATAGGATAGTGATGTGAATGGAAGACCAGTTAAGGAAACAGAAGGTATTCATCCTGGAGAAAAGATGTCATAGCAAGTATACAGATGTTTTCAAAGAACTGAAAAGTTGACATTTGGAAGACAACTTTCTGGGTCCTAGGAAGATTTAGGTATACAGTGTCGTGAATGTATCTATGTACTCTCCCTAGTTGCAGATGATGGAGGAACACCAACCCCAACCACCCTTGATAGTTGTTATAATTTCTCCTTTTCTCTAACAGTTGCCCAGGGAGGACCCTGAAAGGTTAGGTGGATGGCTAACCCTTTCAGGTCCCACCTGGGGTTGGATAAATTATTATAGGGCTTTTGATTTGCCTTGTATCATGTTTGATATCTGAATGCATTGGCTCCCTCCCCAAGGGTCATGATATAAAGCCCACTCAGGAAGGTTATGTGCAAAGCATGGAATCTTTGCAAAGATACAGGGACAGCCTCACCCAGAATTCCAGGGGACCCCCCTGGAGAACTTTGGGTGAGGGGACATTTGAGAGGAATTGGCAGTTAATTTGTGGAGGTTGAAGTGAGCAGACACCCTGTTTACTACTCCAGACTTGGGGGTTCACCTGAGGTGGCCATTGTAACATAAGCCAGTGGTTTCTACTCATATGGTTAGCCTGCTTGTTAATATTATTCTTCATTAATATCAATATATAATTAACTAGTGATTTAGTGATTAGATATATAAATTATCTAACAAGTTCAGTTAGGTGTCTTCACCCTTCTGGTGAGGGGGGAAGGGTAGCTTCAACTTTAATAATTCAGGATCACCTTTCCTTATTCAAATACCTTCATTAACCTCTATAGTTTTCCTTATTATTTCCTAATATAACCTTTACCTTCAAATCTGTGCCTGGGAAATTATTTGGGGGGAATACTCACAACTCAGTCTGGACATCTAATTTGAATCCTGTCTGCTGCCAGTTTAAGAAGATCATCTCAGTCCACAACAGTTATAGGTAGCTTCTACTTACTCATCTAACCGGCCTGTGAAGAATATAAATCAAAGAAAAGGAACATTATTGGGGTTTCAGCCATAACAGAAACTTACCAGAAGAATCTCATTCCTGTCTTCATTACCAACTGAAGCAGCAGCAGTTAGAGGGGGAGGGGTTTGAGATCCAGGAGTGTTTTACCCCCTCCTTCCTCACTGAAGCCTGTCAATCTGTGGCTCTTGACTTGAAGCTCTATTTGGCCCTGACACATTTATCTGCTTCTCCAAATTATCTGTTATTATCATCATAACACATCTCTATGTGCTAGAAGATAAACTTGTCATCAGAGGACATGGTTAGGAAGAATGGGTGGAAGTTACCCACAATCAGATTTGGTTCTATAAAATTTCCTAAGTATTACAGTGTTCAAAAGTAGAATAGATGGCCTGCATGTTAGGGGGAGGGTATTTCCCCTCTTGTAGGGTATTTTCAAACTGGCTGAATGACTAGTTGTTTCTGAAAGAATTCTCATGGAAAAATTGAACTCATTAGTGCTTGAGGCCCATTACAGTTCTGATATTCTGGAGTAAGTGAAGCATAGAATCTATTAGTTGAAATTAGATATCCACACAAGCAGCCATTGCTGCAAGGCAATTCTTTTACACCTCCCTAATTAACTCACTATCCCACTAACTTACCACAATGACTCTTTCAAGTTTTTTTCATTCCTCCTCAAACCTCCTATGATCTCCTCTCCCTTTACCCAATCAGCTAAGAATTTTTCTCATATTTTATGTGGGGAAAAAAATAAGGCCATTTTGCTTAGAACTCCCTCTTTCCTCCTCCTCTTCACCTTCCATTACTCAGCTGCCTCCCACCATTTTCTCCTTCTTTATCCTTGTCTCACTTGAAGAGGTAGTTCTCCTTGCCAAGGTGAATCCCTTTACCAGAACAAATGATTCCCTTTAACTCCATGTTCTCCAAGACACTGCCTCTTTTATATCCCCTTTATCTCACTTATCTTCCACTTCTCCTTGTTTTCTGTTTCCCTACTGTTTACAAACATGCTTATGTCTCCTCAATCCTAAAATGACCATTACTTGATCCATCCATACCTATTTTCATTCTTATATCTCTACTGACTTTTGTCGTTAAACTCCTGGGGAAGGCTATCTACAATAGGTACTTCTACTTTTTATCTCATTTTTAAAATGAGAAATCTATAGTCTGGCTTGCAGCCTCATCATGTAATAGAAATGGCTCCAAAGTTACCAATCATCT
Source organism: Gracilinanus agilis (assembly GCF_016433145.1). Taxonomy (NCBI): domain Eukaryota; kingdom Metazoa; phylum Chordata; class Mammalia; order Didelphimorphia; family Didelphidae; genus Gracilinanus; species Gracilinanus agilis. The sequence continues at coordinate 129,694,924 of NC_058133.1, forward strand.
CTTAACTGAAAGATCACATGGTCTTTTCTCAATTCTCACTCTTTTTGTACTTTCTGTAGTCTTTGACAGTGTCAAACACCCTCTTTATCTCAAAACTTTCCACTCTAGTATTTGGGACACTACTATTTTTTGGTTCATCTCTTACTTCTCTGACCACTTCTCAGTCTTCTTTGCTGAATATTCAACCAGCTCTTACCCACTAATTGTAGGTGTCCCACAAAAGTCTCTTTTCTTCATCTCTTCTCCCTGTTTATTATTTCACTTAGAGATTTCATTGCCTCCCATGTATTCATTTATCATCTCTATGCTGATGATTATTTAGCCCTAATCTCTATGCTGATCTCCAGTTTCCCATCTCCAATATTTTATTATGTATTTGGAAATGGAGGTCTATCAACATCTTAATCACAACCTGTCCAAAATTGAACTCATTATCTTTCTCCAAAACTATCCTCTCTTCCAAACCTCCTTATACAGGTCTAGGATGCCACCATCCCCCTTAGATTTCAGTTCTTCATGCTCTCTTATCTGCTATATTCAATATAGCAATTTAGTCAAATTGGTTCTCCTAAAGCCCAAGTCTAACCATGTCACCTACTGCCTCAATAAATTCCTATGAATTCCCATCACCTATAGGAACAAATTTAAAATCTTTTGGGCATTCAGAGTCTTTCATAACCTACCCCCTACATACACACATTTCTAGTTTTCTTACTTCTTAAAGATCTAAGATATACTCTTCAATTCAGTGACATTGGCCTTCAATTGTTCTTTGAGCATTTCTCTGCTCCTGGAATTTTTACTGACTGTGTCCTGGCATAGAATCTCTCCCTCCTCATCCCCTACCTCCTTCAAGTCCCAGCTAAAAACCTACCTTTTACAGGAAACTTTTCATACCAATACTTCACCAATGCTGATCTAGGGGTTGAACCAGATGTTCTAATAGTTTCCTTCTACCCCAAAGGGGTATATTATCAGCTGGATCTTGGTGGATGGGATTTTTATGGAGGAAAGGAAGAAATTCCTGAACCAGGAAGTTGTGTGAACAAAGTTATGGAAATGAGAAAGTAAAATGCACGTTTAAGTCACAATGAATAGTCCAATTAGAATTAACATGTGATATATAAAAGAAATGTGGGAAAATGCCAATGGAAAGGGAGGTTAGGGCAGTAGTTAGTATGGCTTTAAATTCCAAAATAAGAAATTTAGATCTTATTCACTAGGGAATGAGAGACTGAAATACTATTATTATTCCTTTTTTAAATAAGGGAGTCACACAACCAAAATGTCATTTTAGGAAAACATCTGGTAGTGGCATTCAGAATAAGACTGGAAGAAACACAAAGAAGGAAGACTAAGTCAGGAGATTTTGCAAAACAGTAGTTTGGACATGTGCTTCAGGGCTGTTTCTATGTGAGCTTAATGCAGATACCTTTAGGGAGGAAAAATAATTTCCCAGATTTCTCTAGATTGAATCACATATTTTTTACAGCCATAACAAGTACCACCCTATCTCTGTAAAAATCATCTTTTGGCTCTCAGATTTCCCATAGCATTTTGTTTTCTCGATCTTTAATACAATGCTAAGTAATTTTGTATATTAAAGTTACTTTGGTTTAGAAGCAATATAGACTATTGTATTGAAACCTGGACCTGCAGTCAGGAAAACCTGGTAAAAATCCTACCCCTGTTATTTATTAGCTTTATGGCCATAGTCAATTCATTTAAACTCTCTGAAGATCAGGCAATGCTCTAAGACCCAGGAGGAGGTCTCATGACAAAAGCACATGTATATATATCTTGCTGTTCATCTTTTGTTTTGAAGAGGACCAATAACCTCACAAGGTGGTGACTTGACTCAAGCATGAATTAGATTTAAGTGTTGATCTCCAGATCAGGCAGAGTTACACAAAATTGTCAGCCTCACTCTCTTTCCAGAGTCATTGAAGAAAGTCCAGTGGCAAGACAAAAGTCAGGATAACTGGTAATGGCATAGGATGAAATGAATGATCTTGGCATCTTCAATGTCTGACCAAGCTCTAAGTACTCCACAGATATTGCTTCCACCACTTTTGTGGCCATTGGAAAAAAATTTTTTTTTCTCATCTTCCCATTCCATTAATGAAAATCTTCATAGACAGCATCTTGACAGACTACACACACAAAAAAAATTCCTAACTCTGACTGCCTTGAGGTCTGCTGGTTGCCCTCAACCTGGTTTAGCCAGATTAATACTTTTAAAAAATTATTCTTTGATTGGCAAAAGGGAGGAGGAGAGAGTAAAAGAATTTCTCTCCATTGCAAGGCTTGAAGTGCACTGTTAGGAGCTGCCCAGCAGGTGGTAATATCTGTCAAATGTTAAGTCCTCTGTCCATGAACACTGATGAATGAAACCTATTCAGAAACAATCCCTTTCAGAAAGGAGGGTTGGGAAGTGGGTTTTTGTTTTGTTTTATTTCTGTCTGGCTAATGCTTTAGTGTTTTAGTGATAATAGATCATTTTAGTTCAGCCTTGCACTGACATTTCCCAAAGTTCTTTGTAGTCCTTAGAAAACAATACGTTTTTAATGATGAGAAAGAGACAGAGAATGGTTCGGAGTATTGGTGGAGAAAAGGACCTCTAATTTTTCTGGGGAGAGATTAAATGGGGGTAGTGAATTGTCCTTGTTTGTGGTTGTTTATTTCCAATTTGGAAGTGACTTGCTGTTCTATCCCCAGAGTTTGATTCTGAGGTCCTCATTGATGCTTTTGAGGTAGAAAAGTGGCAGGTATCTACTACATTTCAAAGAAAGGGAATCAGAACTTATAAGGGAACTCAATGTGCCAAAACTCTATTTTAGTATTATTGTATCTATGGTTTAAGGCAGCGAGATGGCACAGTAGATGGAGCACCAGACCTGGAGTCAGGAAGACTCTTCTTCCAAATCCAGTCTCAGATACTTACTAGTTGTGTGACCCTGGGCAAGTCACTTAACCCTGTTTGCCTCAGTTTCCTCATCTGTAAAATGAATTAAAGAAGGAAATAACAAACCCCTCCAGTATATTTACCAAAAATAGCCCAAATGGGATCATGAAGTGTCTGACATGTTTGAAAATGACTGAAAAACTTCAACATCCATGGTATAACTTCAACATAATTAAGCAAACATTCATTAAGCACTTGCCATGTACAAGGAACTATGGTAGGTGATAGATATTCAAGGGGGAAATGAAACAGTTCTTGCTCTCAATTATTTTTAAATTTTTTAACCTTTATTTTCTGTCTTAGAATTGATACTAAGAATTAGTTCCAAGACAGAAGAGTGGTAAGGGGTAGACATTTGGGATTAAGTGACTTGCTTAAGGAAATGGAGGGATGCTGTAATATATACATGGGTTTACATTGATAGAACTGAGTTTTGTCATTTGTTCATTTTTGAAGAATACTGGCTTTCTATCTGATTGTATATATCTTGTCCTTTGTAGCTGCTATATATTTGAAGCCTAAATTGAAAGTGGTCTTAATGTATTGGTAAATATAATGTGATAAATCTAATAAACATAATTTCTGGTAGTAAACAAAAAGGGTCATACAGCTAGGAAATACCTGAGACATAATTTGGACCAAGGACCTCCAATCTCCAGGCCTATGCTCTATCCACAGAATTTCAACTTTTCTGAGGAAATAAAGCATAAAATCAAGTTGGTAAATACAAGTTATGTACAAAGCAAGGAAAATAATCTTCAAGAGGGAGGATGTTCTATAACCAAGAGCATCAGCAAAGACCTGGAATACAAACTAAACTTTTCCTAATTTCCCTATTTCTGTCAATGGCAGCATCATCTTTCTAGTCAGCTGGGTTCATAAATACAGATTAATTAGTAGTAATAATAATAATAATAATAAATAAATGATTAAGCAAATAAATAATTTTATAGTGTGCCAAGGACTGTGCTAAATATTTTACAAATATTATTGTATTTGGTGCTCATAACCACCTTGGGAGGTAGGTGCTATTATTATACCCATTTTATAGAAGCAGAAACTAAAGGCTAACTGGCTCACTTGGAGATGTAAGGATAGTAAGTGCTTAAGGCTGGATCTGAATCCAACTTTTCCTGACTCCAGACCCAACTATCCACTGAACCACCTTGCCTTCCCTCATCAGTCTCAACTCTTCACCCCTCAACACCCCTCCCACACCACAAGGTCCACTCTTTTATTCAATGAACTCCAGAGCCTCCCAATTATCTCCAGAATCAATGATAAAACTTTCCATTTGACATCTGAAGTCCTTCACTGCCTCGTCCCTTCCTTCATGTACAGTTGGATCTCATTCCATTTTCCAAATGGCCATTGAATGGAGAAAAGAGAAACTTTAAGTGGGGAGATTGACCAATAAGCTATTTTAATTTTGTTCAGTCTTGTCAGTAGTGTCCAACTCCTTAGGATGTCATTTTGGGGTTTTCTTGAAAAAGATAATGGAGCGGTTTGTCATTTTCTTCTCTAATTCATTTTACAGATAAGGAAGTTGAGGTAAACAGAGTGAGGTGACTTACTTAGGGTCACACAGCTACTAAGTGGCTGAGGCTGGATTTGAACTCAGGAAGATGAGTCTTCTTGATTCCTAGCAACTCCACCTTCTCACTGCCCCTGGGCTAGTTTAATAGTCCTGCAGTGAGGTGTGGGTGGGGAATGCATAAGAGGAAAGAATATGTGAGATATTCCAAAGTTAGATATTAAAGAGTGGTCAATAGATTGGATATGTGGGGGTAAGTGTAAGTAAGAAATTGAAGAAGATACCAAGGTTTTGAGCCTGGTGACTGGGAAGGTAGTTGTGCCTTTGGCATTAAGGAGGAAGTTTGGAAGGGAGGAGTTGCTTTAGGGAAAAGATTCCTTCTGGTGTTTTTTTGTTTTGTTTTGTTTTGTTTTTTTGGCAATGCTGAATCTATTGAATATCCACTTTGAGATGTCTAGAAGTCAGAATGAGACTTGAGCTCCAGAAAAAGACTAAGACTGGAGAAGCAGATCTAGAAATCATCTCCACAGTGTTATTAATTAAATCCATCTGAGCTACCCTCGAGGAGCTGACGATCTCTGTTGAATTGTATTTTAAATGATTTTGTTAAATGTTCCCCAATTACATTTTAGTTCAGCTGGAGCTGCAGTCTGAAGTGTGGGATGTAAGCAGACAGGGGGCTGTGAGTTTCACACCTTTTCCCTAAGACTATGCTATAGCAAGCCAATAATTTGCATGGGTGAAAGGAGTTCACACATTCAGAGTTTCATACAGGGCTGAAATTATAGGTTTAGAATAAAAATGAACAAACAAACAAACAAAAAAAAAACAATCCCAAACCAATGCTATGAAGTGAATGTCTAGTTTAGATTAGGAAGTCTAACCATTTCAAACCCTGTTCTCAATTCACCAAAAATCACTTTTCCTTTCCTATCAACAGGCCTCAAGCTATGATTTATATTTCTGTTTTTTGTTCCATTAGTAAATATCAAGAGATTTTTTTCACACTCAGTCTCTAATGGAGCTTGAAATGAATGTGTGTATTTGGCATTCACTCTAGTATTGTTCAGTTATGGTGAGACAGGCTTCTCCTAGAGCAGAATTTGTTAAAATCAACTGCATCGAAGCTGTGGCAGTGGAGCTTTATAGAAACAATTACAGTTTGTTTCCCTCTTATATCATTGGTATCTGCCGGTGATTAGTGTTCCAGTTTCATTTAACCAATTAAAATTAATTTTGTTTTATAAAAGAAGATTTACTGAGCTAGAAGAAAAATACAAAGTATTTCTCCCTCATGCCTGGGGGCACATTATCCTTTATACCACCCCAGACCCTGAAAAGAGGGGCTCACACTTAGAGCTCTTGTGACAAAGCATTCTCCTCACCCAGGACACTTTGGAATGTGGCATACCTGATGGACAAATATTCTAAATTAATTAATTAAATAAAATTTTCAAATACAAATAAAATAACTGATGAACAAATCAATATTTATCTTTTAGGTTTGTTTTTTTTTTTTATAATCTTTACCTTCTGTCTTAGAATCAATACTAAGTATGAATTCTAAGAAAGAAGGACAGCAATTGGGGGTTAAGTGACTTGATCAGGGTCACACAGCTAGCAAATGTCTGAGGCCATATTTGAAAATAGGACCTACTGGCTCCAGGTCTGGCTTTCTATCTGCTGAGCTACCCAGCTGCCCCTAGTCCCACTATCTTAATCATGTCCATTCAGCATTGGGCTACATTAGTAATTCCCAAAGTGGGCGCCACTGCCCCCTGGTGGGTGCTGCAGCTATCCAGGGAGGCAGTGATGGCCACAGGTGTATTTATCTTTCCTATTAATTGCTATTAAAATTTTAAAAAATAATTTCCAGGGGGCTAAGTAATATTTTTTCTGGAAAGGGGGCAGTAGGCCAAAAAAGTTTGGGAAACACTGGACTAGATCTTCATCCTTGGGGCTACTTTGACTTGGATTGACTGTTGGCAAATTTTGGCCAAGATTCCAGGCTCTGGACTCCAAGTTCTCCTCCAAACTTTCAAAGTTTACAGTATAATCACCATCACTACCAGCCATCACAGATGCTCTTCCTAGGAACAAAATACAAAGAGGCAAAAGAGAGAAGCTTGTATTCACAGCACCCAGATTAGACAGATTAGACAGATGAGGGAGATCAAAGTTAGCCTGAGGACTCTGTCCCCATTCAGAACTTAAAGCATGTCTTTCCTTAATTGCAGCCAGGGAGGAAAGAAATAGAACTTTGTCCTATTGGTGACTATTGAAAAAAATTCCATTTGGGGCTCAGAAGTCAATGACAAAAGTCCAATTTTTCACCCAGTAGTTGGCATATGGGGAGTTCATGCTTTAAATGTCCTATGGGCATTGCATCAGGTAAGTGTGCTGAGTATACTTCTAGGAGTTGTGTCTGGACAGCTCCATAATATATACCCCCCCCAAATATATATATGTACATATGTGTGTACATGTATATATGTGTACATATAGGTATGAAAAAGCAATATATTTAATATAATATATGATATAATATGATTTCTAATATTGACATAATTCCATAATTTTTTAAATTCATTCAACCAATTTATTCAATTAAATATCTATGGTGAAAAGCATGCTTTACACAACAACACAAGACTTATTTGTGCAGGTATAACAGAACACAACATTCATTTAAAATCTTCATGTGGAGAGAAATTGTAGAAGTTTCAAAGAGAATCCATTTAAAGAGAAAAAGAAGAAATATAGTGCAAAGCGTGGTTCAGGATTCAGGAAGGAAAGATGGCATGGCTTTGATGGTAATTAGAAGCAGCACATCTATGGGGATAGCTTTCTTCAGGAAGGTAATTAGAAGATTCTAGGCATGGAGACCACCATAACATGTAACAGCAGAAATGACAACAAAAAGACATTTCCTTTAGAGTGTAATATTTGAGGACTCATTATATGAGTTTTAGGTTCTAATGTCAGTGCATAAGAGGAAAAGTATGAACAGCCAGAATTATCTTCTCACTTTAGGAACTAAATCACTGATGGGGTCCTAGGGAGGCTGACAAGACAATACTGAACTCGGGGACAAGGATTAGCTCTGTGGTTAGCCAGGCTGGGGCACTATGAAGGCAAAGCTCTGGTCATGGTTGAGTAAAGTGCCTGCCCCTTCCTCTGCCTCTTTTCTCCAGCAGGCTCTCTGGCTTCCTTTCCCCTGATCTGAAAGGTCTAAGATGGTGTTGATGGTGGGGGTGGATGCTCCACACACTTCTCCCACATAACGGTCACTAAAAGGCATAAACCTATTGAAGAATGGAGAGCAGAATGACCACATCTATTTGACAGATTACTGATGTGGGACTCACTTCAGAATCAGCTGTCTATGGCAGCCAGATTTATTCCTTAGGACAAAAAATAGGGCAGTAGTACTGCCTGGATGAGTGGTGTAGTGGATAGAGGGACAAGCCTGAAGTCAGGAAGACTCACCATCCTGAGTTTAAATCTGGTCTCAGACCCTTATTTACTTCTATGACCCTGGGCAAGTCACTTAACCATGCTGGTCTTAGTTTTCTCTTTTATAAAATGAACTAGAGAAGGAAATGGCAAACCACTCCGGTATCTTTGTAAAAAACAAACAAACAAAATGGGGTAAAGGAGAGTCAGACAAGACTGAACAACATCAACAAAAGGCAAAGTCTGTGCTAAAATGAAAGGATAAAGATGATGAAGAAGACATTGCATGCGATTATATCTCAAATCTGAACTTTTAAAACAAATTGTTGACTCTGAAAAGTGGGAAATGAATAAAAATAAAAATGACTTCAAGAGTGATCATTTTACACACTATTTAATCACTATAAAACAATTTCCGCAATAAAAAGAAGGACACAAAATGATATTATTTGCAACTGGTTACTTTCCTTACCAAGCAGAAAAAAAATGGCAACCAAAGGCAATATTTGTCTTGAGTAAAAGTTCAATTGCAAAGCATTAAAAAAGATGAAGGAAAATTAGAAATGATATTACCTTGCAAAAAAAGAATCTTTGTTGTTGTCATATAAGAAAGTTCATTTCTAGATATTTTATAGAAAGGCACCAAATAATTTTGAAATGGAACAGCTCTGCCAGAATTTTCATCATCTATTTTCTTTATTGATGGCAAGACAATCCTATGTGAACCTCACTTCAGTATCCAATGTGTCATGTCAAAAGAGGAGAAATGTCAGTTTTGAAGGTGAACTTAGGAAACAGTTGACTCATGCCAAATATATACAGAGGAAATTCATGGCAATTTTATTTTAAAGGCACTCACTACTCAATTTTCAAGTGATCTCATAGAGTAGAAAATACTAAAATATTAGAAAAGAGTGCAGGCAACTTTATTATCCCCACTCTCTTCAATAAAAGTAATTAAAGTATCAAAAACTTCTCAACATTATTTCCAAACAGTGTATTCTCAGAATCTGTCACAGAATCACATTTCAGAGTTGGAAGGCATTTTAGTGAACTTCTAGACCAACCAATTTCTGAAAGGAATTCTCACTGTAAGACTCCCATCAGTCATCCCATCTCCTCTTGAACACCTTCAATGATAGGAAAACCCCAACCCCAGTCCCAAAGTGGCCTTATTTTGGTTTTAAAGACCTTTAACTGTTTTTGTCATTGTTTATCCCAATGCAATTTCCACTCATTACTCTTGGTTCTGTGCTCTAGTGTCAAATAGAACAAGTTTAAGCCTTATTTTTTGGATCAAGAAGCTGAGAAGTAAAGAAACTAAATCACTTGCTAATGGTTTTATAGAAAATAAGTGTTAAAAAAGGATTCAAACTCATATCTTCCTGACTCCAAGACCAGTTCTTCTTTATACCATATTAAATTTCATATGTATATATGAAATTTAATATAATTAATTATATAATATAATAATTATATTATAAATATAATTATAAATAATTATATTTATAAATATATAATATAAATATATTATAAATAATTAATATAAATTAATTATATAATATATAAATTAATTATATAAATCTAATTAATATAATATAATAAATGTATATATAATTCTCATCCATGGAATGTAAGTTCCTTGAGGATAGGATCCATATCATCTCTATGACATGTGACATCAGCACAGAGCACAATGGCATGCATATAATAAGTATTTAATAGAGGTTTGTTGCATTTGGATTTTCCTTCATCAAAACCAAAACAGTTCTTGTTATTGAAACAGGTATTCCCTAATAGAGGAAAACCAAACAAATTAGCAATGTCATTATTGTGTATTGTTTTCCTCTGCTTGGTAATAAATCAATGCTAGGGCTGTCTTTTTAATTAGTTGCTTTCTAGTTGGAAAAGTCAACACTGTTAAGTGCTGATATGAAGCTGAGCAATTACCTGAGAAAAAATGCCTGGAATAAGACCCAGAACCCTCTCTTCTGTATTCATTTGTTCACTGCGAATAAGCAAGAAAAAGAAACCAAACTCCCAAACTAAAAAGAAAATTCTAGAGGGAGGATCAGGATATGAAAATTGGGAAAAGGAACTAGAATGGCACCGTCGCACCCACACTTGAAGTGAAAAGAGAGAGAGGAGAGGAAAAGAAGAGGGGAAAATGAAAAGATGTTCTAGAGTAGCTTGTGTTCTCTAAGAATTTGGGAATAGAACTTCAGTGCCCAGTAGAACTGCATCACTTTTACATCTCTTACTTTGGGTCCCAGAGAGGAAAAAAAAAACAGAAAAAATCTGAAAAGGTATAGACATTATTCATATTGATGCAATCACGCAAGATTCTTGAAGCCATCTTAAAAAGAAGCAGTACGACACAATCGATTTTGTGTGATCCTCATAGTCAAGAAGAAATGGGTTCAAATCCTGTCTCTTAGAGAGATAGAAATGTAACAGTCCAGATTTTAACCAATAAAGAACATGCGGCCATTTCCCAGAGAATAACATTGTTCATAAGGAATAGATCTACAACTTTCTTCTAACAAAAGATAAAAAATATTGAGCCCAGTGTGACATGCCTTGAGGCCTGAGAGTAAATTACTTTAGCTTGGTAACAAGCTGACCTTCAATGAAAGGTTACAAATAGAAATATTACTAAATAAATAATTACTAAATAATACAATTCAATATTAATTTTCCTTAAATTGATAGATTGATAGAGGAAGAGAAACAGAAAGAGAGAAAGAGGGGGAGGAAGAGAGGAAGGGGGAGAGACAGACAGACAGGCACACAGATCATGGGCAACTTAATTTAACCTCTCGTTTTTTCATATTGTTTTTGATACCTGTAGAGAAGGTTTCCTTGTTTCCTGGGAGTTCTGTATATCAATGAAATCATAGATAAAATGTCTCTAATTGAAGTATTTATTAAAATGTTTCCATTCCATGTAATTATTCATTTTCCAAAAAGTAAGTGGTTTACTCTTCAATATAGTAAATTTCTCATTACTGACAGTCTTCCAGAGGAGATGCTAGATACTGTTGCTTTTCAGACATTTCAGTCATGTCCAACTTTTAGTGATACCATTTGGGTATTTTTTTTTTGGTAAATTCCTTACTGGAATTGTTTACCATTTCCTTCTCCAGTTCAATTTACAAATGAGGAACCTGAGGCAAACAGAGTTAAGTGACTTGCCCAGGGTCACATGTCTACTAAATATATGGAAATGGATTTAAACTCAGGATTTCCTGACTCCAGACCCAGAACTATTGAGATTCTCTTGAATTCTTCTTCCTCTTTCTCCTTTCATATTCACTCAACTATCAAGTACTATTTATTCTGTCTCTCTCCTACCCATCCCTTCATCCCTATGGTCAAGGCTTCTACTCTAGGACATGCATTCATCATCACCAACCTAGACTATTGTCATAGTAGCCTCCAAGATCTTTCTTTATGACTCCATTTTTTAATTCTCCAACTATTCTTCAAACTATTTTCAGAATAATCTTTTTCATACATAGATCCGATCATGACACATTTCTGCTAAAAAGTCTTCAGTGGATCCTTCTTGCTCAACAAATGAATTTCAGAATCATTTAACTTGATGTAAGACCCCCCATAATGTTTCTACTCTACATTTCCAGTTATCACATATTAATAACCTCTCTATACTCTATTCATCAAACATACTAGTCTACTCTTCTCCTCCATGACCATACCTTGCCTTGTACTGCTAGATGCTTTGAACCTTTGCTCAGACTGTCTTCTACCTCCTTTTCTGTCTTTTCTTGTTGAATTTCTAGTTATATTAAATTTTATCCCCAACTGAGATATGATAAAGTTATTCTTAATTCATCCTGGTTGGAAACAGTATTTCCCCTACTTGGACACACACATATATACAATATTGTTATACATAATTATTTATTATAATTATATTGTACAAAAATTATAATTACTATTTATATTGAGTTTTTCTTTTTATGTATATTTTGCCCCTAACTAAACTATAAACTCCATAAGGGCACAGATTGCATCTTATCTAAAATTTTTATATCCCTCAGTTCCTAATAAATAATCATCTTCATAGAGTAGGTATCTAATAAAAATATTTGAATTCATATTGTTGAATGAACATTCATAGGAAAGTAGATATTGAGATTCAAGGGTCTTCAGAGGCTCCCATATTATAGATGAAGAAACTGAGATCCAGGGAAGATGAAATGATTTGCTCAGTATCACACATAGTGTAATAAGTTTCAAAGGCAGAACTTGAACTCAGATTCCCTAGACTCAGAGCCACGGCTCTTTCCACTTTTCCAGTTAAGTGATTTGCCCAAGATTACATAGTGAGGAAGAAAGTTGGAAATCAAACCCATCTTCCAACTTCAAGTCCAGTGTTCTTTTTTGCCACACAATGGAGCCTTAAGGCAGGGCAATCACCCAAAGAGCAAGCCAGATAAACTTAATTAAGAACAAGCAATTGGATAAAATTACAGAATATATTTCAGCTCTACTGCCCCCTTTGCTCGGTGCCCAGCCTATTGCAAGTGATTAATAACAGCTTGTCAAGTTGTTGACTAGTTAGACAACTATAGGAAAGGGTTCAAAGTATCTCAACCCTCTGAGTTAAACCCTTTTGAATACTGTTTTTTTCTTTTCAAGGATGAAGGTGCATAGGCAGAGGAGGAGCAAGGAAGAATTTGGTTCTAGAAAAGTGAGAAAGTGAGGGTTCTCACTGTTTGTTCTTCTATGGTTCAGCTGCAAGATAGAGGCTGGGACATCAGGGACTGGGGAAGCAGAGAAGTGAGCAGACAGTTCTTCAGGGGTCCCTCCTGCAGGTTCCCTGAGGTCTGGGTTCCCAGATGACCAGGAGAGGGCACCCTTGTCCAAAGATTCACCCTCTATCCTGGCAGGAGGGACAGTTTTCCCCCATCCTCAATGAGGAGATGATTCATGGCTCATAATATCTGGTAAATGAAGCCTGCATTAGTGCACACATATTCTGTAACAACAGATGAAAGCCCCAAACTGCAGAACTGCCAGGAAGCTGGTTTAGGTCCAGGCTATACATTCATCACCAGCTGTGGCTATGCTGTGACAATTGAGTTCTTTCTTCCATTCAGGGACCTTTTTCACCCCAATCTGGGGAAAGTTTGCTGAGGCTCTATAGGCAAGGTGTTTGCTTCTCCAGAGATCAGAGAAAGGTTCTTAAACATTTAGAAATTATATTTATAGAGACCCACCCTAAGATTCAAGCAGCTGCACTTCTGAGAAGAGGCCATTTAGTATTTATTAAATACCACTGTTGTATATATGAAAAGGATGGGTGAAAAGGAGAACAGTCTGAAAGCAGAAGAAGTTTCTATATTTTCTAAGACTATTGTTTTTGACTAAGTTTTTTAGCAGCTTTCTGGAGATTCAGTTCCTTTTAAACAATGATCTCTTCAGAGTATTTGTTGTTATTTAGACTCTGTGGCCCTATTTGGAGTTTTCTTGGCAAAGATATTGGAGTGGTTTACCATTAACTTCTCCAGCTCATTTTAGAGATGAGGAAACTGAGGCCAACAGGGGTAAGTGACCTGCTCAGGGTCACACAGCTAGTGTGTCTGAAGATAAGTTTGAACTCAGGAAGGTAAGTCTTCCTCACTCCAAGCCTGGTGCTCCACCCACAATGCCACCTAGATTACTTCAAAGAGTAAGAGAGTAATGACAAAGGGTTTGTTTTATCTAATGTTTTTAATTCTTTATATGAGAGATTAGAGGAGTGGGATGCAGAGAAAGGGGAAAAAACACATTTTCTGTGTATTTAGTACACTAGATTGGGCAAGATGCCTTAGGTTTATAGATTTATAGCTATAAAGGCTATGAGTGGCCAATTCATCTCACTTTTTCATTTTACACAGAGGAAACTGAGGCTGGAGATATAAACTATTTGTCTAGGGTCACATGAATACTATGCATCAGACACAGATTTAAACCAAGGTTTCTTGTCCCAGAACCAGTGCTTGTTGCACTGTACACTGTGGCAGACCCCAGAGGATCTCAAATCTAATGAGTTCATTTTACAGATGAAGAAACTGAGGCCCTCAGGTTGCTTTTGGCTCTTGAGTATCTATGAGTCTTGGCTTTCCCTGTGGTACCTAGTTCACAGTAACTGAATAGACCCAAAGTTAGGAAGAAATGATTGATATTCTAAGAACTTTCTTATTTTATCTGTCACCAATGACAGATTTTAAAAGAAGTTGTTGTTTTCCTATAATTTCCCATTCAATTCCTTCCTATATGGTGACTTTAAAATTAAAGGGTGAAATGTCAAGAAATGGAAGGGAAACAGCTTCACATGACAAAGTATAATAGATGTATGCTTTGGTTTGTTTTCTTTGTCTGGTATGTATTTTAAGGTATGAATATCACCCAGAGGAAGTCAGGAAGCAGTTGTACTCTTCTGTTGTCTGTGATTTCATTTCTCTATTTCTTGATCCACTCAAGAGTATCTTTTTTCCTTTCTTTTCTTTTTCTATCTTTCTCATCCATTAAAAAAAATCTTATTCTCTACTATTGTGCTATAAGGAGTGATGAACTGGAAGATTTCTACATGAACTGGAAGAACCTCCATGAACTGATGCAGAGTGAAATGAGCAGAACCGAGAGAACATTGTACACAGAAAGTAAAACATTGTGGAACAATCCAATGTAACGGATTTTGCTACTAGAAACCAATACCATGAGACTTATGAGAAAGAATGCTGTCTACATAGAGAAAGACCTGTGGGAGTAGAAAAACAGGAGAAAAATATATCATTTATTACTTGTTTATATGGGTAATTGATTTAGAGTTTTGGTTTTAAAAGATTGCTCTGTTGCAAAAATGAATAATATGGAAATATGTATCATGTGATAACTTTTGTATAACCCAGTAGAATTACTTGTCGGCTCCTGGAGAGGGGAGGGAAGATGGAAGGGAAAGAAAATGAATCATGTAAACATGCACAAAAATTAAAAATTAAAAAAATTAAAATAAAAACATCTTATTCTCACTTCAGCCAACAATCAATGAATTAACAAACATTTATTAAGTGCTCACTATTGGTCAAGCAGGGAAGGTAGGTGGCTCAGTGGATATTTTTGGAGTTTAAATCTGGACTCAGACATTTATTAACTGTGTGACCCTGGACAAGTCATTTAATTTTTTTAAATTTTATTTAATTAATTAATGTAGAATATTTTTCCGTGGTTACAATATTCATGTTCTTTCCCTCCTCTCCCCCAAACCCCTTCCGTAGCTGACACACAATTCTGCTGGGTTTTACATGTGTCATTGATCAGGATCTAGTTCCATATTATTGATATTTGCACTAGGCTGATCGCTTAGAGTCTACATCCCTAAACATATCCCCATCAACCCATGTGATCAAGCAGTTGTTTTTCTTCTGTTTCTACTCCTGTAGTTCTTCCTCTGAATGTGGGTAGTGTTCTTTTCCATAAATCCTTCAGCATTGTCCTGGATCATTGCATTGCTGATAGTACAGAAGTCCATTACATTCGATTGTACCACAGTGTATCAGCCTCTGTGTATAAGTTATTTAATTGCCTGTTTCCTCATCTGTAAAATAAGCTGGAGAAAAAAATGACAAATCATTCTGGTGTCTTTGCCAAGAAAACTCTAAATGATTGGACAACAAAAATGGACCAACCTCTGCTAAGCATGAGGAATGAAAATAAAAAGAACAAAGTCACTTCGACCCCTAAGTGACTCATATTCTAATGGGAGAGACAAGTTCATACAGAGGCACATAAAGAGAATACTTGCACATATATACAATTACATACAAAGTAGTTAAATAAAAAAGGGTTCAGCAAAGAAGGCCAGTAATTGAGGGGATTAGGGAAGGCTTCATGTAGAAGATGTTGCTTGAGTCAATCAGTACATTACCAAGTATTTATTAAGGGTTTTGGAACTGTTAAATCCTAGGAATTCAAAGAATTCAAACAGTTCTTTCCCTTAAAGAGTTCATCCTTTAATAAGGGAAACACCAGGAAAATAATTGGGTACAGACTACGTATATCCAGAGTAGGTAGAAAGTATTTGAAAGGTGTTGATTACAGTCTACAGTTACTTTTTTTTTATTACAATTGGTTTTGAGTCTTAAAGGAATCCAGGGAAACTAAGATTTGTAAGGAGGAGGGAGAGCATTAATCCAGGCATGGGGGATCAGTTTAGTCACACAGAGAGGCAAAGTGTCTTTTGGGAGGAACAGCAAAGAGAACAATGCAGCTAATAATAATAATATTTTATCCCTTCTCTTTCTACTCTCCTCCCTTGTCCCAGGACCTTCAATTAGGTAGAACAGTATATTGAGCGAAGGGCCTGGAGTAAGGAAGACCGGTGTCCAAATGGAGACTGAGATACTGAGTATCTGTGTCATGCTGGGTAAGTCACTTAAAATCTAGGTGATTTAGCTTCCTCAACTATTATATGGGGTTAAAAATAGCATAGATCTCCCAGGATTATTGTGAGGCTCAAATGGTAGAAAACATTTACATTAAGTCTTTAACCTTCTTTAGAATTCCAAAGCCCAGTTCATTTGCATAATTCCTTCTTTTCCTGCTCCTAGAACTCAAATCCTCCTGATTTTTTATATATTCAGAAGAATTTCAGAAGAAGAATCTTGAGAATCTTCAGAAAAAGAAATCCTTAGATTTGATTTTGGATCTCTTTTGGGGGAATTTCAAGACTGAAAGAGATGTCAGAGGAGCCATTAGAGTAGGATAAGAACAGATACATCTTTCTTACACTTTGGGTATAGGATGGTATGTGGTGTGATCTTCTCCCACAGTAAAACACCTGGAGGGCAAGAAGCATAAAGGCCAAGAGCTCATACATTTTGGAGTTTCAGGTCTTGCCTTAAGAATAAACTAGTCTATGGTGACCCTGATTACTTGGGTAATTCTATACCTGTCCATGTCTTCAGATCTCATCAGAGACCACCAGCCTTCATAAAGATGTACCACTGCCTTCCAAGACTGAATCAGAGGGCTCCCTCACTGAACTAATCTGTTAAGACAAGGCAGTCCAACTCTGTCCCAAAACAAAGTAAACAGTTCCTTCTTTCAAGGAGTTTACATTCTACCATGGGATACAATAGGTACACAACTAAGTCAAACATAGACATTTTGAACAGAGGTAAAGACTAGTCATTGGGAGGATGAGGAAAGTCTTCCTTTAGGAAATGGTTCCTGTATTGTTCCTTGAAGGAAGCAGTTATAAAGGATATATCCTAATTGATGAAGGATAGTCTACCAAAGAACTTTTCTTGAATAATTTAGCCTTTTCTTCTTGAGTTATAAAAGATTCTCATTTAATCAACCATTGTTATTCAAATGAGATAAAATTTATAAAATGCTTAGTACAATGCCTGAGACATAGTAGGCTCTCTCTATGCTAACTATTTTTAGCTATCACTGTTTTATCTGTAGCCCTTTTGTTTTTAAAATTTTAAAGATTAGATGTAAACATCTGACAAGCTTTGGCATTGAAAGATAAGCTTGAAATGAAGGGCAAATATTATTTTGGGCAAATATAATACAGAAAACCCCTAAGTGTTTAAAGAGAGTGATGAATACTTCTTCCAAAAATGTTTCCCTTTATGAGAATCATAGTGCCTAGGTCCTTGAGTTTGTTTGCAAATCCTTAACTACTTAGTTGAAAATAAAGGAAGGGAATAGGGGAAAGAATTAAAGGGTTAAAGACTGAGAACCATAAAATTGGAGTATGAAGAACCATTGACTATAGAAGGGAAATCAGTAATGAAAATAAAAAATGGATTAAATTACATTTGGAAGTCAATAGAATAGAATTTATAAAAACAATGAGTTGCTTACAACCTTTCAGAAGCATATTTATTGTGTAAAGCAAGGCAAATCACCATTCCATGGACCTAGAAATTTTTTTCTTAGGTTTCAAGTGAAAGTCATTTCCTATATGTTCTCCCAAATTCTTATAAGTCTAAGTGCTTTCTAATGTAGGCATATAAGAAAAAGCCAGCAGAAATGGGTTCAAATCTCATCTCTGCAGATTAATAGATGTAAGATCATGTCCTTACCTCTCTGAGACTCGTCTATCAAATTAATTGGTGCACAGATCTAAAAGAACCTTAGCTGTCATTTAGTTCAGTCCCTAGTATATTTAGGGTCCTTTACAATTTTTGAATCTGATAGCAAATTTAACAACACACCTCTATCAAAAACAACTGCATAGAATTACAGAGTTGGAACTGGAAGTGACCTTAGAAGCCGTGGAGTACAACTTCCTGATCATACACACAAGGAAACTAAAGAAAAGAAAAGTTAAATTATTTGCTCAAGCAATTAAAGCAGTTTAGTGGATAGAGTAGCCTAGAGTCAGGAAGGCTTGATTTCAAATGTAGCCTCAGTCACTTAGTAGTTCGGTGACTATGCAAGTTACTTAGTCTCTGCCCCAAATTCCCTCATCTGTAAAATGGGGCTTATTACAGCATGTATCATATGAAATAGTTGTACTAAATCTGTAAAGTGCCTAGAACATAGCAGACAAAAGGTTTATTCCCTTCCCCTTCTCTTACTTGGGCCATGCAAATTGTGTCCTTCTTGGAAAAATTCTAACTCCTGACTTCAACTAATATCTTAAGTGGGTTTTTGTTTGCTTATTTTTACACCCTCTCATTTCAATGCCCTCCCTCTGAACATCTCTCCTAGGGTCCACTGTGTCCTGATCAGAAGTCAATGGCTGTCACATGACTGACTTTATTCCCAGTCATGCTTCACATTGTTTCACCCTGGTCTTTTTCTTGAAATCCACCTAGCCCACCATTGTACCCCCAAGACTACAGCATCTTGTTTTCTGCCCTATTACTGATTGATTGAGAGTGCTGACTCCATATATATTCAACACCTCCACCTCCATAAAACCTATATTGAAGTTTTTAAAGAACATGGAATTCTGTTTTTATCTGCTTTGGGAAGGATCTTGATTCCCTCTTCCCCAGAGACTACCATATCCAGACTGAATCACCAAACAGATAAAAGCCAATTTTACCTTAAAATAGTAAAATAAGTATTATGCCACCTATTGTTATGTTAACTGGGTTTTGATTCTTTTAACTACTAAGTTCACCTACAATCAATATGATCCACTCCTTCATGAAAATAATCTCTTCCATAAAAACTTTTGGTTCCATCCAAAATACTTCTTAGTTCTCAACCATGTCACCACTACTCCATGCATGAATGACAATTCTAATGAACTCCAAGATAAATGGACTGTCTTAAAACACAAAATCAAAAATAAGTTCACACATCTAGAGTTATGAGGGACCATGGAGACCACCTAGTCCCAGGTTGACAAAGCTATAGCATGTATGCTGGAGCATGCTGGAGGGGGCTACTCCCTTCCCCATCTCCACCAAACCTGAGGAAATTTCTCAAATTACTTGTCCCTCTGCCCAGCAGCCCAAAGGAAGAGCTTCCTCCCTCCCCTTTCTGGGGTAATGCAGGGGGCTCACATGCAGCATGGGGGTTGCAGTTTGGGTACTTAGTCTCTAAAGGGTTCGCCATCACTCACCTAGTCCAATGCCATTATTTTACAGATGAAAAAACTGAGGATGGGCATGGTGAAATAATTTACTCAATATTATATAGGTTGTAAAAGCATCAGTAATGAGATTTGAATCAAGCTTATCTGAAGTTCCAAGTGTCAGGCACTCTGCTGTTTTTCTCAAGGACTTATATAAGCAGATAGATGTATGTGGAGAACAAAAATAAAATAAATAAAACAAATAATAGACCTAAAGGCAAAAGAAGTCAAGGATCAGAGAATTTATTTCCTTCCCACCAAATCTTTCAATAAGCAAAGCAATTGTCTTTCTCTCCCTTTCACTATCACCAAACATGCTATAGAGGACCTTACAAATTACAGATATGATATTTTTAAAATATTTTTTTATTTAGAATATTTTCCCATGGTTACATGAATCATGTTCTTTCCCTTTTCCCCAAACCCCACTTCCCCCTGTAGCCAACATGCAATTCCGATAGTTTTTAAGATCTATCATCACTTAGCAAAGACTAGATAACAAAGTAGATGTTGATTGAATGAACTATAATAAGTGAATGAAAGAAAACATTACTGAGCTTTAAGAAACAGCAAGCATGTTGAATACAGAGAAGCATGGGAAGACACATGAACTAATGTTAAATGAAGTCAATGAAATTGGAAAAACAATTCACGTGACTAAAGCAATGAAAATGGAAAGAAGAACAAAATAATCAGAATTAAACATTGTGAAATCATAATGACTCATCTGGGTCCCAAAAGAGAGAGGAAAAGATATTTCTCCTTGACTTTTGGTAAAAATGGGGCCATTGCATATATGAGATACTGCAAACTTTTTTTTGGCACATTGTTTAGTAGTTTTGGAACTTTTCTTCTTCATACTTTATTATAAGAGATGAAAGGTAGAATTTCATGGTGGATAGACAGCTGGCCTTGGAGCTGAATTCAAATCTGCACTTCCTTTAACACATGCTGGTTGTATGACCCTTTGCAATCACTTAAACCTCTAAATCAATGGTTCCCAAAATATTTTGGCCTACTGCCCCCTTTCCAGAAAAAAATATTACTTAGCCCCCTGGAAGTTAATTTTTAAAAAAATTTAATAGCAATTAATAGGAAAGATAAATGCACCTGTGGCCATTACTGGTCCCATGGATCGCTGCAGCACCCACCAGGGGGTGGTGGCACCCACTTAGGGAATCACTGCTCTAAATGATCTAGGCATAGTGATAAGTTATAGAGAATGTGTCAACTTACATTAGTAAATAGTTTCCTCACCCAGTTATTGCCTATAATTGTAAAATAACAAAACCAGATTTTATTCCTATCCTATTATTCATGTCAACAAATATATGCTAAATGTTTATGATAACCAAAAACTCTGCTAAGCAGTGTAGATACAAAAAAGGTTAAAAAAAATAGACCCTACCTTCAAGGGGTTCACATTCTAATTAGGTGACAACATATAAACAACTAAGTATATATAAGATATCTATGAAATAAATTGGTAGTAATCTCAGAGAGAAGGCACCAGCATTGGGACAGGAGAGTTTGAAGAGATGAGTCTGAGGAAAACATTTCAACAGAAAATTAGATTTGAGCTGAATCTTAAAAGAAAACAGAGATGCCAAGAAGAAAAGAAAAGAAGGGAAAGCTTGGGTTCTCTTAGAGGTGAAGGAAGGAATATATTGGGAAATTTGGATAATATAAAAAATATATCAAATGATATTTTAAAGGCTTCTGGGGTTGCTAGAACAAGCATCTAAACTTCTGGGTCTTTAACCAATACTCCCAATTGAAAAAAATGCATTGCAGAACACAATAACACAGACAGCTACCTGCAGAGTAACTGCTGCTGAGAATTTCATCAGCTTGGATTCTCACTTCAAAGTTGTTTGTGTCTTCCAGGAACAGGTGCATGAAGGGGAAATAATATTCAAATCAGCTTCTGACCATTTCAGCTAAGAACAGATGAGCCTTGCTGGAGCCAAATCCCTTCTACCCTCCTAGGCCCTGAGGTTGTTCTAATTTGTCAGTTTAATGGTTCATATTGCTCCAAACTGAGGACTAACCTCCTGTGCCCGCTGCATTTTTAAAACCATTCCTTCTCCAGAGACACCTTTCTCTGACTTTAGTGACAGCAGTCGGTTCTTTCCTCCTCCTCCCCCTCTTCCCTATCTGAAATGATTTTGAGCATCCATAGTATAGTCTCAGAATGCAATGCTCCAGGAAGCCCATTTTGCACACTTGACCAAAAATTTTTTTTTGTTTGTTTATGCAACTGGCTCAGTGAGCAAGGATGAGGAATTGAGTTATTTATTCGATGACTCAGGCCTTGATGACTAAATTGGAATTTGCTTCTGTACCTTGAGGGAGGGAAGAAGAGAAATCTGTAAGATTAAATGGGACTGCTCTGTGTCTCTCTCTGTGCCTCAGCCAGGAGAACAGGCATGGTATAATTAACTCCTAGGGAAAGAAAGCTGGCTGTGGACTGGACTCAGAACCAGATCCTTGATGTACTCAGAAACTGGCCCTGTCCTTCCTGGGCTTGCCTGAATTCTGTTCCTCTCATGGGCTTTGTCTTTCTGATGTCATCATTTTCTAAGTACAGATGTTCAGTGACCTCTGGTAGCTATTCTGCTGTCCTGTGCTTATGTCTTTCAGTCCATTATCATCAAGTGTCATGTTCATTTGAAGTCCTACTGTGCCTGTAATTCCTTAAACAGTTAGAATGAATTGTGCAATATGAGTGGCTTCCCTTCCAAGAACAGACAATGGGGTGGGGAGGAATGAGAAGACTGGGGATGATCTCAGAGCTAAATAATGGCAAGTTGGTAATTTAACCAGTGGCCTAAAATGAGGTACTTGGTACCTCATAAACTGTTGCCCTTCCCCTGATACATGTGTCATACACACACACACACACACACACACACAGACACACACACACAC
>NC_058133.1:129717653-129775206 GCF_016433145.1 Gracilinanus agilis
TATATATATATATATATACACACACACACACACACATATATCTTGTATGATACACCTAAGCACTACTGGGAATCATCTTCTCTCTTTCTACACATGAGTGGATATACCAAAGGTCCTAGCTGTACATTAAATTAGTTTTATCAAGTAATTATCATAAAGTAAAATAACTCTTGAAATTCTCAAAAGTAAGCATTTCTTAATTTTAAATAAATGTATTAATTGACCAGTCAAGACTTCTGAATATAGTCAGTGGACTCTTTCCTCAATCCAAAAAAGACTCCCATTCTCCTGGCAAAGGGCTATGTATATTCCTGGTGAGCTCACCATTCATTCCTATTCTGGACATCCCAAGACATCTTTGACTGGCAAATAGTCACTGAGGAGATGGACTAACAGACTTTAACTTCTCTCTTTATTAACTTCATCACAAGAGGAGTGTGTCCTTGCTGGGACCTGGATAATGCCAGCACATTCTTGTATCAATCTTGTGGCTAGAACACCACACTTTAGTCAAAGTTCAACATGGGTTGCATTTAATTATTAATTTAATTTAATTAGATAGCAATGTCAGATCATCTTTAACAAAGACAAAAAATCTCAACCCAGTTTGATACCTTAGAGGAAAAACTAGGTATAGCTTCAGCTTAGAATCAGACTATTTCAGCCTTTCCTTGAGGATAAGGTAAGGGAAAAATTATTTTAGAAAAATATCATAATTCGTTATTAATTTTCCATAGTAGCTAAGAATTAGATGTTGTAAGAAAAGTATGTATTGAATTATATTGGGAATTTGAAATTGGGGAAGGAGATACTGAGTTAAGGAAACCCTTAATCAATTAATGTAAATATATGTCAAAAATAGAGTCTTGGAGAGGCCAGAGCAAAATGGCAGCTTAGTAAAAGCAAAAACTGAAACTTCTCTGAGAATCCTTCCAAATCTCTTGTTAAAAATCACCTCAGGGGCAGCTGGGTAGCTCAGTGGATTGAGAGTCAGGCCTAGAGATGGGAGGTCTTAGTTTCAAATCCAGCCTCAGACACTTCCCAGCTGTTTGACCCTGGGCAAGTCACTTGACCCCCATTGCCCACCCTTACCACTCTTCCACCAAGGAGCTAATACACAGAAGTTAAGGGTTTAAAAAAATAAAAAATAAATTTAAAAAAATCACCTCAAAATGACAGGAGTCAAAAACCAACAGCAAGACAGAGTGAGAGGGCTCTACAGCTAAACACATCATAAAAAGAAAGAAGAGAGAGTTGATTTTCACAAGATAAGGGGGAACTGGAAGCAAAACTGCATAGTGGAGTGCTGGCCAACCACCTCGCCACATATTGCTCCAGGTTCCAAACCTGGACATAGGCCAACTTTGGGATCCTAGGACCCAGGTTACACTAATAATAGAGCACCTCAGACCTGCCCTTTAAAGTCCCAGGCCCTGGTACCATCCTGTAGTGAGACCTGGAAGTCCATAGCACTTACCCCTTTCAAGCCTGTACTTCAGTTGAAAACCCAGCCCCAGAGCAAATAGCTCAAAATTCTGAGCCCTGGAAGATAACAGCAGAGGAGATAAAATAAGTAGCTTTCAGAATTCCCAGTCCACAGGAAAAAAGGTGGGGAAAATGAGGAAACAGCAAAAGAAGCACTTAATCCTAGAAAATTTCTGTGGCAACAAAGAGTGAAACAGACTAATTAGGGGACTATGAGATCCAAGCAACCAGATACAAAACTTCAAAGAAAAATGGAAGTTGTTCTCAAGTGCTGGAAGAACTCAAAAAGGAATTTAAAAAATCATTAAGAGAAGAAAATGGAGAAAAGTAATGAAACTATGCAAAAAAAGAAAATAACAGCTTAAAAAGCAAAATTGATAAACTGGGAAAAGAAGCAAAAAATTCAATGAAGGAAAGAGTTCCATGAAAAGTAGAATGGACTAAATAGAAAATGAGAATCAAAAGGTTATAGAAGAAATTCGTTCTTTAAAAATTAGAATTGGGCAAATAGAAGCTAATGACTTTATAAGACATCAAGAAATAATAGAACAAAACCAACAACTGGCCTGAAAAATAGATGCAGAAGAGATGATTTAAGAAATATTGGACTACCTGAAAGTCATGACCCAAAAAAAAAAAGATTAGACATCAAATTATAAGAAATTATCCAAGAAAACTGCGCTGATAGTCTTGAAGAAGAGGGCAAAATAGAAATTGAAAAAATCCACAGATTATCTCCTGCAATAAATCTCCAAATGACAATTCCCAGGAATGTTATAGTCAAATTCAAGAGCTCTCAGGCCCAGGAGAAAATATAGCAAACAGCTAGAGAGAAATAATGTAAATATCATGGAGCCCCAGTCAAGATTACAAAGGATTTGGCAACTTCCATATTGAAGGACCAGAAAGCTTGGAATATGATATTCTGGAAGGCAAAGGAACTAGGTTTACAACCAACAATCACCTACCCATCAAAATTGACTACATTTTTTCAGGGGAAAGTATGGCCATTTAATAAAAGAAAAGGTTTTCAAGAATTATTGAAAAAAAAGACTAGATTTAAACATAAATTTTGATATCCAAATACAAAATACAAGAGAATCATAAAAGGTAAATAAGAAAGGGAAAATTTTAAAGGCTTCAATAAAGTCAAATTGTTTATTTTCTACTATGGAAAGATGATATCTACAACTCTTAAAAACTGTTATCATTATCATGATAGTTAGAAGAAGTATACATAAAGGGTATGGTAGTAATCTGTTTAGGATGATATGTAAAAAAAATCTAGGGGAGAAAAAGAGATTTGTACTAAGAGAAATGGAAAGAGAAATAAAATGAGGTAAATTATATCTATATCGCATAAAGAGGAGCTTGACAGAGGAATATTATTAAAATGGTGATGATGAGGAGGATGATGACAGTAATACTTAAAACTTACTCTCGTTGGAATTCACTCAGAGTGGGAAGAACAGCCAGATTCATTGGGGTATAGAATCCTATCTCACCCTATAGAGTAATAGAAGGAGAATAAGAAAAGGGATTGTAGGGAAGGTAGTAATATAAGGGAAGAAGAAATTGGGGGTGATTAAAAGACCTCATAGTAAGAGGGAATAAGGGTAGTGGTAGGAAGAAGAATAATACAAGGGAGGAGGAAGTGTGAGAGTGATTAAAAGCAAATCACTGGTGTGGAGGGAAAGGGTAAAAGGAGAAAAGGCAGGTCAGGAAATAAAGATGGGAGGGAAACTCAGATGGTAATCATAGCTGTGAATGTAAATGGGATGAACTTACCCATAAAATAAAGGAAGATAGCATAATGAATTAAAAAACAGAATCCTACCATATGTCTTTTTACACGAAACACATTTGAGGAAGCTAGACACACACAGACTAAAGGTAAGAGGATGGAGCAGGATCTATTGGGCTTCAACTAAGAAAAAAATAGGAGTAGAAATCATGATCTCAGACAAAACTAAAGCAAAAATAGATCTGATTAAAAGAGATAAGAAAGATAATACATCTTGATAAAAGGTAGTATAGACAATGAAAAATATCAGTACTTAACATATATGCACCAAATGGTATAGAATCCAGATTTTTAAATGAGAAACTAAAGGAGCTTAAGGAGGAAATAGACATTGAAACTATACTAGTGGGGGATCTCAACCTTCCCCTATCAGAATTAAATAAATATAACCAAAAAATAAAAAAGAAAGAAGTAAAGGAAGTGAATAAAATTTTATAAAAGTTAGAGAATAGATATCTGGAGAAAATTGAATAGGGATAAAAAGGAATATATCTTTTTTTTTCAGCAGCACATGGTACATATACAAAAATTAGCAATGTAGTCATAAAAATTTCACAACCAAATGTAAAAAGCAGAAATAATAAATGTAACCTTTTCTTATCAAATGCAATAAAAATTATAATCAAAAGGGCTCATGGAAAGGCAAATTAAAAATTAATTGGAAACTAAGAAATCTAATTCTTCAAAATTCGTTGGTCAAAAAACAAAAATAGTCTTGGGAAATAGCAGAGGAAGTCAGGAAGCCAGAGCTGTAGCAGTAACAATGTGAATAGTTATTATCTCCTGATCTTAGAATGTCCTGTATAATTTCTGCTCTTTTCTTTACTACCCTATCTGTCCTTTCTCTTGACTACTTTAAACCTATAATGCTGATAGAACATCTGTTGTCTGTTTATTATTTCTTCCTCTAAAATCACTTTGCAATTTTTTTTCACATCACAAACCTTTTATGTCTTAATAACAGTAATATTATTAACAACAGCAACAACAATCTTAAGGATCATTTCAAAGCCAAGCACATTTTGAGAATAGATATGAGTAGATAACCATAAAATAAAGAAATGATAGTTGGGTGTAGGTGATCCTTTGTGTGTTCTGAGACCGTATTATATTATGAAAACTTAGCAAGTGTTCAGAAATGTTAGCCAGTTGGGTTCTGATACCGAAACAACATGAGTTAGCTAGGTGGTACTGTGGAGAGATTTCTAGACCTGGAATCAAGAAGACTCATTTCCCAGGTTCACATCTGGCCTCAGATGTTTGCTAGCTTTTATGAATATGGGCAAGTCACTTAACCCGGTTTGCCTCAGTTCCTCCTCTGTGAAATGAGCTGGAGAAGGAAACAACAAACCACTCCAGTATCTCTGTCAAAAAAACCTCAAATGGGGTCATGAGGAGATGGACACAATTGAAAAAATGAGTGAAAAAATATGATGTTACATACTAAACTTATTCTGAAATATCATGATGATCACCTTGGTACAAAGAACAAGTGATATTCCTTTGTTTTGTTACTACAAGAAGATTAGATAGATAAAATCAGAAATACCATTATCCCAACTCCTTTGAATAGTTCAATGCAGATGGTGCTACCCACCAATGTGGACAAACCACAAATGTGCAAAAAATGGAAGGAAAATTTTAATGATTTTTATCATACCATGTTATTCTATCATAACAAACCTAGAAACAGATTATTCAAATATACATGTAAATGTACACATAAATCAACAATATGAAGTAATGGCTTTATACTACCTATTATTAAGGATATCTTTAGCTCCAAGTTATACAATGCATTTCAGATTAATGACGGCAAACATATAACAGAATAAATTGAGGAGTTTTAAAAATTTTTAAATAGAAAAATTTAAAGACATTGAAAACCTTTGCTAAACATAAATTCTAAAAGCCTTACATAATAATGAAATTGATAGAAAAAAATAAAATTCTACCAATGACTTACAGGATTTTGAAAAGAAGATGGATATATTTAAGAATGATATTTCAAAAATTCCTTTATAAAGTTTAATAACACAAGTATATCTAATAAAACAAATAGGCCCAAACAGCATAATTTTAAAATTATAGTACCTGCTATCATCATCATGAATGAATATACTGAATTTATTCTCCTAAAACATTTGACATTTTAGTATATTTCAGGACTTGCACTCAATCATATATACTATGATAATTGCAGCAGTAAGGCTTATAGGAGGAAAAAATAGAGATATTGAAATATATTCCTAAGGATAGGAGTAAAATGCCACAATGGCACATGTGGTTTGAGAAAACAATTGAAAATCTGTAGAAAGGCATTGAAAGATTAAATCATTCTGTATGCGAGATGTATGTTGAAAAATTGGGAATCATATTGCCCAACTAAAGATAATTTAAAAGATATAGGTAGAATGGAATATGGAAAATAAAGCATATACTAGATAGTCTTTTATTAAAAGAAAAACCTTACCTTTTGTCTAAGAATTGGTTCAAAGGAGAAGTCACATCAAATGAGAAAGTTCATGGTCTATTAATAGGCTGAATGACAAACTATATCCTGGGAGGTGAGTGGAATTCTTAAATTATTTGAAAAAAAGAAAAATAAAGAAATGAAACTATGAAAAGATTGGCCTGGATAAAATCCAAAGTGATTGGTTCAAATACTTTGTAGTGAAGCATAAAATATTAGTAATCATATTATCATCTACCTCTATGTTATGGGTCAGATTACATTTTTATATAATTAATACTTAATAGAAAGCATGACATTTATTACTAAAAGACAAGAAATCCAATGTTCTCTTCAATAACAGGCCAATTAAACATTTATTTACTGTATATAAAACATTCATGCCTTTTACCACTCCAAGTTTACAAATATTAAAAGAAAAAACTATATGTACTGAAGAAGAAAAAGGGATATGCAACAAATTCCACAGTAAATAGAGAGCAACTCATTATTAGGTCAATGATCATTAAACAAGCCAACAAAAGAAACAAAGCATTGATTCTATCATTACTGATCTTCTCAAAGCTTTTGACTCAGTTCCAGACTCATGGCTTAGTCATCTACTATAAAGTAGAACAAAGTATAGTAAAAATAAAATATTGATGCCTATATGGAAAACTATTTGCTATTTAAAGACTGCCACTAACATAATTCAATAAGGATTGATATGAAATGTGGTATTATCCAGAAAGACAGCTTAAAGTCAGAGAGTTTTGCCTAGGAATTCATAGGATCATAGTGTTAGAGCTGAAAAGAATATTAGGGACCATCCCTTCATTTTGTAGTTGAGTTAAAAAGGAAGATAAATACCTTGCTCAGAGATACATTGCTGCTAAGTATCTGAAGCACTATTTGAACTGAGATATTCCTGAGACCAATCTAATGTCCAATTGTTGGCTATTAAATGTTGTTTCCTAAGTAGAATAGAATGACTTTTGAGTTGAATAGGAAGTTATATGAAAACATATTAATTGCTTGATTAACCCATGTTTGAGCATTTTGTAAGCTTATACTATTTTCCAGATATAGTGATGTACAGAGATAACATCAAGTTATGTGGATCCACAGAATAAATCTATTTAATAAAAAAGTCAATTCCATCAAAAAATATGAAGAGGATCAATAGATGTTCTCAGAGCCCATCACATAGTTTAATATCCTTTAGAATTGCTTTTATAATTTTAAAAATAACTGCATATGTATATATGCATACATATATATACATATAATTTTTCTATTTATTTTAATAGATCTCCCCATATAACAATAGTCAAGGATGGCAACAGATGTCACCACAAGATTTTAAAAAATTAATTGAAAATGATTTACCTCTGGATGAAACCTATAAAACAATTAACATCCGAGAATGGAATCAAGACATTTATTGGTGACACCCATATGAACTCAACAAGCAATATGTTGGCAAAGGAGTGCCAATAAATAATTGGGGCATGCCAATCTCTTTGCAGTCACAAAGAGGTTTAGGATAGCAATTCAAGATCAAGTAATTGCCATAAAAAATTATATAAAGTTTATACACTGAAGTGGCATTATTGATTGGTGCAGATCATACAATGTCGTGGTAGAAACTTAGCCCCATATTGCTGCAGGTTGCAAAAAATTTAGTATCTGCTAACCACCAAGAAAATGCAATCAGTTGACCACAGGTACACTATCCTCTATAAGCTGAAATGATAAATCTCATGCTACACAAATGAAAGCAGCACATCATTACAAATTGAACTGTTGCCTTACAACTACTCAGACATAACATTAATGTATGAACATTTAAGAAAATGTTTTTATTAGATACTTTCATACCTAATAATAATAAACTCCAAAATATGTGGAATGAAAAGCTTTCAAAATATGAAGATTTAACAGTTTAATAAACCATGTAAGAACAGGATGAAGGATATGTTATCCTTGTCATCCTTTTTGCTCTTTGAATTCTCTTGGAGATACTTTTCAGAAAGTACACAGAATATATAACCTGATACTCATTATTTCAATCATAAAAATAAGTTACTTTATCCACATTCACAGTAGTTTGCAAGACATTAAATTAAAAAAATTAATAGGATAGCAACTTGTCTTTGGATTATTTCTATTTGAATTCTTCTTTTAAGACAATGAAATAACTGATATAATAATAATAATTTTTAAATTAGAAAAGGAGGAATATCAGGCATGGAGTAATTAACAGAATTTAAATTTCAACAAATATTCATTAAGAAACTCTTTTATGTAACAAATTATATATTTTACATTTGGAGCTTAAATGGACCCTAAGAGATTAACCAATCCCAACACTCTTGTTTTATTGATGGGTAGGCTGAGAATTGAAGTTTCTTACTCCAAGCTCCACCTGAAATCACTATCCAAAACTGATCCAGATAATTTGGGAGGTTTTCATAAAAAGATGGATAAGCTTTTCCTGGTGTAAATTAAAATACATTGAATGTAGGTCTATTAGAATTTAAGCATTTATTGTAATGAGGCCTAAACCAAAGATGTGCAAGGGGAAGGAGTATGAAAGACCAAAGAGGGGTTCAAAGCAAAGTATATCACCGAGTATAAGCAAAGGTTATGGAAATTTCCAGCATGGGGGTTTTCTCAAAACAGGAAGATGCTTGAATTAGGCAGAAAAATAATGAGAAGGGGACATCTCCAGAATAGAATCAGCTTTCCACAAGAAAGTTTCATGGATCTGAAAGTGATACCCCACCAAAGATTTTTTTTGGATTAACATTGTCTCCTCTCCCAAAAACTATACACCAAATCCACCAGGTACAATGAGATTTATCAACTTCCTCTTAACTAGCAATATCACAATATCTATTTTCTGCTCCTGCTTCTATCATATAGCAAAGAAAAGACACTAGCAAAATATATTTCCAGCCTCCCAGCTCCGAGCAAGAACTCCTGGAAACCCAAATAAGACAAACTAAAAAGGAGAGGTTGGACTTTTCCTCCAATCTTTGATGCAGGTTTTCTTTAGGCTACAAACCCCAGATGTGTAAGGCCTTGGGCATGAGCTCTAATATGAATGGCAGGCCTGGGGCAAACACTGCATCAGTCTCTTAGAACTTGGCAGCGTCTTTTCTCTCAGAATACAGCTGAAAAAGGTCTTTCTTTTCAGGAGATCTCAAGAGAGCAACTGATTGAAAATTCAAGTTTTCCTTTTGATGGCTATAGAAAGCATTTAAAACATGTTTTTGTTTCTGGAGAGGAACCTGTCAGTCCTTTATAATGTTCTCGCACAGCGCCTCATTGTCCCCATTCTCAGCTCCATCACTGTACTTAGGACTATGGTTTCTGCTTCAGACTTTAATGTCATCTGCATTATCGGACTTTTTCACAGTTTCTCCATCTGTCCATGGTGCCTGGGATAGATAATAGAGAGATTCTTGACAGATTCTTGGGACTCTGTCAGCACATAACCACCAAGTTGATTATATTTCCTCTTTTAACTTTCACTAAGATTTTCACTTATTTTCACTAAGATAACTCAATAGTTATAATAAAGGATTGTTTGTTGACTAATTGACTCTACTAGCATTCAGTTATGACCCTGTTTACTAGGCATAGGTAGGTTATGACTAAAGGCTGTTCACCTAATAATGTCTCTCTGTAGAAAGAACAATTAGGAAATTAATAAACTGTATTGCTATTGCCAAATCTAATTATTAAAGGCCCTTAGTAAAAAGAGTTTCACAAGTCTTGCATTTTAAATCTCTGAGACAAGCTCAGCAAATCCACTTTCACCTGTTAATAGCTGTGTTCAAGACAGAAGCCATTATTTAAAAGAATTAACAATTAGCCTTATGAAGAGGTTAAACAGATAGTCAGTTCATTAATTTTGGAATTGTTTTTTTTTCTTCAATGTGGGGCATCTGCCAGAGTGGTGTCTTAAGTGAGGGAAACAAACACCCAGGCAGAATTTTAAGACTGTTTAAATAATGTGTGTGTATAGTTTGATAGAAAAGAAATCACTTAATGTAATGGTACCTTGAAATATCAGTATTTCATACTGTAAATTCATAAGACTTTAAAGTTTACAAAGTTCTCTAATTAATTTGATTCTGGCATACTCAAGGAGGTAGGTTCCACTTTTTATAGATGAAAGAAGTGAGGCTAAAAGAGTCACCCTGCTCAGAAGAGGTAGGGGCAGGATCTGAAGCCAGACCTTCCTGCCTTCAAACCCTCCACTCTTTACACTACAGTGCCCTGCCTCACTAATTTCAAAAGATGACCTGAGTGAAAACATATGCCATTGTGCACAATGCTGATTCGTATTTGCATGATGCTAAATGTAACTGTCTAGAATTGCAAATTTCCAAAAAACAGATGCTAACTCATTTTGTGCACAAATTGTCATGCACAGACAACTGCTAAATACCAAACTTGTTCACATTTTCCCACCTGAAATACTTTCTCCTTTCCTATAATCCTAAGGGATAAGTAAGGAAGTCATTGTTTTTTTCTATATAATTTTAGCCCTCCAGAAGAAAGCAGTCACATACCTTTGGAGACCTGGTAAGACTGCTGTGAATTGTGAACCGTAAATGACTGAGTGACTCATCCTTGTTCACACCCCTTCAACCGCTCTTATCTAACCATCAGAGGGAACTGTTGTTACTGATCACCTGCTTCCCACCGGGGAGGAGAATATTTCTTTCAGGAGCAATATTGCCACATGCCCTATTTTAGCAAACTATCTTTGAAAGGGTAGGAAGGATTGTACAAGAAAACATCATAGAGGCATAAGTTGTTAAAGCTGGAATCTTTAGTTCCATGTTTAGAACCCCAAAATGTCTGTCCAGGTAGAGGAGTCAGCATTCCTCTAGCCCCCTACTGCTGTCTTCAGACTCTCAATGGTCATCTCTCAAGAACATCAATTTCCTTGAAGTTCACCCAATTTATTAAATGATCAACTGAAATAACACATCAAAGCACTTGGCAAGTGTAACAGGTGTAAATGCTTATTCTTTTTCATTATAATAAAATTACCATAAATATTCATCATCATCATCTATATATTCCAGTCCCTGTGATCTATTGGGCTTCTAGGTCTTTTTCCTTGCTCAAAGAATTCAGTCTCAGTGTTTCTTTCCATCCCATTCTTTGTTCTCATACTTAACGGAGTTAGATAGTTTTATACATATAAACTCTAAAACACATTAGCTTCCCAGTTAATTGACCTCAAATTCCAGTGACCTATCTTTTTATTCTACTTCAGATTTTTATTTCTATTTATTTTAGAACTCGCCATCACCCAGTCCTACTCCATCTCTCTGATTGTGTATTGTGAAATTCCCCTTTATGATCATAATTTATCTTTCCATCATATTCCCAATCAGTCCCTCCTCTATACCTGATCTTCATCCTCACAGCAGTCATCAGTTCTTCCCAAGCTCTCTGTTCTCCCAGTCTCTCAAGGCTGCTTTGATATTAATTTCTTTCCTTCAGTTATGACCCTATATTTGGGTAGATCAATTCTACACAGGCCTCCACCCTTAAATTCCTTGAGCCCACTTTATTCCATAGTTCACACTCAACCAATACTCAGTTCTGGGTTTCCTTCCACATCTGCCTTCTTAGTTCCTACTCCATGTTGTTGAACACAACTGTAGGACATCAGACAATTCTACCAATTGGATGTGTTATAAATTCAAATTATCTATGTTTAACTGGAGCTTTTTAGTCTTCCCTGTTTGCCTATCATTGTTCTTGCAATGATTCTCATTCTTTGTGCCCATTTCTATTCCCAATACTCTGTTTCTTAATTAATTACCCTCTGAATTTGCTCAGAAAATCATGGTCATTCATCTTGAACATCTCATCTTCTCTAACCCTGACCTCAAAACCCTTCTATATCTTTGCCTGCCTTCACTTCAAGAGCTCCAGTTTCTGTAGATGAAGTCTTCCTTTTTGTAAAAGACAATACCTAGACTTAGCCCGTTATGCCATCTTTTTTTTGTCTATTTCAAGAGCTTGTACTATCACTCATTTCCTCCCCCTTTCTCTCATTTTCTCTCTCTCCCTACCTACTGATTTTTCCCTGCTTTCTACAAACATCCATAGGTCTTCATAATATTCAAAAAATATTTAGAAATCTTTTAAAATGCAGTAATTCTTTCTTTTGTCTGTAAACTCCTGGGAAATTCCCCTATCCCCAATTGTCTCCATAATTCACTCACCACTTTTAAACCCTTTACTATTGGGATTCTGACCCGTCACTCTCCTGAAATCACTCTCTCCAAAGTGGACATCCTGAAGATGTTACCAATGATCTTTTACCTCAGTTGCACAGACACACACACAAATACACATAGATACATAAAAACATAAATATGCATATCTTACCTCACATGTAATTCCAATATATTTTACCTCAAATATGTATAAATACATACACATATGTATACATATTTCATATGAATATGAGTAACTTTATCCATGTGTACAATATTCAACAGAGCATTAAATATTAAAGAATCTTAGGATAGCGACTTGTCTTTGGATCTATAAATGAGAATGAGATAACAACAGTGATAATAATTTTAAATGAGGAAAGAGGGAATAGCAGGCATGGGGTAATTATTAGAATTTAGACAAACAAATATTCATTTAAGTAACTATTGAATGAAACAAATTGTGCCTTTAGTCATCAATGATCTCTTATCTCAAATTTCTCTAATTTTTTTTTGTGTGTGTTACATTTATTCCTTTGGAAGTCTGGTAAAATCTGTGGACCAATTCTCAGAATATTTTAATGAATAAAATAAAATACATGAATTTAGAAAGGAAACTATTTTAAAACCAAGATACGATTTTCACACCCCCCACTCCCATCCAAGTGTATATACCTACTGAAATATTGTTATAGATCACTTGGTTATCTGTGGATCCCAAGTTAAGAAAGCTGGCGTAACTGTCAAATACAATGCATATACATGATTTAGTCTTTATCTTCTTTGAATCTCTATAGCTTTGACCTATTGACTCCACTCCTCCTTCTCCTCTTTTCTTTCCTCTTACTTTCTAAGACACTGCTCTTTCCTGCTTCTCTTCCCATATGACCATGCCTTCTTAGCCTATTTTATTAAGATAGAAGTTTTGAATTGGGAGAGGTAGAGGAAGCATCTTGAATCAAGTTTACACACTGAAAAAAAGTAAGATCAAAGAAGTATATCACCAATAACAATAGGGTCAAGGTCTGACTATTTTGATGCTTCTCTTTCCCCTGGTTTCCATGTTTACTTTTATATACCTAAGCCACCAGCTTTCCCTTAAATTCTCATAAGTCAGTCTATGTATATACATCATTTCAAATCTTCTGTGGCAGATGTCAGTGCAGTGGACAGGAGATGGAGGAAAAGAAAGAGACAAAACTATGACACTGCCTTACTTATGGGAACAAATACCTGATAGCATTTTATAAATATTAAGAAATTAAAGTATTGTAAGAAGGAGAGGGATGTGGTGTGGGGAGGAAGGAAGAAAAATGAGATTATGTAGTAAAAATGCTAGAGACAAACTATGTCCACTTTGCAATTCTGCCTGGTTTGAATAATCTACGAAATTTTCCATTCTTGATGATCCCCGGTTTGGGGGTGATTGTTGTTCTTCAGTCGTTTTCGTCAAGTTTGATTCTTTGTCACCACATCTGGGGTTGTCTTGGCAAAGACACTGGAGTGGTTTGTCATTTCCTTCTCCACTCCTTCATTTTATAGATGAGGAAACTGAGGCAAATAGGGTTAAGTGACTTGCTCAGGGTCATACATTTAGTATTTGAGGCCAGATTTGAAAGCAGGAGGGACAGTCTTTTTGACTACAGACCTGGCATTCTATCCATTGTGTTACCTTCCTACCCAGTTTAGCACCTCCAAACTGAGGCTCATTGAGAATGGCAAGTTTCATAGCTCCTTCAAACCAGTCAGTATTATGAAGTAGGAATAGCTTATCTCTAGCATATTTACTACCTAATCTCACTTTTCCTTCTTCCTCTTCACCCAATGTCCTTCCCTCTCACAATACTTTAATTTCTTAATATTTATAAAATGCTAGACCTATCCAATACTATGCATAGTAAATGTTTTCATTTATATGACACTTTAAGATTTGCAAAGCACTTCTACATGTATTTTCTCATTTGATCATATCCCAAATCCTATAAGATTGATATTATTAGTTTCTCCAGTCCATAGAAGAGGATACAGAATCCCAGAGAAATCCCAGAAAGTTTAAGTGACTTTACTAGAGTCATACAGCTTTTAAATGCCTGAGGTAGGATTTGAACCCAGATTATCATGATTTCTATGTCCAGAGCTTTTTCTACAATACTAGTCTGCTGTGTTTGGAACCTTCCCCCAATTCCAATCAAAGATACAGGGAGAGGGGATGAAGCAAAAGACAAAAGTAGAGAGGAACCCATTTGCAAAACTGGAATTTCAGGTTCTAGATGGAATTCTAATTCATGTTCCTAATAAAGTGTCATTTGTACTTCATGTATAGGGCTTGATACAAGGCTTTCTAGAAGGGAGGTAGGGTGAGGAAAACTACGCCAGATTTGGGAGTGTGCACATGCAGTTTATACACTGAGATATAAAGACAAAAGATGTGATTACACACTTTCCAAGCACAAAGTGTTCCATAAAATAGTTCTCGAAATACACAATCCAAGAGAAGAAAGATTAGATGGATTTGGAAATCTTCTCAGAATGCTTGGATAGACTATGTACAAAGAAATGAATTTCAATTGCTTGTTTTTCTTTCTGCCTTTCTTTTCTTCTTCATTCCTTCTCCCTCCTCCCAGTCTGATCACAGCAGAGCAAAAGGGAAAAATGCAGATAGCTCTTGTTTCCTACCCAGCTGATAGGAATGATGAAAAGACACATTCAGTATTCTGCCCCAGTCTCCTCTCTTCCTCACTCTGCTGTTTTGGCACTGCTGAGCTCATGTCCAGCACCTCTGCTACAGCTCCAACATGCATCATTGTTAGATGCCCTGTATGGGTGCTTGCTTGTGTGTGTGTGTGCCTGAGTCTACATGCGAGCTGATTGTGGTGCTGAACTAGCATCAGTGTGAGCACTGGGTTAGAGACCACAGCAGCATGTCAGTGGGGAGGAAAAGAGCAACAACCCACTTGGCTATGGATCTAGGAACCTGGGGGTCACTGGGGAAACTGTCCCAAGAACATCATTTGGGCTCAGTGAAGCATTTCACTCACATGCGCCTAACAGAGTAGCTGGTATTTAGTTTCAGAAAGGATGATGTGTATACTTAATAATAGAGGAAGGGATGAGGAAGATGGATTAAATATAACGATATCTATGCTTTTGGGGGCAAGATAGATAAGATTAGGGTAGGAGGAGGGAAGAAAATCTGTTGTTACTAGATCTTAAGAAAGAAAGGTATATATTGTTTCAGTTATAAGACTGATGGTCTGATCCTGTTTCCCAAGTTGATGAAATAATCAGGAATGAAGTTAGAGTGTCAATTTGGTAGGTGACTTCAGTCAGTGGCCAATGGAGGTGGGGGGAGGAGGAATGCAAATAAGACCTCTTACTTCTTACTTCTCCTGCTAGCTGCTTCTCCTGAACCCACCCATCTCCTAGTCCATTCTCAGGAAGAATTTCCAGTCAGATTCAATGATGGTGAAAAAAACAAAAACACCTTCTGCAATAAATAGCCAAGGATTGTACCAGCTACCTCTTGCCTAGAAAATGAGGCAAGGAAGGACCACTCTCCCAGGAGATTCTTTTCTCTTCATGCCCATGAAGGGATGAAAGTTTCCAATTAATAAACAAGTATCTGGAAGAGTAATATACTATGGTTTCACTGTTCTGGTCTCTATAGGGAGAAAAGAAATTTTATTATGTCTTATTTTTCCTGAATATTCATAAAATGGTACTCTACCCAACTGTCTCACCAAGGATGGGTTTTCCAGATAATTGAATCTTAAGTTTTTAATAATACTTTTTAAGTTTTATTCTTTGTGAAAGAATTCTTTCTAATATGTATTACATATTTCCTAGTCACAGAAAATGGAAAATAGTGAACACAATTTAGCCTTTTTTATTGCTCTAATTTTTTCAGCACTGATCCACATTCAGAGGAAGAACTGTGGGAGTAGAAACTCAGAAGAAAAACAACTGCTTGAACACATGGGTTGATAGGGATATGATTTGGGATGTAATCTAAACAACCACCTCAGGGCAACTATCAATAATATAGAAATAGGTCTTGATCAATGATACATGTAAAACCCAGTGGAATTGTGTGGGCAATGGGGAGGAGGGGTTGGGGGGAGGGAAAGAACATGAATCATATAACCATGGAAAATATTCTTAAAAAACAAATAAAATAAAAACAAAAGCAAATAAATAAATGAATAGATAGAAAGATAGATAGATAGATAGATAGATAGATAGATGATAGATAGATAGATAGATAGATAGATAGATAGATAGATAGATAGATAGATAGATAGATAGATGGATGATAGATAGATAGAAGATAGATAAATGAATGAATTACAAATTTTTTTTTTTAGTACTGATATAACTTAGTTGCCTGGGTCTTTCTATGTTCCTTAATGCTATACTCTTGGGACTTCTGGGCTCATACATCTTTCTTGAAACAAATTTTTTGCATATATCTTCTATCCTAATTAGAGTGTGAGTTCCTTGAGAGCAGGGACCATCTAAATTTTTTCTATTTGTTTTTCTAGTACCTGATAAACATTTGATAAATAATTTTTGTTTATTATTATGAACACAAGTGAATCTAACTGCCCTTATTGAGCCATATCTCCCTCACTCCACACAAACTTAACCCAAGAATACCAAAAGAACTTATATGGGTATTCACAGATCCTGGTAGTTTTTGAGACATCCAAGTAAACATGGAGTGTAATACTGCTCTGGAAATGAGAAAGCAAAGCTTTTTCCCCTCAAATAAAAAGATCAGTACTTTAAAGAAGAGTGACTACAATTCCCAGTAATTTTCTAGAACATATTTATTTAAAGCCTACTTTTTGAGGATTTAGAAAGGAAAAAAAGGTAATTTCTATAAAACAGCATGGGTTCCTTAAGAAAAAAAATTGCCACATTAACTTCCTTTGCTTTTTAAGGAACATTCTACCCTATTTCTCTTCGAATGGTTTATCATGACATAGAGGCAAATTGAGGTTTTTGAACCCTTTGTCCATGAAGAAAAAAATTGTCAGTGACTACCATGCTAGAAAAGCTTCAATGATGGCCTTGAGAACAGAATATGAATATACATATTATGTATATAATATATATGTCTGTTCATCACTGAATGATTACAGGGAAATTAATGCTTTGACCATAACAACTTTCAAAGTCTTTCTATGAAGTTATAGAGATACTGTGGCCCATCTTAGTGCAAGGAGCACTTATACCAGTGAAATCATGGATATTAAAGTTCTGAAATAAGTAGGTTGGTGCATAAATTATGCACGGTTTATTTGGACCTCTGACAGGAATTCGAACAAGTCACAAGATTGCAGACCTAGATCTGGAAAGGAACCTAGAGGTTATGGAAGCCAACTCTGAAATTTTACAGATGAGGAAATTTAGGCGCATAGAGATTAAATTATAACCCAAACACATTTAGTTATAGATACCAAAACTAGCACTCTTTCCACTCTATTTTCTTGCTGTCCTTATGTATATCAGGGAAAGGAATGTCCTATTATATTCAGACTAAGGTTGATTGACTGACTAGATTCAAATAAGGTTAATGAATTAATTCAGTTGATCTGGAGGAAACTTTGTTTTTGACCATTTTATTTATTTTGTTTATCACAGACTTGGAAGAAAGGTACGTTTGTTAAACTTGAAATTTTTAAAAAGAATTTGGGAGGGATAAGTAACATGTTGGAAGTGCTCATGTGGTATTTGCTCAGGCTACCCCCTGAAGGTTTTTTTTTTAATTACCTTTGATTTTAGAGTCAATCCTGTGTTTTGGTTCCAAGGCAGAAAAGTAGTAAGGGCTAGTCAATTGGAGTTAAGTGACTTGCCCAGGATGACAAAATTAGGAAGTTTCAGAGGCCGGATTTAATCCAGGACCTCCTGGCTCTCAACCACTGAGCCACTTAGCTGCACTCATCTTGAAGGTCTTTTACATCACATTAAAGACCCTGCTTATTGGTATGACTTCATTTCTGAGCCAGATAAATATAGAGAAAGGGGTCAGAGAAGAACACGTCTTTTTATAGCTTCCCTGTCTATGTGCTATAATCACTGGACTGGTTCATGTTATCAATAATTTCTATAATTAGATCAATTAAGAAAAGCTTGGATATAATGGTTCATATGCCTTAACAAGACTAAAATGAAGGAGTTTAGCTTGGAGAAGTTTGAAGAAGAGAAGATTTCTAATTTTATCATTCTTTTCCACAACCAGATGACATCTTTAGGGGGCATATAAAAATAAGCAGAAACAAAACTCTAGTCTGTTGTTCCTAAACTGTGGCTTCAGAACAAATTCTCTCATACCTAGACAGCAAAGTAAACAGAAGACATCATATCTTCTTGGGGTCTCATATTTTTTGGTGGCTTTACCACTGTATCTATCTTAATTTGATTTTTCATTTGTATTGTGTCTTTGAGAAGTTGTTTGCTAGCTTGGAATCTGAGCTCTTGAAGTCTTTGGCACAAAAATACCAATGAATTTGAATGATGATGACTGTTTCATAAAGTCAATAACAGGAACAGCATAAATAACATTTGTCAATTAGTTGGTAAACAAACATTTAAATGTGTACTTATGGGAGAACTTTATTAATTTTTTTCCAGTTACATTAGGGACAATTTTTACCAATTGCTATCTGAAATTTTGTGGTTCAGAAACTCTTCCTCCTTTCTTCCCTTATTTCCTACCCCTCTCCTGACCCCAAGATAGGAAATAGTCTGATACAGGTTATACCAGTGCAGTCGTGCAACATATTTCCACATTCTTCATGCCATGAAAGAAAATACATGTGGTACCTACAAGAAAAAACTCATGAAGGAAATAAAGTGAAAAGAGGAATTTTTGATTTGCAATCAGGTTCTAACAGTTCCTTCTTTGGTTGTGGATGGTATTTTTCATCATGAGTCCCTTGGGGTTATCTTAGAACCTTGCATTGTTGATAATAGTTTAGTCCTTCACAGGTGATCATCATCTAATATTTTTGTTACTGTATACATTGTTCTCCTGGTTCTGTTTACTTTACTTTGCATCAGTTCATATAAATCCAAGTTTTTCTGAGTTCTTTCTGTTTATCTTTTGGTATTGCATTACAACCATATACCACAACTTGCTCAGCTGTTCCCCAATTGATGGATATCCCCTTAGTTTCCAATTCTTTGCCATTGCAAAAAGAGCTACTATAGAGATTTTTATACAAATAGATCATTTTCCTCTATCTTTGATCTCTTTGGGATACAGACCCAAAAAACAGAGTCAAAAGATATGCATTGTTTTATGGTCCTTTGGGTGTGGGTCATGAAAGCACTTATAAAGAAAAATAAAAGGTAATTTCTTACTCTTAAGAAGCTCACAGTGACATAGGAGAGACAACATAAAAACAACTAAGTATGAACAAGAAATATACAGTATAAGTTAGAGATACCCATCAGAGGAAAGGCACTAGCATTAAGGGTGATTAGGAAATGCTTCTTGCAGAAGGCATGATTTTAACTAAGACTTGAAAGATACTAAGAGGTAGAGATACAAAGGAAGAGTGTTCTAGGAATGTGAAATAGCCAGTGAAAATTCTCAGAAATTGGA
The DNA here is from genome assembly GCF_016433145.1 of Gracilinanus agilis. NCBI lineage: Eukaryota > Metazoa > Chordata > Mammalia > Didelphimorphia > Didelphidae > Gracilinanus > Gracilinanus agilis. The sequence goes on from NC_058133.1 coordinate 129,737,264, forward strand.
GATAAGATGTTTTGTGCAATAAACAGCAGAGGTCAGTGACAAGGATTGCAGAGTATGTGGAGAGACTAAGCAATAAGAAACCTAGAAATGTAGGAAGGGTCTAAGTTATAAAGGACTTAAAAAGCCAATAAGATGCTACCTCAAAAAAGGAGGGAGAGAAAGAATTTGGATCACAAATGTCAAGAAATAAATGTTAAGAACTGTATCTGCAGGCAATTGAAAAAAATATATATAATAATAAAGTTTTGGAGGTGGAGGGAAAGCCAAGTAGAACATATTATAGTTAATCTTTGGAGGTAATAGGAAGTCACTAGAGTTTATTGAATAATGACCTGAGCTTTAGAAAAAATCATTTTGGTGGCTGATTGAAAGATGGATTGTATTGAGAAGTATGGCAGGCAGACCCACCAAAGGGCAAGCTCTGTTTGCCTACCTTCCTAGCCTTACAAATTGTTGCCCTTTTCAATGTTTGCATTGCTGTTTCTCACACATAAAATTCCAACCCCTTACTTCATGTCTTTTCTATCCTATATGCATCTATTACTCTATCTACTTATCTTTGCCTCATACAATCCCCAGGAGACTCAACTCAAAAGTCTCCTTCTTCATGAGATTTTTCCTCATCTCCAAGCTCCCAATGTCTTTTCCTTCAAGCTTACCTTGTGTCTCTTTTACATGAGTTTTATGCATACCTGTATGTATATACCTATGTGTGTTATTATATACATACTCATGTGTGTATATAATTATAGGTATGTGTACTTTCTGTTTCTTCTACTAAAATATATTGACAATGTGGACTTTTTTTGGTCTTTGTATCACAAGTACTAGCATATTATCTGGCATACAGCTGGTGCTTAATAAATGCTTGCTTGATTGGCTACTGCTATCATATTATTGACTCATATTGAGTTTGGAGTTCACTAAAACCTCCAGATCATTTTTAGAAAAAAAATTGTTTCCAATCATATATCCCTCATCTTGGATTTGCCTAAATGAATTTTAGAAATGAAATGTAAAGCTAGAATAGATTTTTATGTACATTGGTAGAATGAGTTTCCTCCCTGGGTGTTCCCTAGACAACAAAATCACCAAAAACAATCATTTTATAAGATTATGCACATTTCGGCCTGATAAGATCTTTATGGATTATACCTATGTCTTCTGATACATTAGCTACCCTTCCTAGCTTAGTGTCATCTGCAGATCTTAAAGGTGAATTAATGAGATGTGTAGCTGCATGACCTTCAGGGCAGTACAACTTAGCTGTCTCCCTTCAGAAATAATTACTGCTCAAAGATTAAAGTAGGCTTTTTTACACCAAATTTTTCTCACCCTCCCAAAACGTATGATGAATTTGAATTTAGAAGTTCAAAACATCATAAATTCTTAACTACAAGGAACCTTTATGGACATTAGTCCAATTCATTCACTTGTCTCACAGATGAGAAAACTGAAGAAGAGAAAAGTAACTTGCCTAATATTCTTTGGCTAGAGTATTGATTATGCAAAAGGGGAGTAATGTGAAATAAGAATGGATAATCAAACACTTGTGTTGGAGTCAAAATCATGTTAAGTGTCTGAATTAATCTTAATTTTGACTCCACACACAACACTTTTTATATTGTACCTGCTGTGGCACAATAAAGACTGAGTTGAACAAATATTTGTTCTATAATGATGTCCTTTATCACTATTCTTTGTTCCATTAATGTAGCATTAATAGATAATGTTGCGGTGGCTGCTGCCAAGTCAATATAACCCAGTAATCTTCTCTTCAAAACTTCAACCCCAAATTAAATTAAAATTGAGCAAGAATTTGTTAAACATTTATTACCCATAGGACACTGTACTGGGCACTAGAACTACCAAAGACAATGGTAATAATAACTATTATTATTTTAAAACTCTTAACTTCTGTCTTGCATTCAATACTAAGTACTGGTTCCAAGGCAGAAAAGTGGTTAAGGCCTAGGCAATTGGGGTTAAGTGACTTGCCCAAGGTCACACAGCTAGGAAGTATCTGAGACCCCATTTGAACACAGGACCTCACATCTCTAGGCCTGGCTCTTAATCTGCTGAGCCACCCAGATCCCCTAACAATTATTTTTTAAAAGGAAAAAATATAACTTTTCTCATTCTGTCAGATGTAAAAAATAATTTGAAGATATAGAGAGTATTACCTATTGAGAGAATAAAGGAAGTCTTGATGGAGGCATTGATGCCTGAGCTAAACCTTGAAGGCAGACAAGGCTTCTGAGAAACATCTAAGAAGAGAGTATAAAACAGGCATAAAAAAAGCCAGTTTGCAGAAATTCAGAATTAAAGAAGAGTCTAAGAGATCTCTTTGACTAAAGTACTTGTCATGCAAAGGGAAATAATATGAAATAACACTGGGAGAGATAGATTGGAATCAGATTTCATTGTATTATATAATGGTGCAGAATTTGTATTTGATACTAAAGGCAAAAGAAAGCTACTGAATGTTTTAAAAGCAGAATGACATCATTTGTCTGCGGCTTTATGAAGATTATTTTTGCAACTCTGTGAAGGATCTGGAAGAGAGAAATATACTTCCGTATATCTACCATAGGATTTTGTAGTTTTCCACTCTTCTTCTTGAAATTCCATATGCACCTATTTACTTGCTAAGGTGGAATCCTCCACAATGAAGAACTCAGGGATTTGCATCCCACAGAATCAAGTAAGGATTGGAGCACGTATGGGCATTGTACATGGCCCTACGACATGGTTGGGTAGAAACTTTTGCCATTGGCTATTGAGCCAGAATTGTCAGTATCTGCAAACTAACCTACCTTGACACCAATTTTGGTTTTTATGGCATTCACACACCTTGTGGGAAGGGAGGAGGGCTATAGAGCCCTCTTCTGCCACATTTGGGACCATGTAGCCCCGAAGAATTGGCCTTTTGGTTCATTTTTTTTCTCTTTTAGGTATAGGGAGTGGGGTCTCCCATCTGGTTCAGACCTAGAGTCTCAGGCATCCAGAAGTTCAGGAATTCATGCCAGGTGATACAGGAAGTCTAGAAGTTGTATAAATGGAGATTTTTGAACCTTGGACTTCATCTCCCACAAGTCCCTTAGTATTCCCCCCAATTCCCTTTAATCTCTCCTGCGCCTCCATGTTTGCGTGGTCACTTTATTGTTTTATAAGTTCTGTAGTTCCTCCCACTTCTTCTCTTCTCCACAAGCGTGGTCTGGGAACCTTGCTTTTACTCTAGCTTCTTGTTTTAATAAATCTTATTAAATTTAATAATTAGAGTATTAAATATTAATTTTAAAGTCCACAAAGTAATGCACAAGGGAGCAGAGATTGGGATCAAGTGAAGGATCAAGTATCTTGTAAGAAACTACTATGTGCTAGGCACTGTGCCAAGTGTTTTACAGCTTTGCTATCATTTAATCCTCATAATAACCCAGGGTGTTAAATGCTATCATGATCCTAATTTTATAGTTGAGGAAAGTGAGGCAGGCAGAAGTTGAGATTTGCCCAGGGTCACAGAACTAGTGAGTATCTGAGGACAGATTTGAACTCAGGTTTTCTTGGCTCCGGTCTTAGTGCTCTTTCATTGTACCTTCTGGCTACTTTACTGGATGACAAAAACCAGCACTGCTTTGGACATGATCTTAGTGGGGCCAATATTATGTAGGAATACAAGTACATGAACCTAATATGCACCCTTATACAAGGTACTTTAGAAGAGAGTATGGTCCTGAAAGTAGGAATGTTTATATATTTGTTCTTGGAAAATGAAGTAAACACCTCTCTATGAAAGCTAATTTGATATTAAATAATTAGATGGAACTGGAGAGTTAGTCACTGGGGCCATAAAATGGAGGAAAGAGCCAGTAAAAGCTCAAAATGATGACAGAGAAGAGAAAAGGGAGACCTTTTGTTACCTGAAAAAACCAGAAGTAGGTTGGGAGTGAAGAATGCCATGAGCCTGACTCAGAGAGTGGGGCTCAACTCAACCATCTTACATATGGCTATCAGTAAAGCAAACAGGCTGCCAAATCTGTGTGCCTTTGCTCTGTGACTGACACACCTTTTTTCCCCTTATGGCATCTTTTACTTCACTTTTCATACAAAAATTCTCAAATGGGGCACTGCCGTATTCAAAAGTCCAAAGGTAGGAAACTGAGTAGTGTTATGGGTGAATTTGGGAAAGGTGTTAGGTTAAAGGGGATTTGGAAGGGGTGTTGTCAGGGACTTGCTAGGTAGGTAATATGGGTTGCAGGTAGGATGTAATAGTGAGAGTCAGGATATAATATGAGACTGAAGTCAGGGAGTATAACACTGAAGGTAACAAAGATTTTCCAGGGAGAGGAGGAATTAATCTAAACAGCCAAAGAGCAGCAGGGCTTGTAGACTAGGACTTAGACTAAAGACAAACTGAAGGGAAATAGACTGATTGAAATTAACTACAGGCTTTAGTTAATTTCACAGGAAGAGACTTGTTTTGAATTTACACCTTCCTTCAAGATGGAAACCCCCGCTTCCCTTCAAGCCCAGAGTATGTTGATTTTATTCCTCTTCTTCCCTTTTCTTACTAATTAACTGACAAAGTAACTAACAGGTCTGTTTTAAACACAAAAGGGGTTTATTGTCTTCTCAGGTTAAATTGTCAGGTAAAAGGAAATCTCAGGTGTGGAAGGGAAACAGGAATTGGGTTTGAGCAAGGTCCAGCCTTAACTCAACTCTCAAGGTGATTTTGAAATCAAAAGGGATTATGATGATGGTTACCTAACCTCTCTAGATAAAGTACTGCAAGAGTATAGCTGAACTCTCATAGATTTGAAACTACTCTCTGATTTAATCTCCTTATTCACTCCTCACAGACATTTAGGTAAGGGAAAGGAAGGTAGGGAAATGAGGTAGAGTATGGAGATTCAAAGGGTTTATCTAAGTTAACAAATCTCAAGAAACACTCCAAAACTAGGCTAGGTTTCAATCTCAAGAAGGAGAAGCAACAGCTCAGCTGGCCCTGGTTCTCTCCAAGAGGTCCCAGGTCCAACTGAAACTCTTTTCCAAGATTCTAAACTCCTAACTGACATCAGAACTCGGCCAAAGCCTGCAAAACTGCTCTTTCCCCCTCTCTCTCTGTACTACAGTAGGAACAGTGAGTAGCCCCATGTAGCTATAGCCTAGTAGGAGTGTGAAGTGTAAGAAGTCTGTCAAGGCAGGACAGGTGTAAAAAGTCTTACCTGTCAAAAAGAGGGTTTCATATTGGATCTTAGAAGTAATTGAGAGCCACCAGAGCTCACTGCACAGGAGAGTGACATGGTCAGACTCACACTTTAGATAAATCACCTTGGCAGCTGAGTCAATAAGAAACAGCAACATATCTAATGTGAGTTTGAGGTGAGGGAGAGAGTGAAGAGTCAAGAAAAGCAATGAGGGGATAATAATATTTTCCCTGTGAAGATCTCATCTCATCTTCACAACCACTCCGAGAATTGATGTATGTGAAAGTGCTTTAAAACAGAATGCTCTTCAAATGTTAGGTGATGCCGCTGTCATGAAATTTCATCTATAACGTTAAGTAAAAATACTTCTTGAATGAATCAATAAGGCAAAGTTGTCAAGCAGGCAGGTAGTAAAATTCTGATGCCTTGGCAATGCTGTCCCGAAGATAAGCTGTCAATTGAGCAGTTGGTGATTAGCCTCACACAGGGCTGTGCTGGAGTCAGCTCTAACTTGCATTCAAGAAACAGTTGTTAAGACTTAATTTATATATATATATATATATATATATATATATATATGTATATATATATGTATATGTATATGTATATATATAATAGAGATAGAGATATAGAGATATATACATATTTTATATATATTATATATGTTTATATATTTATATACACATTTTATACATATAATTTATATGTACACTTATTATATTATGTCAATCATTATGTTATTATGATACATATATATACACCTTTATCTCCCTAAAGATATTTTCTGTGATGGAAGGAGAGTGGGAAAAGCCTGGGACACTTGTGGACAGGATTTATTATGTAGATATAAAGAAAAGTAAGCCAAAAAAAAAAAAAAGAAAAAGAAACAGTTGTTAACTTTTCCTTAGAATCTGGGAAATGTCACAAATCAGAGATTAGTTTATTATTCTGTTGATTGCAGAGTTTAGATAGTGTTAACAATACATAATAAGTTTAAAAGTGTGTGAGAATATACATTTTTTCTGAAGAGTTTGATTGTTAAATATTTACCAATGCATTCCTGTATTACTCTATAAATACTTTTTGAGTTGCTTTGGAGTATTACTAGAAGGTTCAAGGAATGAAGTCATCGCTAGACTAGAGACCTGGTAACTGTAGGTTAATAAAAATAATAAATGACAAGTGGCATTTATATAGCACTTTATGTTTTGCAAAGTGATTTTTATCCGCTACCTCATTTGAACTTTTCAACACCCTTGCCCACAAATCCAAGTACCTAGTAAGATGGTAAGCTCCTTAAGGGTTGAATTGTGTCTTGTTTATCAGTGTGCAACCCCTCTGTACCTAGAACAAGGCATGGAATTAAGTAACAATATTAGTATCGAGATCTAATATTTGTGTAGCACTTTAAAGTTCATACATTTTATTCCTATACTTTACAACAGTCCTGTAAGGAAGACAGACTAATATTTTCATTTTATAGATGAGAAAACTGAGGCTGAAAAAGATTCAATAAATGTTTTATGAATTGAATTCACTCAACAGAAATTGTGGGCTTGATGACACATGGATGATCTTCTTGTTATCTCTAGCTGTCCAGAATTTAATTAATAAGGTACAGAGTTAATCAGGAACTTTACCCTCAAGGAAATGATCTATGGAGTCTTTGAATGGTCCATCTCCTAGAGAAGAGAGGCCTCTCTGGAGGTGCCCAAACTAAGCTACTTCTGGATAGTTCATCAGACCTGACTGAATGAAACTTTATCTCTGTGATGCCTGATTCTACTTCACCTTTATGGGGAGTCCTTGGCAGACAATGTTTGCTTATATTAAGTAAATCAACCCCTTCATGTTATACCCAAGATATAAATTGCATCAGAACAGGACAAGTTTCAATCTCAGGCTATGACATTGACCCAAACCACAATTCAGTAAGGTGAGGTTCATGCCCTGAGAAATGGGTCACTTATGCTAGGAATGTCCTGATTTGAGCTTCATATTTGTTAGGACATAAGATCCAGTGGTGGTTCCGCCAATATGTTCCTGCTCCATCATCTTCTAGTGGGCTAAAATGTGAATCCTTCATTACCTAATAGGAACAGCCACCACCTGGGGAAAGGGAAGAAGAGAGCTCAATTAGCATGTACATATGTGTGTGGGCATTTGAAGATTCTATACCTATCACTACAGCCACCCCCTCCACCACCTACCCCAGTCTGGAACTCTGGACATGATTGGGCATTTAAACAAAATATCAAGTATCCCCTGAAAAATTTACAATATGCCTAGAGAATCAGTCAGGCACTGAGATGAATGGATTCCTCTGCTTTTCAGCAGGGTTGTGGAGGGAGAGAGGTGGAAAAGGGTGATGGTGGTGGTATGTGTGAGATAGCACCTAATATTTATAGTATCATTAAACCTCTAGGCGCTTTGCACTCATAAATTTCCAGCAGTGTCACCAAGCCATCAACCCAGGCTCATCCCTGGTGTTTATCAAAGTCAGTCCCTTTTCCAAACATGGGTAACGGGATAGGGAGAGAGAGAGTTCATACTACGGTATGCTGACATAGTTCCTGAGAGCTTTCAAACAAATGAAGGGAATTGTTTATTCTGAGATGATGGGTAGTAATTTTGAAACAGTGAATGTTCTGCTATTGGCCAAGCAGTCCTTCCGAGCCCCTCAACAGCCTGAAGAAGCCTCAAAAGAAAGAAGCAGTCAGCAATAGTTGCGACAGGAAACTGCTATCTTTCCCAAAGTTCTATTCATTCAATATGGGACATTTAAAGTAGGAAGCTATTAAAGACTTACTTCCAAGGCTCCCTACAGCATGGTATTTATGTACAATACTAACGTCAGGCTAAATATTCTAAATTTGTAGGCATTCATTGTTGCTATTATGAGGGACTGAGTCATATAATTTAAAAAATATAAATGGAGATTTGTCTTATGCTGATGTAAACCAAACTACCAAAGCCTTAATCCAGTGCCTTAATGTGGCATGGACGGGACTCAGATCTCTCCAAGGCTTTACCAGGAAATCATAAGCTCTGGCAATTTCTATTATTTGGGGAAGGCTTTTACTATGTCCCTAGCAACAGATTGTCTACTTTCCACCAGCGAGGAGATTTAAGTGAAAAAGAATCTCTAGGCTGGCCTTTTGGTGAGGGACTCTAAATTGAACCCATAAAACCAAGATACAAAATGGCCTTCAAGCTCACATCCATTCTATAACAAAAGTGGCAAAAATGATGTCAGACATTACTAGGATAAACAATTTTTAGGTCACTGAAAATGTTATTATATATGTTAATAATCTAAACATAAGACCCTTGTCCAATCGATCAATCAATAAACATTTATGCTACTATATGGAAGGCACTGTACTGTAGTGCTGGGGGTGCAAAAGAGTTCAGAGACAATTGCTCCTCTCAAGTAAATCACAACCTGATTAAGGAGACAACATACAAACACAGATATTCAAAGCAAGCTATAAAGAGGATAAATAGGCCATTATGAACAGAGCACAGCCACAAGAATTGAAAGGGCTTAGGAAAGGCTTCCTGTAAAAGGTGTGATTTAAGTTGGAATGTAAAGGAAGCAATGGAAGTTAGTGTCCAGTGACCAATGACTGTACATAATAATAAAACAACTGAATTATATCACTTTTCACAATATTTTTATAAATAAAACCAGAAAATATAAAGAAGTTGCATGTAATGGGTGAATGGTTCATAGATTACCTTTGAAGAGGTCAAAAAACAAAAAATAAAAAGCCAAGAAACACCAATTCATGTGACATTTAATCATCTCATATTTTAGTGCTTATGAAAAATATTTCCTAAAAGATTACTATTCTCCAATTACTAATAATTTGGGTAATTAATCAACTCTAAAGATTTCCTTCACATTCATCAGATTGGCAAACATGAGAAGAAGGAGAAATGACAAATGTTGGTGGGACTTCAAGAAAACAGGCACATAATTCACTGTTAGAGGGCCTGTGAAATAGTCCAGCCATTCTAGAAAGCATTTGGCATTTTGTCCTTAAATGGTGTGTAGACTTTGACCCAGAGATATCACTAGCTAGTACATCTAATTACTCAAAGTAATCATAGAAAGAGAATGTACAAAAATATAGCAAAGATATATAAAAATATTTTAGTGATAAAGAACTGGAAATGAAATGATTGACAATATATTGAAGAATGTCTAAACAAATTATTATATATAAATATGATGGAATATTATCAAATCACAAACAAAATAGATGGTTTAAGAGCAATGGAAAGTACTTGTATGAACTGGTGAATGAAGAGACCAGAATCAGGAAATAGTTATTCAAAGCACTGAAAAGAAAAATAACTTCAAAAGCCTGGAAAGCTCTGATCAGTAGAATAACAAATCATTGTTCCAGAGAAATTATGGACTCAAGATTTTGAATGAGATTATACATGTTGGAAAATATGGTCCAAGAATAAGGAATGAGAGAGGCCAAACTTTAGAGAATACACATGAGCTCCATCTCTATACATCAGGAATATTTTCTTTGAGAAAAGAATTAGGATGAGGGGAGTAAGGTGGACCATTGTATAGAGGGCCAGGCCTGAAGATGGGAGGTCCTGGGTTCAAACCTGGTCTCAAACATTTCCTATCTGTGACTCTGAGTAAGTCATTTAACCTCAATTGTGTATCTAGCCCTTACCCTCTTTTGCCTTAGACCCAATGTATAGTGCTGGAAGGTAAAGGAGAAAAGAAAGAGAGGAAGGAAGGAAGGAAGGAAGGAAGGAAGGAAGGAAGGAAGGGAAGAATAAGGAGAAAGCAGGGAGGAAGGGAGGGAGGAAGGAAGAGAAAGAGAATGAAAAGAAAAGGAGAAAAAAGAATTGGGATATATTGTTACATCAATAATATCATTAAAAATGAAATTAATTACATTTTACTAAACTAGAAACAATTCGTTACTGAGAGATGTGTTATTTCTTAATCACTTCGATTTATATAGTTAGCCCACTGACTTATTAGGTCAAAGATCAAAATTAATACAAAACAGAAAAAACATTATAAGGTGTTTAAGTAATACAATTCCAATTGGACACATTTAAATAGTAATGAAAATGAATAAAAGGTGGAAGAGTAGACTTTGGCACTGATTTTAACAAATTTAGAGCAGTTTAACTGATATAAATCAATTGTACAATTAAGAACTAAAGCAGCCTAACCAGCAAACAATTGCTCTTGACAAATGTAGAAATATGTCAGCCAAGGACATTTGTTTAGAATATTAATCAATCAATAAACATTTTTACGTGTCTATGATATGGCCAGGACTATATCAGACACTAAAGATACAAAAAAAATTCCTGATCTCAAGAAGCTTACATTCTACTAGAGTAGACAATATGCATCTATATAAGCACAAAGAATAAATATAAAAAGGGAGAAGTAGCACAATATTTAGAACACTGGGCTCCACTCAGGAAGACTCATCTTCCTGAGTTTAAATCTGACCTCAGACACTTACTAGCTCTGTGACATTAGGCAAGTCACTTAATCCTTAGTTCTTCCATTGTAAAATGAAATGAAGAAGGAATTGGCAAACCACTTTACCATCTTTGCCTAGAAAATCCCAAATGGGTCACAAAGAATTGGAAAGGACTGAAATGAGTGAACAATGATAAATCAAACTCAAAATAATTTGAAGAAGAAGAGTGCTAGGAGTTAAGAATTTCATGAAAGCTTTCATTTGTTGTTGTCATCTTTGTAACCCACATATGGTTTTGGAGTGAATTGTCACTTCCTTCTCCAGTGGATGAAGGCAAGCAGAGATTAAGTGGATTTCCCATTCACACAGCTAATGAGTATCTAAGTCCAGATTTGAAATCAGGTCTTTCTGATTCCAAGTCCAGCATTCTATTCATGGAAATCACCTAGCTGCCTCCTTAAGATTTCATTTAGAAGGTAGTAATGCTTGACTGTAGTTTGAAGGAAGGGAGAAATTACTGAAGGAAGTCAATATTCTTTCCACTGTACAATGCTGACTCCTTTAATCAGTGGCCATCTAGTTTGTGAACCTATTTCTTTGAATCAATTAGGTGCAGTGAAAGAAGACTTTGTAGTCAGATGACCTGGATTCAAATCTTTCAATTGCCATTAATACCTATTTGACCTGAGGCAAGAAATTTAATTTCTGTGGCTCTGAATTTCTTCATTTGCAAAATGGGGAAGTTGGGTTTCTCAAGGTCTCCAGCTCCAAAATCCTATGATCCTCAGTAAAGTCCTTTTCATCCCCTTCTGCCCTGAGGCTTGGGATCTCAGATGGATGTGAATCTCCAGTGAAGCAGGCTCTCTCCAGGCTGGGATAGAAACAAATGAACCTGGAGAGTGTGCTGTCTTCTCTAGAATTTCTCAGATGAGAGAAATCTAATTACATCCCTGACAGAGGTGAAGAAGTCTTTTGTACTAGTCAATTTGTACTGAAATATCTTCAAGATAAACTTGAGATCCACGCTAGGGGTGGCTGGGAAAATACAGTTGCATTGCAGTGCCAGTGATACTGAGGAATGACTAGGAAGGGAGTATTCAGAATGGGCTACAGTCATTCAAGGAAGGCTTCTTAGAGGCATAGAGCTTTAAGTCAAGTGGAACTACAAACCTATTCTTCAATCAAATATAGATGCATTTCATTAAACTTTTTAAACCCTCATATTTAATATTGACCATTAACTATTGTCAATAGTATAATTATTCAGAAATAAATGGGATGGGAGTAGGGAAGGAGGACCCCTAACAGCTGACGTCCTACCTTCACATATTTACTTGCTTCTTTTTCCTGGCTTTTTCAATAACATTGCTGGGAAATGCCTTCCATTCAAACTTAAAACTTGCTCTTATTGGTGGGTGAAACACAATGATTTTTGGAAAGCCTCTTTCTTTATTAAAACCATTTTTTATGTTTACATTTTCCTGAGGTTGAGAGTGATGGGAACCTCATCCCTCTACATAGGTATGAATTACAGAAATGCAGGTGTTTCTCTGGCTATTTGGTAACGAATATTGTTTCCCGAGGAGCTGCCAATGTGCTGATCCCGTTGTTATAATGGGCCTTAGTTGCTATTGTTTATTAAACCAATTTTGTTACCAATCTTCTCCCAGAACCTGGCCCTTTTACAACTCCTAAAAATCCATCTGCTTTCCCCAAAATCCAGTATACAGTTTGTCGTAGGACTTGCCATTGTGAATTGTTCAGCAAAACATAATGTGATCTACCTGGAGACTTCGGATTTTTCTTTTTTTTTTAATTTTTAATTTTAAAAATAATTTTTACATGTTTACATATTTCGTTTTCTTTCCCTCCCCTCTCCCCTCTCTGATCCAATAAGCATTTCCACTAGGTTATACAAATGTTATCACTTATACCTATTTCTATATTATTCTTTTTTTTAATAAGAGCAATCTTTTAAAATCAAAACCCCAAATCATATATCCATATAAACAGATAAGTCATTTGTTTTTCTTCTCTGTTTCTACTCCCTTAGTTTTTTTCTCTCGATGTAGATAGCATTCTTTCTCATAAGTCCCTCAGGCTTGTCTTCTATTAGCAAAGTCCATTACATTGTATTGTTCCACAATGTTTCACTTTCAGTGTACAATTTTTTCTCTCATTTCACTCTGTAGCAGTTCTTGGAGGTCTTTCTAGTTCACATGGAATTCCTCCAGTTCATATTCCTTACAGCACATTCCATCCCCATCATATTCCACAATTTGTTCATCCCCCCAATCTAGGGATACCCCCTTATTTGTCAATTTTTTTGCCACCACAAAGAGCGGGACTGAATATTTTTGTACAAACATTTTTCCTTCTTATCAAACCCAGCATCAATATGGCTGGATCAAAGGGCAGGCAGTCTTTTAAAGCCCTTTGGGCATAGTTCCAAATTGCCTTCTAGAATGGTTGGATCAATTCACAACTCCACCAGCATTGTATTAGGCTCCCAACTTTGTCACAACCCCTCAAACATTTATTATTTTCCTTTACTGTCATATTGGTCATTCTGCTAGGTGTGAGGTGGTACCTCAGCATTGTTTTGATTTGCATTTCTCTAATTATGGATCTCAGATTTTCTAAACAAAATCAGTAATGTAATTGAGGTCTTATTTTAACTCGTTTTCAGTTTTATTAGTAAGGTGAGCAACATAAAATGCTTCAAATACTTCCAGGAAATATACTCACTTGACAAATTATCACCTCTATTCCTTTCTGTAGTATTACATAAGTTAATTTTTTGCAAAATATTCTATACTATTTAAACTGAACCACCAGTATAAAGATTATTTATCAATCCCAATTTGGAATAAGTTTAATTGTGGATAATTTTATATATAATAGCCAGTATATTTTTGGTGGGAAGGGGATCCAGACTGGTATCTAGCTCCTTCTCTCCATTCACAAGGCATCTATATATTGGTCTGTTTATCTTCATTCTCAATTATTTCATTTTTGTGGGTACTAGTAACTATTAATCAATGAGCATTTGTTTAAGACCTACTTTGTTCCAGTCTCTTTGCTAAGAACTGAGGTTTAAAAGATAAAAATGAAACAGTTCCTACTCGCTTGGATCTCAGGTTCTATTGGGGGAGATAACATGTACACAAACAAACACATAAAAAATAGAGAGTGATATAAGCTTTAGTAGCTTGAAACAGTTCTGAGACTTTGGAACACTTTATTTTTTAAGCTATAAACTAAAAATGCACTAAAACTTTTGGGACACCCTATAATTTTTAAGCTATTAAAGCCTACAACTACGTTGAGACTTTGGGGATGTCATACATATAGAAAATAAGTGTGAGGTAATTTTAACCTTAAGGTTATAGGGGTGAGTAGAATTAGGAAAGACCTCTAACCCAGTTTTTTTAGTCTCCATTTCAAATGAATTATACTATTATTTTTCATTTTATCCATGTTATAGGAAGTCTTGTAGCATATCAAATTGTTCTCATTTAATAAGGAGTAAGGGCAACACAGTGGATTGAGTTCTAAGCCTGGAGTCAAGAAGATTCATCTTCCTGAGTTCAAATCTGGCATCAGATACTTACTAGCTATGTGACCTTGGGCAAGTCACTTAACCCTGTTTGCTTCAGTTCTTTACCTGTAGAATGAGTTGGAAAAGGAAATGATAAGCTACTCCAGGATTTTTGCCAAGAAAATTCCAAATAGAGTCATGAAGAGCTGTACTGGACTAGAAATGACTGAACCACAATAAAATAAAGAACAGAAGGTTCTAAGACAACTTGAAAATCAATATTATTTCGGTATGCCTAAGGACCAGAACTGTTGGCCCCTTTTCATTGAGATTGGTCAGTATAACCAAAAATTCATGAAATTTTCCACTCATTGGATTATGCGTTGAAAAGGAGGAAAAATAATCTTTGGGAAATAGGATCTGTCCTGTTTATTACAAACACAGTTTCTTTGAGGATAAAAAGGGGGATTGGTCTAAAGAAACTAATAAACAAAAAAGGGATTTTTAAAAAATGTGTTCCTTGAGGAAAAGAGGATGATCAAAAAAGGAACGTAGGTTATGTAGCTATTAAGTGACTTTTCCTTTCATCAATTTTCACTCATTGTTCCTTGAGGAAAAGAGAAAACATTCTGTTCTTTTCCTACTTATCTTGGGTTTTCATTTCTATTATTAATTTTCTTTCTATCCTTTACAGTCCAAAAATTATTTTTCTTGTTGGTGAAAAAAAAATTTAAAAAGAGGAAGAGTTGAGTAGTTCTGCCTTCATTCTCATTATCATAGTCCTATTTGCATCAGTCCTGTTTTGTTTTTCCTTACTATTTTTCATGGGCTTTACATCAATCCAAGTTTTATCACTCCTGACTCAGTATTTGTACAGGATCCCATCATGTTTTCATATTCATCCTCCATTGTCTGCCATTTGTCTTTATCTAATCAGCGTGTATTTTTAAAGCCTTGGTTGTTTGTGGAGTTTCCTGAATCACCATATTAGTCTCTTTAGTCAAGTTAAAAAGATAAAATTGAGAGGTAGATGAGTATTAGGTAGCTCAACTGGAACAGGAACTCTATGGAAGTTGCTTCATATTGTCTTCTTGAGGAAGACTTAGGATAGCAAAGAAATAAAGCTTAGTAAATAGCCTTGAAGCTATCTTTACCCAATTCCCTCCACAAATTCTCAGTTACTCCAAAAGTTATTGGAAAATTGGCCCAATTTCCTACTAGATCAGGGCTTATTAACCTTTGTTGTGATAGAATGATGTTATAAAGAAATCTAATTACAATGAATATAGTTACATTCATACATGTGTACACATATATTTATTTATTTTAAAGAGAGTTCATGGATCATAGTTTAAAAACACTATCCTCTTTACTATAATGGAAGCAAGGTACTCCATCTCTTGGTTCTGAGCATTTTCTCTGGCTGGCTGCCACTCCTGGAATAGCCTTTCTCCTTACCTCCACTTATATTGACTTCTCTAGCTTTCTTTAGTCCCAACTAAAATCCTGTCTTCTACAGAAAGCATTTCCCAATCCCTCTCACTTCTAGTGTCTTCTTTTAATGATTTGCCAATTGTCTTGTATATAGTTATCTGTACATATTTGCTTGCTTGATGTCTTTGCCATTTGATTATCTCCTTAAAGTTGGAATGCATATGAAAGCATACAAAGTTTCACTTTTTTATTTGGGTTTTGGTTTTGGAGTTTTGGTTTTATATGATTATTCCCTTACAAAAATCAACAATATGGAAATATGTTTTGCATGATAATACATGTATAACCCAGATCAAATTGCTTGCCAGATCTAAGAGCAGGGGATAGAAGGAAGGAAGAGAGACAATTTGGATCATACAACTTTTGAAAACTTATGTAGAAATTTGTTATTATATGTAATTGATAGAAAAAATAAATAATTTTTTAAATTTATCTCTCTTGTCTTTTGGCTCTTAGTATTTTCAGTACTTAGCGCAGTCCCTAGCAAATGGTAGACACTTAGTAAATGTCCATTGATTAACCCAAAATTTGAGAAATATAATGTAGCCAATGACCTTACAATTCTTTACCCCCATCATTCCTGTCTCATTATATAAATGCTTGCTCTTTGTCTTATAGCTTCGTGAATATTAACATGATTAGTAGAGGGTTTTAGTATGGTGAGTTTCAGGAAAGGATGCACAATTTTTGATATAAACATTTTGTTAGAGGTCAACCCTAAATGCAGCAGGGCACACCTTCCTACTTTTCCCTATCTTAACATCTTTGATCCTATGACAATAGAGAACCCTAATATATTTGCCCATATGATACATAGAGCCCTCCAAGAAACATGATAAATAACAGAATGACAAAATAGATGGGAATTTCCACTGCAGGGTTATCTTTTGTGGAGTGTCCCAAAGTCCTGATCTTGTGCTAGTTAACATGTTTAACCACTGTTGGCATGCTTGCTAAATTTGCAGACAATATGAAGCTGGGATGGATAGCTAACAGTATGGACGGCACAATGGAAATTCAGAAAGATTTCAGGAGGCTAAAACAATGAGTCAAATATTAAAGGTTATCTAATAGGGCTATGTTTCAGTTCAAATTGTCATAGGATCAGGATATGGGGAGAGAAACTTGAAAATCGTTTGAAAAATGCATTATGAGCAGATTAATATAAAAGAAACACTGAAAGATATCAGTATAGTAAATAAATTAGTGATAAATGATGACTTTGGAAGACTGACCAATGTTGAAGCTTACCTCCTACTTGAAGAGAGGTAGTAAACTAAGAGTAAAGAAAAGCATGCATTTTCTGACATGGGCATTGTGTTGATATTTTTGTTGTTTGACTGTACTTTGTTACAAAGCAGGGTTCAGTTGGGGGAAGGCTATTAGAAGTGATAGTGATGGGGAACAGCCAAGTGGCTCTGTGGATAGAGAACCAAGCCTGGAGACAGGAGGTTGTGGGTTCATATCTGCCTCAAACACTTCCTAGCTATGTGACCCTGGGCAAGTTACTGAACCCCCATTGCCCAGCCCTTATCATTCTTCTGCCTTAAAAACAATGCATAGCCTTGATTCTAAGATGGAAGTAAGAATTTTTAAAAATAAATGAAAGTGATATGAGGACAAAAACTATATCACTAAAACAAAGAAAAAAATTTTGATTATTTTAAAGCTCTAATCTCAAAATGGGAAGGGAGGGCAATTAGGTGGTATAGTGGATAGAATGGTGAACCCGAAGTCAGGAAGCCTCATGTTCCCAAGTTCAAATCAGGTCACCTGAAACATTTACTAGCTGTGTGGTCCTGGGCAAGCTACCTAAGTCTCTTTGCCTTAGTTCTTCTATAAAAATGAGTTGGAGAAGAAAATGGCAAACCGCTCCAGTAGCTTTGCCAAGAAAATCCCTAATGGGTTCATGGACTGAACCAGATAGGACTGATAGTCAGATAGGACTGAAAAATGACTGACTGACTAAGCTTAAGTCAATAGTGTGACATGGAATAAATAGCAAAAATAGCAAATGTTGTCTTAGCTGCCATCTTGGTCAGACATAGTCTTAGACACTTTGACACTTAGCTGTGACAGCTTAGACACACGATCTCTCCCAGGCATAAAAAACGAGTGTAATAATAATAACTCATGAAAAAATGAGTGTAATAATAATAGCAACTATCTTACATGGTTGTTGTGAGGACCAAATGAATACATATGCAAATTACTTTGTAGTCATTATGGCTAAATTGTAAAGCAATGGGTGAATATAGTTTGTTATATCTATGAAGTTAGTAAAGAATGGTGTGGAAACATGTTCATTCATTCATTCTTGAATAATTTCTTTTCTAATTTGGAGTTTATCATTACATAGCAGGGTGGATCCTTTGGAGAAGGAAATGGCAAACCACTACAGAATTCTTGCCAAAAATTTCCAATGGATAGCTGTAGTCTATGGGGTCACAAAGAGTTGGACATGACTGAACAATTGAATAACAACAAGCAGGGTGGTTGGTGTTGGAGTAATAAAAAAAAAAGTCCAGTAAAGACTGTACTTTAAACTGTGCTCCTGCTATTAATTTCAATAAATATCTGATTAGATTCTTTGATAGGAATCTCATGAATCTTGTAGAGAAATGGATTATTTCAAAGTATCTAGAAATGTTTTGAATCCTGCTGAGTAATGCAATCCTCCAATGTACTCATGTCTAATATTAATTTATATTTAATGTATGTGCCTTAGATAATTTGGGAAATACATGAAATTTAGTTTACAAAATGTACTTTAAGAAATTGGAAATTCACAAATGGAGTTAATGAAAATGTTCATTTGTTACAAATATACAAACAATAATTTCCCCACTATCCATCCATCAATCAGCCTTCATTAAGCTCCCACTATGTGCCAGAATCTAGGAATTTATTTCAACTCAAGCACCTACTATGTGCAATGTACTGAGCTAACCTTTGAGGATTTTTAAAGGTTTTTTTAAGCCACAGTTCCTGACCTAAAGGATCTTACATTCCATTGGGAGCAGGGGATGGAGAATTGAGAATGTAAGATCTCTTAGGTCAGGAACTGTGGCTTAAAAAAAAACTTTAAAAAATCCTCACAGCTTAAGTCAGTATCTTATACATAGTAAGTGCTTGAGTTAAAGTAAATTCAGAGGACGGGACAATAATAACCAGCAAAAACAAGATAAACTGCTTATGGGAATTTGTAATGAGTGAGCTAAGCCTAAAAGGAAGCTAGGGATTCGACAAGGTGGAGGAAAAGATGGAGCACATTTCAGGAGTGAGAAACAGCCTTGCCAAGGCAGAATCTTCTATATCATATACAGAGACCAACAAATATACCAGTTGGATGGAATTCAGAATGCTTGAAAAGATTGACATGTAGTAAGTTTGGCGATTTAGGGTAGAGAAAGTGTATAAAGAGCCTTCAATCCCAGGCACAGATGCTTGTATTTTAATCCTACAGGCAGCAGGGAGCCACTGGAGTTTCTTGAGAAGGAGAATAATATAATCACACCTCTGCTTAAGGAAGGTCAGTTTGGAAAATGTGTGGAAAATGGATTAAAAAATGAAGAGAGTGTAAGCAGAGACCAATTCATCCTAATAGTCTGGGTCAAATTTGATAGGGAACTGGACTCAGGTAATGACTATATAAGTGGAGAGAAGGGACTAGGTATGAGAGACACCATAAAAACAGAATCAATAACACTTTGGATCTGGCTATATGTGAGCATGGGTACAATTGAGAATGATTTCAAGATCCTAAACTTGACTGAGCAGGTACTCTTCCTTAACAAAAATAGAGACATTAGAAAAAATTGAGAATTGGGGTGAGAAATAAGATGAGTTCTATTTTGGATATGTTGTTTTGAGAAGTCTATGGCTTGTCTAATTGGAAATGTCTAAAAGGCAGTTTGTAATGGGCTAGAACTCAAGAAAGACAGTAAGGTTAGAAATATAGGCATCATCTGCATAGGGATTGTTTTAGGAGTGATTCATTCTGTCTGTGTCTTAGTCTCTGAAGATTTGGTTAGAATACATGACAGTAATCATTTAAAGTATTCGTATAACTTTTAGTCTTGAAGACCTAAATTGGAATAGATTAAGGGCAACATTTTGGGGAAAGGGGTGGGAATCTTTTATTAACTAGTATCAAGAAGGGAAGGTTCCTCATCATATTTGACAAACTGTGAGTTCTTGTTATTGACACGTGTGACTCTTCATGTGGAGAGATGCACCTGTATATACTGACTGAATGTGTAGCTATATATCTTTGCTTTGTGTCTGTTTATATTTAGTAAAAGTTATTTAAGAATCATTATTTGCCTCATTGATTCAGTCTTTCCAGATATGGAACTTGTATTTGGATCCAACATGCACCTGGGCTGACTGAGATGATAATTTAACTCATGGCAACTGATGAAACAGAGACAGGGACAGACAGACAAAGAAACAAAGAGAGGTAGAGCGACAAACTAAAACACAGAGACAGAAGAAGATATAGAGATAAACATAAAAACCAAGAGTGGGAAGTAGGGAGGGAAAGAAAGATAGACACAGACATAGAGAAGGAAAGAGAGAGAAAGGACAGGAGAGAGGGAAGAAAAAAAAAGACAGATGTGGAAAGAGAGAGAAAGAGGGTGGTATGGAAGGAAGGAAAAATAGAGGAAGGGAGGAGAGAATGATAAATAAGTATGATAAATATGGCAAATTATTAAGGGCCTCTGTGCCATCTTGGGGAGTTTACATTTTATCGTTAAGGATAGCAAAATACTGCCATAGGTTTTATGTGACATAGTCAGGATTACACATTAAAAGGATCACTTGGGATATGTGTGAAAGAGGAATTGGGGAAGAGAGAAACTGGAATCAGAGAAGCCAATTAAGTTTCTCTTACAACAGTTGAGACAAAGGGAAATAAAGTTGGATGCCAGCAGTGTGAATATAAGAGACAGGAATATAAGAGCAAGAGATATGATGGAAGTAGAATCAATACCATTTGGCAACTAATTTGATAAAGGGCTTAGAGGGGGTTAGGTTATAAAAAATGGGTAATGGGAGGCAGTGGATTGAGAGCCAGGCCTAGAGACAAGAGGTCCTAGGTTAAATCTGGCCTCAGATACTTCCTAGCTGTGTGATCCTGGGCAAGTGTGAAGATGGTATCAACTCTTCCCTGCCCATTTTTAGATTTAATCACCTGAAGTACATATACCCAACTTAAGTATGGGAAAATCTGTGACCCATGTGTGCTATAGCAAGTGATGAATCAGAAATCCACTGACTGCCCCTTGGGCAGTCCTAAGCAAAGCTATAGCTGCAATTGGTCCACATAAAGTGGAAGGAAGGCACAAGAAGTGATGAAAGGAAGGATCTTTAAAAGTGGAAAGAACTTCCTGTGATCAGCTTTTCCACCTTTGAACTGGGCCTTGGAGGAGCTCCAGCTGGGACCTCAGACTGCTCTTTGGTCTTCCTTTAGGACTATCACGTGGGTGAGTGAAAAAATTTGACTCCATTTCCTGGTTTTTCTGAGAGGTACTAACCTCTGGAGAGGCCCCTCATCTTGGAGGAGGCCTTGTGGCTAAAACCCTTGTTTAATTTACCTCTGGGCCCCCTTTGCTGGGGCCTCTGAAACCCTGCCTGGTTTGGACTAGGCTGGAGTAATTATCTACTCTCTGATTTTCCTTTCACTCTTTCTCCTTTTATAAATAAACTACCATAAAAAGTCATTTTGACTTGATTAATAATTTCAGCAACCACATTTTTATATATTTAGTCCAACCTTTAATTTTTAACCCTTACACAAGTGACCTGACCTCCATCTGCTTTGTAAACATGGTCAGAAAACTAGTAAGTGCTTAAGACCAGATTTGAACTCAGATCTTCTTGACTTTAGGCCTGGTGCTCTATCCACTATACCAAGTAGCTGCCCCTAAATGTCACAAATTTGAGGAAAAGTTCTGTTCACTCTACTCTAGTTTTAGTTCTAAGATCTCTCTCTGTGTGTCTCTGTCTGTCTCTCTGTCTCTCTGTCTCTCTGTCTCTGTCTCTCTCTGTCTCTCTCTGTCTCTCTGTCTCTCTCTCTGTCTCTCTCTCTCTCTCTGTCTCTCTCTCTCTCTCTCTCCCTCCCTCCCTCCCTCTTCCCATATATATACATATAATTAGATAGTATGTTTCTGAATTAAAATCCAGTTTCAGCTGTGTGCCCCCTTGAAAGTCAGTTAATACTTTTCCCCTCAGTTTCCTCATTTATAAAATGAGTTAGAGAAGGAAATGGAAAACCACTACAACGACTTTGCCAAGAAAACCCCAAATGAGATAGTGAAGAGTCAGACACAACTGAAATGGCTGAACGACAGATAGTATACAGCACTTTGAGTACAGTAAATTGCTCTATGATGTTAGCTATGTAATAATTATATTAATACATATAAAAAAGTGATCATTGAACCCACAGAGAGCTAGTCTATTTGCCACCACAGAGAATATAGAGAACAAAGAAGAAGGAAAAGGCCAAAACCTTTAAGGACTCACACAGAGGGAGCCCTAGAAGGAATGGGCATGTGATTACTTTATTCAGTACATGAATATCATTTTTTATTTATACAAACCTATTGCCATCTGAATTTGCTGACTTTACTCTAGGCAAAGGAAAATATAACTGAACCTCTCTGAAAACATAAACTAACACTGAGTTGATATTGAACTGTCAATTGGAATATTGTTTGAAAATTTAGTGTACATGCAGTCATTTTACTGTTCATTTACTTTTGTACTTAACTCAGCTGGGGCAGAGAAACAGCACTCTAACATCATCTGGGTTTATAACTGGTTTCACTTCCTCAGGCTCTCTCCTAATAGGAGAATGCTCTCCAGAGCTACAGGGGAACATTTCATTTCTCAGTCTTAATCTTCCCCATGCTTCTCCACCCAAGTTTCTATTTTATTTCATTTTTTCCTTTGGTTTTCTAAAAATGCTGTAGAGTGCCAAAAAAGGCCGCAGGGTGCATGTACAAAATGTAATCACATTACTTATCAAAATATCCATGAGCAGCCAAATGAAAAACTGGCCAAATACATCGTCAGCCCTTATCCACAGTGAGTTCAGAAAATAGGCCTTGAGTTTTTCAGGGGGATTTTGCCTTTTGTTTTTGACTTTTCCTATTATTATAAGCAAAGTCTACACTTGGAGTCTAATCAACTGTAACACCAGACTCTCTTCATTGAGTGGTGATTTTCTGCAAACTCCATTAGGCTTATATTCTCGTGGTAGGTTTCCTATATATTTGGACCAGATTGACAGTCACTTTCAACGACAACAAAAAAGGAATTGCCCTTATCAGTCAGAAGAAAATCTTTTTTTTTTATCTGCTTTTTCCTGTTTTCCAGTGTCTGGTGACTTAGACAACATCTTACTTGGCAAAGGTTGTCAGATTTTCTGATTTCGCAAACAAGGGGGCAAGTCTTATGATTAAGTCTTTAGGTATAAGTAGATAAACAAAAATAGGACCAATAATAATAACTAATATTTACATCGTTTTTACTATATGTGGACACCATACTAAGTGCTTTATAATTATTATCGCATTTAAAATAATAATAATAATAAATAAAGGCTAACAATTAATAGTGTATGAGAGTGGTTGGGTGATGCAGTAGATAGAGTGCCAGACCTAGTGATAAGAAGAGCATCTTCATGAGTTTATCTTTGCCAAGAAAGCCCCAAAAGACGTCATGAAGAATCAGAAACTATTAAAATAACTGAACATGTATTACTTTATCTGCACTTTAAAATTATTCTCATTTAATAATAATAATAGTAGTAGCTAACATTTATATAGTGCTTACTATGCGCCAGACAGTATGCTAAATATTTTACAATCATTATCTCATTTGGTTCTTATAAAAACCCTGTGAGGTAGGTGGTATTATTATCACCAATGTTTTCATCTTTTGCAATTAAAAGTTTATTTTTGTAATGAACTTGGTAGTGGATAAACATGAACATTTTAATATAAAATATAGAAAAAGGATTGTGAATGAAATAGAACTTCTGATCAAATTAAGTAACATTTGCAAAGCATTTAGTACAGAGCTTTGACATATAAATGCTCATCCTCTTCCTCTAGCTCTTAACAGTATCTGGCACAAAGTAGATGTTTACTAAATGTTGATTAATCAAAGTAATCAAATTGATTCTTTTTTTTTTAAGTGTGCATTAAACACCATAATAACAAAAATGCTTTACTTGTCTGTGTCTCTTTCTGAATTTCCTTCTGTTCTCTGTTATCACCCTTTTGCAGATAAAGATGATAAGGCAAACAGAGATTAAGTGCCCAGTCTAGGGTTATATACCTAGTAAATGGCAAGGAATGTGGATTTGGGTCTCTTTTGGCTCCAGGACTGGAGTTGTAAACACTGTACCACCTACCTGCCCCCAAGTAGAAAGGATTACTAAGTGTTCCTCTATTAATATATAGAATGATATAAATAAATAAATAAATAAATAAATAAATAGAAATACAAACAAAATTGAAGTCCTTACTCTGCCACCTAGCTGTGTGACCTTGGGCAAATTGCTTTTCTGGGAGTGAAACTTCCCCATCTCTAAAGTAAGGGAACTGGAGCTGATCTTTAAGGTCAAGTGACACCTTCTGCAAGTCTAAGAAAGCTTAGTACAACTGGAGATATTGTTCCAGGGTAACTCTTTCAGTGTGTGGAGGCTTATAGTCATAGGAGAAAAGATTTTTATTCCCTGGGTCTTGGGGAAGCCTGCAGTGATGGAACAGATAGTTTTTTGTCCTCATTTTGCCAGGAACCAGCTGTGTCAGGAAGCTAGAGAGTAATGTTAAAGGACTACCTGCAAAGGGAAAGAGAGAACAGAATTTGGCGTCATATGCTGGGAACACCTGGGCACAGTAAAGGACATCACACCATGAATGGAAACACCCCCAAAGATAAGTGAGAGAAGATACAGGTGAAGCTGAGATTCAGAGAGGGTCTCAGTCCCAAGGACCCTCACATTTGGAATCAGAAGTGACTCAGAGGGTACCTTATCAATTAGTTAACAAATATTTACTAAGCACCTACTATGTGACAGATACTGTGCTAAGTGCTGGGATATGAAGAAAAACAAAAGACAGTCCCCATTCTCAAGAAGCTCATAATTTAATAAGGAACTCAATCTAATTTTGGGAGAGCTTTCAAGGTTTCTTATTAATGAATTTCTATTTTATTTTCCCTTCCTTCCTTCCTTCCTTTCTCTCTTTTTTCTCTCTTTCTTCCTCTCTTTCTTTTTCTCTTTTGTTCTCTCTTTCTCTCTCTCTCATCTTCCTCTCTTTCTCTCTTTCTCTCTTTCTTCCTTCCTTCCTTCCTTTCTTTCTTTCCTTCCTTCCTTACCTTCTCTCTTAGAATTGATGCTAAATATTTGTTCCAAGGCAAAAGAAGGGTAAGGGTTAGGCAATTAGGGTTAAGTGACTTGCCCAGGGTCACACATAGGAAGTGTCTGAGACCATGTTTTAACCCAGGTCTTCCTGACTCCAGATCTGGCACTTTATTTACTAGCCACCTAGCTACCCCACACCACTTCTATCTTTCAAAATAATATTTTCCCCTTTTAAACTATTGTGAAATCCACTCAAGTTTAATTTCCATGCCTTCCCATGGTGTGGAGGTGACCCTGAGTACTCAGAATCTATGCTGGCAGAGCACAAGATCTGGCAAGTATTACTGAGCTGGCAAGGCTTCCAGTTCAGTTCAGGAGATCGACTATATTTCTATCATCCAAGGATAAGCCTAGCTAAGTTTGGAGATCCCCATCACCACTTTGGCTGCAGGGTGATGAATCTTTCAACCATAGTGACTTTCAAAGACTGTCCATCTACCAAGTTGTCAAAGGTTTGTAAGCTATGTTGGAGGGAGAGGAGGTGTGGCCGTACCAAAGCAGGGAAAAATCACAGCTCTTTGAAATACTGTGAATTGCAATGATTATAAATATAAGCTGATTTTTTGTTTTGTTTGACATAGACTTAGCAAAGCACTGTTGCTACTGTTTTTCCTGGTGGGGTGGTCAATTTTAAGAGAATTTTAGCCAAGGCTTCTGAAGGAAAGTTCAAGTCAAGAAAATTATGAAACCTGCCCTCTTCTTCTCCTCCATATACACATGCACACACACACTGCTTTTTATATCAGAGAGCATTTCTAACACAAGAATTTGAATATGAAGATTTAACTATTCACCAACTCTAAGCCTGAAATAACACTTGTAATAAGAATCGAGTTGTATGGATTTCTAATTATGTTTATAACCAATACAAAGAAAATAGGACCCAATATTAAGATCCAAACAAGGAACATGAATTTTTCACCTTTAGAATTCCAAGGGTGTTTGTTTCATGTGGAAAAAAATGACTCTTTTGAATTGTCCTCTTTGGTTGTTTTTTTTAATTTGTATTCTCTATCCTATGAGCACCAGATAAATTGCAAGTGCATTTGGTTTCTTAAAATGCATTGTAACTTGATTAAGTATCATTTCCTGACTGCATTTCATTTAGGTATAAATGCTATTAAGAACTCTAAGTCTGCTGCATCTCCAGTTAAGCAAGACAATGGTAGGATAAGAGCAGCACCATAATGAAACTAAGTAAAAATTATTAAATTTATACTATATGTACTAGGTATAGAAGATCTGTAGGTTTAAGAAAGAACTTCCAAAAGGAAATCTCTTGGGATTTTTGGGGAGGGGGTGTGAAAGTATGAATAAATTACATGCCTGAATCCTAAAAGAAATTATAAATGTGATTGCTAAACTAGTCAGTATCTAAAAGGTCATTTAAAGAGTTAAAAGTACCATTAGTACTTGAGTCAGGTTAATGAAAGTCTTGATTTTCAAAAAAGCAAAGAGAACAGAATATACAAACAATAGGTCAACGAGCTTGACCTGTATTCCTAGAGAAATTATAGAACAGCTATTAGAGAGATAGTGAATATCCAGCAAAGGAACTGGTAAACATGAGCCAAAATGACTTCATCAAGAACAGGACATGTCAAACTAACATTGCTGCCTTCTTTGAAAGCTTTACTAAATCAGTAAATGAAAGGAATGTTGCAAAAACAGTTGATGTAGATTTTAGCAAAGCACTTATTAAAGTATATCATTTTATTATTGTCGAAAACATGGAAAGATGTATCCTAGACAGTAATACAGTTAGACTGATTTGTAACTTGATGAATGACAAACTAAAATAGTAATCATTCATGGTTCAATGTCAGTTTGGCAGGAAGTCTCCAGTGGAGTGTCCCAGGAAGCTGTATTGGCCTTGTGCTATTTAATATATTTATATATGGCTTGTATAATGTGATTGATATCATGCTTTTAGATATGCAGTTGACAGAAAGCTATAAAGGATAGATAACACATTGGATGATAGAGTCAGGATTTTAAAAGATCTTAAACAGGCTAGGCTACTGGGCTGGAACTAATAGGTACATTAAAAAATAAATATAGTCGTATAATTTCACTATGACTTTACATTAAATATGAATTATAAATACAAAGTGCTGGGCCTGGAATCAAGGAGACCTGAGTTCAAATCTGACATCAGATCCATAATAGCTGTGTGTCTCTGGGCAAGTTATTTAACTCTGTTGGCCTCAGTTTCCTCATCCATAAAGTGAGCTGGAGAAGGAAATGATAAACCACTATAAGTATCTTTGGCAGAAAAACCCCAAATGGAATCACAAAGAGTTAGACACAACTAGACAACAATGATGCATGATATGCATTATAAATACTATACATTATTATATATATTTATAGATAGTGGATATCTAGCAAATGAAAAAATATATAGCCCTTTCCCTTAAATAGCCTTCTTGATTGTTCCCAACATTATATTCATGCTTGGATTTATGAAACAAAGTTGGTTAACAAGTCACTAGAAGCAAGATAAATGAGGAGATGGGAAAGTCCTAAATTTCCTATATCCTAAAGCTGTGTTGGTGAACCTATGGAACACATGCCAGAGGGGGCTGCTCCCTTTCCCCTCTCCATGCACACATGAGAACATTTCTCACATCCCCAAACCCTCTGCCCAGCAGCCCAATGGGACTACTTCCTCCATCCCCAGTTTGAGGTAGGTGGGGAACTCACATGTGGCCTGAGAGTTGCAGTTTGGGCACTCAGTCTCTAAAAAGTCCACCATCACTGTTAGAGTATCAAAAAGAACTTGCAGGTGTGAGGACTTGTCCACAGTACCGATCTTTGATAAATTGCAGAGATAAGCAATTGTATAGCAGGGCAATTATGGTCCAAGTTTTCCAAAAGTAAAGAAAGTAGATTGTTCTAACTATTGGCTGGTCAGTTTGACTGATTCCTGGCTAAAAACACATAAGGACAGAAAAAAGGGATAATACATAAACACTAAGAAAAGGAAGCAAGGAATCACTAGTGCATAACATGGTTTTATCAATAAGAAGTTGTCAAATCGTGTTTCAAATGCCTTGCTGAAGTATGGGTTACTATGTGACGTTTCTTTGATGTGAAGGTCTAGTCAGCCTGAAGGTACATTTGTAGTAGGTATGTGAGAGGAATTTTTGTATGGATGATGTTATATGTTTAGGAATGTTTAGAAGTGATTAATCAACTAGACCCAAAGCAGAGTAAGAAATGGATCGGTATCCACAAGGAGTGAAATCTTCTAGGGTCGCATTACAATTGTATCTTATTCTGGTCCCAGTGATCATCCTCATATTTCCTAATTAATAGAGTAGGTTTATAAGTAGCCAATATGAAGTAACAATAGCGGGAAGTAAGATTGCAAAGTTGAACCTAGAAGTCATTTATAGACTGTCCCACAGATAAAAGAAGCATAACTTTACTTGTTAAGGGTCTTAAAAATTGATGAGAAGATACATTCTGAGACTGTGCTAAATCAGGGAAGGAAGTCAATTGAGCCTTACCAGAAAGGTTCTTTTGTCTTATTAACTGCTGATAATTTATAAGCATCACATAAACTCCAGATATCCACAGTATGACAAGTAGAACAACCACTGGATATTGCTGATAACTTTGACATAATGTATTATGGAATGATGTAACTCTCAGGTGTTTCTGATAAGCCCATGATAGCTTGGATAAAAGTTAGTTTGTCCCCCACCAAAACCCTATAAGCATGAGATCTTCCACTCTTGCCCTCTAGGCACTCATCTATCTCCTAAGGGTCCATGTGGCTCAAGAACTCCCAACTCCAATCCATGGATACTTAAGAGATACCGTGACTCTCCCCTGCCCCATTCTCTTCCCTATACTGTCTGGCTCCCTCCACTAACCCTTCCCCATCCTTATGCCCTCTGCCTCTCTATCCCTCTTCAGGTGACTTATTCAAGTGTGATCAAGGCATTAATCCCCACTGTCATTGTGGTCTTTCTCAGTGAATATTCAAAGAAATCTGTCCCACACTGGACAGAAATAGACTTCCCCCACTTTAGTCCCATTCCTATATTCAATTAATAATTCCATAAGTTAATTAGCAATTCAATGACTAAGGTTAAAGTAAAGCCACCATATTTATTACAAATTGCTGGACTTTATAGTCAGAAGGGATCTCAATGACTATTTAGTCTAACCCATATTGAATCTCCATAATAACATACTTGAAAATGGTCATCCAAACTCTGCTTGAAGTTTTTAAATGAGAGGGAATTTACCACACCTCCTGAAGCAGCCCATTCTACTTTCGTCTGACTCTTCATGACCATTTTTGGGGTTTTCTTGGCAAAGATACTAACTCTAGATTTGAACTCAGAAAGATGAGTCTTTCTTTCAGGCCCGGAACTTTATGACTGTGCCACCTATCTGCCTAGTCTAAAGGCTAGGTGATGTTTATTCTTCCACGAGGGGCTCCAACTATTCTTAAAGGCCTTAGAGCTTTGAAGAAGCTAAAAGTCAGTTCGATCTTGATAGATGAAGTAAGTGGGGCTCTATCTTTTAAGTCAGCTTTTCCAAGATAATTGCCTAGATAAATTGGATCTCTAAATGGATGGGGAAGATTAAAAATGTTACTTGCTGCAGAAGATTGGACAATTTATTTACTTTAAACATTTTCCAACTTGTCTTTTATAAAGACCAACTGACAACAGCAACTGGAATAAAGTAGAAAAAAACAACATTTTAGTGGAAAGAGTGCCTGGGTTCCTCATTCATTGTTGCCACTTACCTAATAATTTTTTAACACTTACTTTCTGTCTTAGAATCAATACTTTGTATTGGTTCTAAGGCAGATTAACAGTAAGGTCTAGGCAATGGGAGTTAAGTGACTTGCCCAGGGTCACACAGCTAGGAAATATCTGAGGCCAAATTTGAACCCAGGATCTCTTGTTCTAATCCTGACTCGCAATCCACTGAACCACCTAGTTACTCTGCCAACCTAATAACTTTTAGCAAGTTGTTAAGCTTCTTGATATTTCAGTTGTTTCATCTACAAAATGAAGGATTAGATTGTAAGTTCTTTAAGGACAGGCACTGTCTTTTGCCTCTTTTTTTGTATCCCCAGCATTTAGCACAGTGCCTGGCATATAGTAAGAGCTTAGTAAATGAATAAATGAAAGGAATTAGTTATATCACTAAAAGTCATGCCATTTTGAAATCTATTGCCTTTCAAATAGCACCCACATTCTGAAATCTGAGCTCTAGAATCTCTCTAAAGCTAATCAGCTATGCTTCAGAGGCAAGCCATTTTCCTCCTCTAATCCTCTATTGTTTCATTTGTAAAATGAGGGAAATAATATCTGAACTTGCTACATCCCAAAGTTATTGTAAGGGTCAAGTGAAGTAATGTACATTAAATAGGCTAGTGCAATTATATGAAAATAATCAGAATGAGAGAAAGAATTTTTAAATGCCTTATTTGCACATTTTTTAACTTCTAAAAAACTTCACATCCATTATTTTATTTGTAACTCAAAAAAATCTCTGGAAGACCTCTAGGTGAACATAAGATTTGTGTTCTTTTCATTAGCATGTGTATTTCAGGGTCTTAAACTATTGACTCATAGAATCTTAGAATTGGAATGGATCTAAGAGGTCATCTATTGCAACTCGTACCTCAACAAGAATCCAATATAACAAAGGAGTGGTAATTTAGCTTTTGCTCAGTTACTTTCAGTGACAAAATCTTTTTTGATCCAAGGTCCCTTCTGATAGCTCTGATTTAACTTGAATCCCCTATGCATAACTGCATGAACTGAACCTGGACTTCTGTTTGGAGTCCCTAGTGGATCAGTTGACTAATTTTTTGCTTATGGTTCTAGGGATAACATGAAAGGGAAGCAATTCCTAGTACCATAATTCCTTAATCCCAGCTGGTATGCCCATTATTGATAATGAATGAGTTTATTCCATTTTATTTTAGAAAAATAATTTGCCCAAAGTTCATGGCAGGCACAATCTACTGCAAAAACACACTGAATCCATGGGGAAAGGGGCAATAACCTGAAATAAAATGGCAATGAGGCATGTATGTAAAGGACACTTGACAAGAAGAGACCTCTCAAAAATTACTAATCATGGAAATCCTCTTCTTCCAACATGGAATCTTCTTGAAATTCCTCTTAGAGATATCAGCTAGTTTATACAGAGCAGGCACTGGGGATACAAAGATGAAAAGCTGAAACTCTATTCTCAAAGAAGTTACCTTGCAAATTTCAGGTATATGTATATAAGTATAGAAATAATAAATATAGACAGAATAAATACAAAAGAAATGAAAGAAGATTAAATATAAACCAGTTAGAGATGGAAGATATGTTTTTTCTTCTTTACTAAAAGAGTATGTACCTTATTCACTGTCCTCACTAAGGTCCATTTAACTCTTTTAAATGTATATTAAAATACATACATAATTTCTTTTTTGTTTTTTTACCATATAAGGTGATCTTCATTTTGTTTATTTGTTTATTCATTCATTCGTTTATTTAAATTTTATTCAATTGATTAATTAAGAAAATTTTTCCATGGTTTCATGATTCATGTTCTTTCTCTCCCCTTTTCTCACCACCCTCCCATAGACAATGCTCAATTCCAGTGGGTTTTACATGTGTCGTGATCAAGACCTTTTTCCATATTATTAATATTTGCATGAGGGTGATCATTTAGAGCCTATATCCCCAATCATATTCCCATCGACCCATGTGATCAAGCAGTTGCTTTTCTTTTGTGTTTCTACTCCCACAGTTCCTTCTCTGGATATTGATGTTGTTCTTTCTAGTAGAAAAGTCCATTATATTCATTTGTGCCACAGTGTATCCTTCTCTGTGTACAATGTTCTCTTGGTTCTGCTCCTTTCACTCTGCATCAATTCCTGGAGGTCTTTCTAGTTCACATGGAATTCCTCCAGTTCATTATTGCTTTCAGCACAATAGTATTCCATCACCAACAGATACCATAATTTTAGTCATTCCCCAATTAAAGGGCATCCCCTCATTTTCCAATTTTTTGCTACCACAAAGAGCGCGGCTATAAATATTTTTGTACAAGTCTTTTTCCTTATCTCTTTGTGGTATAAATCCAGAAGTGGTATGACTGGATCAAAGGGCAGGCTGTCTTTTAAATCCCTTTGGGCATAATTCCATATTGCCATCCAGAATGGTTGGTTCAATTCACAACTCCACCAGCAATGAATTAATGTCCCTATTTTGCCACATCCCCTCCAACACTAATTATTTTCCTTTGCTGTCAATTTAACCAATATTCTAGGTGTGAAGTGGTACCTCAGAGTTGTTTTTGCATTATAGATGGAGGATTCTAGTAGTTCTAAGAACAAAATTATATCTGCTTTTTTTTTGCCTCCACAAAGGACCAGTCTATCTAAATAAGGAAAATTTCATCACCATTAGGGGAGATACTTGGTAATACATTATTTTGCCATAGCAAAAGAAAGAAAAGTATTCATGAGATACAGATCTAAATCCTAATTCAGAACTGTATACTTTTAAGAAGAGAGTGAGGGATGGGAGAAGTAGATACTGGATATCATGAGCACCAAATAACAATCATAGAAGTAAAATCAACAAAGTTTGAACAGAAAGAAAATGACTAGATATTGATGCTGTAGTCATTTCAGAATCACTTGACTGGACCGTCTAAAAACTGATCTGCTAAATCAAAGATTAAAATCAATATAAGATGAACAAATGAATCAACTCTAATCTGGTATTTTATATATGCAATTAATGTCCCTAAGTTGGAAATAGATAGAAGAACAGACATTCACCCATACTATCACCATTTCCTTAGGAAGTTTAACTGATATGTATAAATCATTTCAATGAAAAGACCAAAACAGCCTAGAAACTGCTTAAGACAGCAAATATGTGATTTTTATGCTAAAGGAAGAGATGGTAGCTAAGGATAACACTGAATTAGAATATAAATTCATTTTCAAAGTCATACAAAGTAGGATAGTGGAATATTATTGGTAATATCATCTTATAAAACAACAAGAAACAGGAGAAGAAAAATAAATTTATTGAAAGTTTACTGGGAGATACAACTAAGCAAAATTACATCTAGGGCATTTAAGGATAAAACTAGAAGGAAGACAATAAATTGACAAAATTGGAAATGGTAGTTCAGTCTTTCTCTAATAAATATTTTCCCTCTCCATCAATAACAGTGCAGCCATCATATTTGGACTCTATTATCTCAGTTTCCTATAGGTTTCCTAAAGAAGTGGAATTGTCACTGACAAAAACAAAGATGAGAAAATCAGTTTAACTAGAACAAGTATCCACAGAGGAAGTCTGTGCTAGAAGCAAATCCACTTTTTAAAGAGTTGAGGTGAGAGGGAAAAAATAGATGCTTAAAAATTGAAAAAGAATTTAAATATACACAAAATAATTTCATTCATTTGCAAAAATTCTGCCTTAAAGATAACTCTCAGAAGATAGTTCTTATACATATGTTAATATCATCTATTTCTTGAAAGATGTTCCAAAAGAGATGGCTACATTTAATAAACCTGATTGTTACTATCAAGAAAAAACATGTAATAAGAAGACTTATGTTCCCTAAATAGTTTTGCCAGTGTTGGATAGGATTTTCAGCAAAAAGTTGAAAGGAAAGAAGAATTCCTTTAGACTGTGAAATCCCTTAGATATTCCTACCTACTGATAATATTTGATATTTACATCAAACCTTGGAACACAGCAGAACCTCCTGACTCAAAGTCATAATAATTCAAGTTATGTTTAATTATCTACCTCCCCACCCAAACTCCATTCCTCCCCAAAAGTGGCTAAAAAATAGCAATCATTCATATTATAATATGCATTTTCATTAATAGCACATAAAGCTGATGCACCAGCTCACATATATTGGAAGAATATTGTTCTCAGAAAACAAACTGAGCCCAGAATTGTGCAGGATGAGAACAAGCTAAATTGCATTTGAGAAATTATACAGCACTTTAAAAAACCCTATATATTTTAAATAAAAATTGATCTTTTAAACAATATCTTTCTATTGATACCATATGAGTTCTAATCACGTAAGATGAATATTTACAAAGAATTAATATTGAGTTATACAATAAGCTCTGAAAAGTGGGTGTGAATGGGAGTATGATGCATTACCAGTAAAGAAATACATGGGAAAAGTGGCATAAAAGATGACATCTGAGAGATATAAGACAAGAAAAGAAAATGGGTTGGTCATATGGCAAACACAGATGTACCTTCAGTATCCATGCAATGTCCAGAGACCAAAAGGAATGAGAAGATATAGACATAGGTATGCTATATGACAAGTCTTTTTGCAACCTAGACTCATATTTACCTACCTTTATTTTTAGGATAGTTCAATTTACCCATTTCCCATACTTTATTTATTTGTTCATGAACCTCATTAGACAGTGAAGTTTATTCCTGGCTTTTCTGTTGTTGAGTTCTTAGTGTCTACATTGCTATTCTTTCTTCATTATAGATTCTCTCCTTTGCAAATAGTAATATAGAAGACTACTTTCTTTCTGGGACATATCAGGCTGTAATAGATCTAGTTTGGACTTTGTTTCTCCTTCCTTCTTTTCTTCTTTCTTTCCTTCTCTCCTTCCTCTCCTCCCTCCCTCTTTCCCTGCCTCTCTTCTTTCCCCCCTTCTCTCCCTTATTTTCCTGCTCCTCATTCTCTTCTTCTCCCTCCTGCCCTTCTACTACCCTCTCATATAAATTTCCCCTACCCAAACTTATATTATGAAAAGTCATTATGGAATTATGGAACTTATGAACAAATTAACTTTGAATCTTAACTTTCTTGCTCGTATCATACTACTTTTTCCTGACCCCTTCTATATTTAGCCCAATATTTAATGATATAGCCCAACTACATTACTCTTTTCCTACTAAACAGGTGCCATTATCCCAATCTATATATCTTTGCTCATATTATTTCCTATACCCAGCACTCCTATATCCTTATGTATTTATCATTGGCATACTATGTATTTATCACTATCTTATTCAAAGGACATTTTATCATTAAAGCTTTCTCTGCTTCCTCCAAGTGGAAATGATCTCTTCTTCATTTTGTCTCATAGTACAAAACATAGTATTCCTCTGATGTACTCATTATATTCTAATTTATATTCATTTGTGTATATGCCTTTTTTCCCTTACTAAATTGTGAACTCCTTGAGATCAGGAGCCACATTTATTTGTTTTTGTATCTTTTGCAAAGCCCAATATGCTGCTTGGAATAAGTTCTTAAGAAATATTTTTATTGATTTAATGGATAAATTCCTTTGCCTTTTCCCTGCTCCCCACTTAGGCCTCTACCCTTGTGTAAAAAAATGCCAAGCCAACTTTCTGTAACCTGAAACAGGATTATTATTATTACATTTAGGAAAAATTCCAACCTACAGAAGATGTTGAGCAAGCAAATACATTTGGTAATATGGCTCCTGAAATTCAGATTACTATCTTTAGACTGATTCTTTTCTATCAGTTTATATTTTATATCAAGACTTTGGAATAAGATGTAATGATCTTGTTTCTCCAGAGGTCACATGAAAATTGGAACATTTCTCTAGAGTCTTTTTCAGTATCACAAAGTTTAAATGAATAAAGTCTCCTATTGACAAAAGGACCACCACTGGTGACTTTTCTTGTATCCTCTCCTAAAATAATGTTGCTTATCTGAACTTGGAAAAATCTATATCTTTATCTTTACATGGAACATGAAATAAAGAATTGAGTTAGTTACTCAGATCATTCAAAAAATAAATAAAGGCTTTTGGGTGAAAAATCTAAGTGATTTCAAGTAAAAGTTTTTAGCATTTATTTCCTTTCATGGTTCCTTCAATTCTCATCTTAATATAAGAAGGTGTAGGCTCCAATTAGTGTTCTCCTTCCAGGTTTTCCACTGCCATTGCACTATGGTTAAACTTCCCCCGCTACCATTCTACAGTAAAAAAGGGAGAGAGAAATTTCTTTCAGAGGTCATGTTATATTTTTATGGCTTCTATTCACTCTTACATCTGCAACAGTAGTTCCTTTCATTATCCTTCAAATGTCTCCACCCTGATTGTTCAGCACATAGGACTACTTTAAACATGTAGCTAAAATTTTATCTGGCATGGAGAAAATGTGGGACAAGAGCTATAGATTACTAAGACTGACCAACCACAAAATAATTTCCACATAACTCAGTTGATGTGGCACACGTTAAAAGCATTAAGTATCTCCAAATGGAAACTACTTGAGAGGAAGCACTGTTTCATTTTTTATTTGTGTTACTCGGTGCCTGGCATAAACTCTGATAGAGAATTTTATATTTGATTGATTCCCAGCACGTTTTATCTGTAATACTCTTTCTATCCTGTTCACCCCTCTTCTAGGTCTGAATCCTCAGTTATCATATTTTTTCAGAGTTATAACTAGGATGAGACCAATGAGACTTTGTGCCAAACATCAAAATTTAGGATACAAACTATTCCTCCAGCTAGGACAGAAACATAGATACTGGCATTTGATATGAAAATATATCCAGACCATCAAAGACTGTAAGCTCCTTGAGGTCAGGTCATTTTCACTTTTTTCTTTATACATCCAATGTCTAGCACATAATAGGTACTTAAGAAATTATTGTTTGCAGGAGAAAAACATATGATCAATCACATGGTTCTATGGGTATATGACTGGGGGTTTTGATTTTAAAAGATCACTCTATTACAAATATGAATAATATGGAAATGGGTTTTGAGCAATAATACATGTATAACCCAGTGGAATTGCTGGAAAGCTTCAGGAGCTGAGAGAGAAGAGGGGAGGGAAAGAACATGAATCATGTAACCATGGAAAAATAGTCTAAGTAAATAAAAATTTTAAAAATGAAATTATTGTTTGGTTGATTGACCCAAATTAAGAAATTCAGAAGATGAGAAAGAGAGAAGCATTTAGAGATTAAAGATATAGGAAGAGAGGCAGGAGAGTGTTGTGTCTCTGACCTGAAGGAAGAGGAGATATCCAATATTAAGGAATGGATAGTAGTGAAAACTAAAGAAAACATTGAATTTGATAATTTGGTAACTGGATATGTAGACAGGTCAGTTTTGGTAAAAGTGGTAAAAGCCCAATAATAGGAATTGGTGAAGTGTATTATAAAGAATGAAGATTGAGATAACTTTTTTTAAAGATAGGAATATAGGAGAGGGGAAAGATAGGACTTGAATAAGATAGAAAGGTAAGTCAAAGACTTTTCTTCTTTTCTGAAAAGATTAAGGAGAATTAAGGATATTTTTTCCTTGTCTCCTCCAGCTGCTACAGACTTCCCCTATTTGATATCTCATATTAATATGGTATGTGCCTTTTTAGGTATTTAAGTTGTATATAACACCTCTCTCTCTCTCTCTCTCTCTCTCTCTCTCTCTCTCTTTCTCCCACCAACCATTCTAATGTCATCTCCTTAAGAACATAGTGTTCATTTTTTAATTATGATTCTGAAGATTTATGAAGATTTATTAAGCTTCATTTGTTTGATTGATCATGTTTGTGGGTAAAATAGAAAGGAGGAAGTAGAAAGAATGAGATTAAAATTATTGAAGATGGTTGAGAGAGAAGGAGAGGACTATTTGATAGAGCTAGAACTAGCACACATTGACCAGGAAATTGGCCCAAGGTGCCAACATCCAAGGAATTTTTCTACCATCCTATTAGGGCATATATATATATATATAT
>NC_058133.1:129778190-129787898 GCF_016433145.1 Gracilinanus agilis
TATGTATATATATATATATATATATAGCTGGAGTGCTACACTGGTATCCATGTAATTCCAAGAAACCTAGAACAAGGTCTAAAGGAGAGTAGGTGGATTGTCTATGGAGCACTTATGGGAGGATATGGATAAGAAATATATAAAATGATAAGTCATGAATGGCTTATGACCTCCATCAGTGGATGAAGGACTCACCAGTCTTGTGTTACTGGATGACAAGCAATGGCCCAGGATATGGTAGATGATGTCAGCATCTTCAACAACTGGCCAATTTCTAGGCACTCCACAGCACCTTCTTCAACTGCCTTCATGGTCATTGGAACAAGTTGTTTTCATCTGCCTCTTCTGCCAAGAGAAGTCTTCACTTGAGTTGGGTAGGCATTCCCCTACTTCACAGATGAATTTATTACTATTTTTTAAATTTTATTTTTTTAGAAAAAAGTTTTCCATGGCTACATGATTCATGTTCTTACTTTCTCCTTCCCCCCCCCCGAACCCCTCCATAGCCGACTCGCATTTCCACTGGTTTCTTCATGTGTCATCAATCAAGATCTATTTTTATATTGTTGATAGTTGTACCAGGGTGGTCCTTTAGAGTTTACTTCCCAAATCACGCCCTCATCAACCCATTTCACAGATGAATTTAAGGTCTGCTAATTACCCTCAATCTGGTTTGGCCTGTCTGCCAAAGACAGTTTTACCAGGGCATGGCTGCTGCACATTCTACAGCTTCTTGGTGCCACAGGTTAGGAAAACCAAAGGTAGAACAGTAGCTCTAGAGTTGGGCCCTCACAACAAAGGTGCCAACCTCCCTGAATGCCCCATATAACCCAGTTCTAAAACAAAACATTTGCCAGGAAGATTTGGTGTTG
This sequence comes from Gracilinanus agilis, assembly GCF_016433145.1. Classification (NCBI taxonomy): domain Eukaryota; kingdom Metazoa; phylum Chordata; class Mammalia; order Didelphimorphia; family Didelphidae; genus Gracilinanus; species Gracilinanus agilis. Next base: position 129,779,063 of record NC_058133.1, read on the forward strand.
GTGGTGGGATAGTGGGCAGGAACAGTAAGGGAAAGCTACAATCTGGCTGTTTGCCAAGATCTTGGAGTGTTGGTCTTCAGACCATAACAAAGGAACAGGGAGTAGAAATTTGCCTTTCAGAAAGAGGATCCTTAAACATTCACAGAGGCCTAGCTGTACAAACTAGTGAGTTTGTTACTAATGAGTAGAAGTTCCTAATGAGTAAAAGACAGGATATGGAACTTTCCAGGAAAGGGCAGAATGAAGTTATAAGATCAGTGTCCAGAGCAACAACAACATTTCACAAAAGAACCTTATGGATTTCAAGGGAAGACCATTGACTCTAAGTCTCTTTTTGCTTGTTATAATCTTTTTGTAGTTGTTTTACAATGAGGTCTATAATTTTTCCTCATGGATAATCTACAACAAATTTATAAAGAATGGGGCAACTACATACTTCATCCTCCCTTAAGAAGATCAAATGAGTTTATGTATTTAAAGTGTACTGTCAACTTTAAAGTACTATGTAAATTTATTTATATTAATAGGGACATTTAAGAGTGCTCCAACCAATTGGATTGGTCTGTCATAGCATCATTAACTCATTATAACCCAAACTATTCTAATATTGTGGAAGCCTACTGAAACACTGTTCCCACATCATCCATTTATAACAAATATAACACTTTTCCTCAGAAAGAAACTACTCCCTCATTGTCATCTTCTCTAACATCTTGCTTTCCTCAAAATAGTGAATGGCATGACAGCACGCCTACTAAAGTAATCCAAACATTAGGTACCAAATAAATACATACCAAAACTGTGTTGGGGGATCACAACTATGTCTGACCAATAGAAGATTCTTATGCAATTTTCTATTAAATGAAAGAAAAAATAATCATCAATAAGTATTTCTTAAGATCCTTGTACTTCTTATCCTATAGCACCCCTCCATCATACTAGCCCCTCTTTTCTCATTGATGAATTCCTTCTTTCCCATCCAGGCCATGCTTCTAACTCTCCATCTTTTCTAATATGACTCAACTACTCTACTGCCCTGAAATATCCCCTTTCTGACGCTTCCCACACTAGAATGTAAATTCCTTCGTGTCAGGAGCTATCTTTTTTCCCATTCATATTTCTATTTTCAGAACATAAAATAAGGTTGTGGCACATAGTAGTAATTTAATAAATATCCAGTTCTGGCTAGTCAGTCCTATACTAAACATTTTATTTAGTTTTTACTAGAGATTGAGGATACAAAGGGAAAAAAAACTCCAACACCACAGCCCTTGTTTTTAAGAAGGGTACATTCCAATAGGAGGAAAACAGTGCATATTAGATACATACAGAGATAAATAACAATAATAATAATAACTAGTATTTTTATTAAATTTTAGGGTTTGCAAATATCTATTGGAATTTAAGGTAATTTGAAGAGGATAAATCATAAGATAAATTAAAATATTTACTTTGATTAAACGTTGAGTTACCAAAGGGTACACATTTTGCATTAGGTCCTGAAACCAAGAGGGACATGACTAGGCAGAAAAGAGAGTATTTCAAGTGAGGGGAGGATCCTTGCACCAAGATAGGAATGAGCACATTATAAATTATGTAGTTCTGGGCATGGGGATGATCAGGATGGCTGCTTGGCAAGAGCAGAAGGTATAATTTGGGGAACAGTGGGAAAGGAGAGTAGTTATGTGGACAAGGTTGTGGGAGTATGAGAGAAGAGAAATGAGAGGATGCCTTTGATTCACGTGTTAGGGAGATAGACCTTATACAAGATGCAATTAGGAGCCTCTGCAGTGGCAGTGACATGATTAAATGGCACTTTAGGAAAATGATACTAGCTTATGAGTGAAGGATGCTCTGGATTTGGAAAACTACTAACCCCAGAGTGTTTCCTCTCAGACTGACACATCATTCATGTCTTAGAAGGAGTCTTGGTTAAAATAACATGTCAATAACAAGGAGTACATTTTATTTAAAATATTTGCAAGGAGGAAGAAAATGAACGTAAAAGAAAATGATGAATTAATGAATGTGTTCATATACCCAGGGACCTAATAAAGAAAACTTGATTGCCTTTGTTCTTCTTGTACCTTGTATATAGATTTTCAAAGCTAATAGATTTATCACTTTAATAGGTCTCTCTGGTTAGAGTAGGCCCCCTATCAGGTGAATATAGTGTGTTGGCATATTTCTGATTGCTGAGTAGCCATTGATTATCTAATTTTACTTGCATTGTCTATCGTTTACTCATTATTTATTCAGTCAGGTTTATTGTCTAATGAATCATTGCTTTTCATTTACTAGCAAATGGCTCATTCTGGTAAGTAATTCCTTCAGTTGAGAAAAGCTGAGAGAAGAATTAGAGTAATCTTTGGATTTGAAAATATATGGAAAGGGTTCAAATGATCAAAGGTGGCTTCTGATTAAAAAAAAAAATTCTGAGTATTGAGACCATGATGCTCTGAAGAGGCAAAGTTGAGAAAGGTTTTACCCAATGCTATATTAAAAAAAATTAAACAACGACATACCAGAAAAAAACCCTGTTAATTTATTCTAAATGTCTGTTGAGACCCATATTTTAAAAACAGTTTCACTGAATTCTCCCTACACTTTCCAAAATTTTAGATTTTAGAGAAGAGGGAAAATATACTTCCCTTTTTGCCCAGTCAGTTAAGTCAACTGATTAAAGCATAGTGTTAATGAAGTCCAATGAACATTCATTAAGCCCCTTATTCTGTTCCAGGCAGTATGTTGGGTACTAAGTATAAGAAAAAAAGAAAGTTTAATAATCCTTGTTTTCAAGGAGCTTACAACCTAAGAGGAGGAGATTATATATTTGCAGATAAGTGAATTCAGGAAACCTTCAAAATAAATAGAGGTCTTGCCTAGGACAGATTTTTTTTAGGAAAATTAGTACTTGAACTAAACCTTGAAGGGAGCCAAGGAATTCAAAAAGCATAAATGAGAAAGAAGGGAATTCTAGGCATAACGTAATCTATGCAATGGCATACAAGGAGGAGTTGGAATATCAAGCAGAGAGAATAGCAAGTAGACCAGTTTGGCTGGGAGAATAGAAAACATGAAGGGGAATGATGCATGATCTGTCTTAAAAGATAGGCTGAATCTAGGTTGTGGGGGTATTTAAAAGTCAGAAAAAAGAGATTGTGGGTTCTCAAAATGTGTAATACATGATCCAGTGCGTATCTAGAAAGGAGATTGAAATAACTATAAGGACAAGTATAACTATGTGGATCACTAAGCTCATCAGTATATATGGATGAGAACATATTATTATTGTCAAATATTGCCTCCTAAAGTCAGTTCTCTCAAATCTTTCATTTTATCATGATGCTCCTCTTTGCTATTATTATTATATAATTATTATTATTATATTATTGCTATATGAGCTCTGAAGGGATGCTAGATGCTAAGGAAGGGAGGAAAGAAGAAAGAAAGGAAGAGAAAGAGAGAAAGAGAGGAAGGAAGGAAGGAAGGAAGGAAGGAAGGAAGGAAGGAAGGAAGGAAGGAAGGAAGGAAGGCAGTCAAATAGAAAGAAAGAAGAACAATTATAAACTATTAACAGTCCAATGAAGTGATGCTCCAACCTCCTTCTTTGCGCATAAAACTAGCAAATCAGAAAAATCTATAGATTTCATCTCACATTCAGTCAAACTGGAAATCTGAATATTCATTGTTGGAGAGATGTTGAAAAGTCTTTTAAGTGACTGCTTAGTCAGAACTGAGTATACTTACAAAAAATCTGAAAAACTGAAACTTCTTTTTTCTCAGCAGCTTTCAAGTGAAGTCCAAGATAATGATATGAAACTGAAGGTGACATATTAGATAGAACATTGAACCTGGAATCAGGAAGACTCATCTTCATGTGTTCAAATCTAACCTTAGACACTTACTAGCTGTGTGACCCTAGGTAAGTCACCTTAACTTGTTTGCTTCAGTTTCCCTTCTGCAAGATGAGATGGAGAAGGAAATGACAAACCACTCCAGTGTCTTTGCCAAGAAAACCCCAAAATGAAGTCGCAAAGTCAGACATGACTGAACAACAGCAATGAAATAGAAATAGAAATGGTTCCTTTGGGCAGTAAATTGATTTAGTTAACCACAAGCTAACATCTATGTTATATTCTATTTTTATTTGTTTTCTTAACCATTTCCTAGTAAATCTGATACAGGCAGCACTTCAGGAGTTTTTCTGGTGGCAAAGTGAACATTTCTGGGCTAAAGTTCCAAGAAGGGGGAAAGTTAGCAGCTGTGGAACTGGTGGCAACCTGTTGATTATTACTGACACCCCTCTCTCCAATAATTGGCCGTAAAGATATGGTGTCACCATCTTTGTCATGTATATTCTTCCCTTGTTTTGGAGAAACAGAGATGGAACTAACCAGGTTAGAACCTTGTGAACTTCAGAAGGTTGGATGTACTTAGAGCAACTAGAGTTCCTAGTGTAAGATACCAGTAGCTAAAGGAGCTTAACTGGCAAAGGAGCTAGTTTTGAGGAATGACCAGTTAATTAACCCTGCAACCCAGACACTATGTTCTTCATGGAAGGGAGTTACTCATCTAATAACTATCATAAACCCACAATTGAGTTTGGTGAGATGAGGCAAATGTTCGGTGGTCATCATTTTAAATTTGTCTACTTTTCTCAAGAACTGAATGTTTAAATCATCTGACTGCAAATATTAACAATATGGAAATGGGACTTGATCAATGACACATGTAAAACCCAGTGGAATTGTGCATTGGCTATGGGAAGGGAGTGGGAGGAGGGGAGGGAAAGAACATGAATCATGGAATCATGGAAAAATATCCTAAATTAATTAAATGAATCAACAATATAAAAAAAGAATTAAATGTTTAGAGATGAGAATGAACCCTGAGGAGACCTGATGGGAGCAGGAGGCTTTATATTTTAGTTACCACTAAGTTATATCAGTTAATATGTCATTTAAAAGCTTGTAAGAGTACTTGTTGCAGTGCTATTTCTATTAGAACTACATCCAAAGAAGATGAGAATAAGATAAGAAGCACAATAGAATAATTGAAAGTTGTGATTACCACCACAATAATAAACATAGCTCTACAATAACGTACTTTTTGAAATTTATGCCTCTGATCTCCTTACCTTAGACCCAGACCTTTCCCAGTAGATATTCAGTTGTTAAGTTAAAAGCTTATATCATTTATATCAATTATAAAATGCTTATGGAGATCTGGGTCCTGCTCTGAATGTAAATTCCAATGATAATAATTACTATCCAATTAAAATAGGGAATAAAACAGAATAGCAGAAGAAGGAAAGGATATAATAATCAAAATGGGTTCCCAGAATAAAGTTGAGAAAAACCAAACTCATGATTTGTGAGAGGTAGTACTCTGCATCAGGGTCATAAGGACTGTGATTCAGGAAGGCCACCTTATCTATATCTGTTGCTACTTCTAGGAGTTTAAATTCAAAGCAGCACAGAAAATAAAGTGTTAAAGTTTTGAGTGGCTCCTAGGCAAAGTACTTTTCAAGCTTAAACTCATAGAGATGACATTAGAGTCCAAAAAAAGAGACTCAGATAAATCACTTAGGTTTTTGTTGTTGTTGTTTGTTTGTTTGTTTTTTTGGTCTCACTTTCCTTCTCTATAAAATGGTCTTGTTTTCCTAGCCTATAAAGTCTAGACCGAATGATCTCTAAGGTCACTAAGTTCTAAGTCTAATCATTATTTGGGTCACCAGAATGGGGATATAAAGAGGGAAGACAATAGCAGGGCAGCTTGGGAGAGCAGAAAAATTGGGAGGATTGTGTTATCTATATAAAGATCAGAGTAGTAAGCTTACCTTATCAATAAATAATTAATGACACAGTGGAAGCTCAAATGTCAGGAAACATGAACACCAGCCATGTTATAAGGTATCTGGGGAAGTTAGGGAGAGATGTAGCTTGTAATGTCCACTTCAGTTAAATTCCATGAGACCCCTTGATCTGTTTGTCCATTTTATCCATACCAAGAGTGATAGTCCACATTTCTTTAGTAGTTGTTTTGTTAAAGCTTGAAACATACTTTGCCTAGGAGCCACTCAAAATTTTAACACTTCCTTTTCTGTGCCACTTTGAACTTAAACTCCTAGAGATTAGGAACTGTTTTCTTTACTTCTTGTTGTATCCCCACGTACTTTAATACATGTTAATTGATTGCCTGACTATGTGAAAGACTGAAATAATTAAGGATCTATGGATCTCTCCCTCTTCCATCATTATCCAAGCTGACAGGTAAATAGATACATAATTATTTTTAAACCTTAAAAGTTAAATAATTATTAGCTATTTTTAGTGAATTTGGTCATCCCCACAATCCTTTGAGATGTGTTACTATTTTCCATTTTAAAGATAAGAAAATTGAGAAACAGACAGGATAAATTATTTTCTCAAGGTCATATTCTTAAGAAGTACCTGATGAAAAATATAAATCCTGGCTCTCTTCACTTCAAGGATGGGCTCTTCTAATTATATGACACTGCCATTTCCAAAGCATATGAAATTATGGGAGGAGGTCAGGGACAAACAGGGCAGTGATGGGCAAACTATGGCCCACAGGCCAGATTGGGGGGGGGCCTGAAATGTTCTATTGGCCCTGGGCACATTATTCCTAATCTGATGAATACAATGAGTAGGATACAATACAATGAAACTTCAAAAGAGTTGCCTTAGTAACAGACTGACAGATGAGCATTTCTTTTCCTTTGGCCCCTTTTTTAAAATGAAAGAAGGGGAGAGTAATGAATGCTGGAGGGGGTGTGGCAAAATTGGGACATTAATGCATTGCTGGTGGAGTTGTGAACTGATCCAACCATTCTGGCTGGCAATTTGGAACTATGCTCAAAGGGCTTTAAAAGATTGTCTGCCTTTTGATCCAGCCATACCATTGTTGGGTTTGTACCCCAGAGAGATCATAGATAAACAGACTTGTACGAAAATATTTATAGCTGTGCTTTTTGTGGTGGCAAAAAACTGAAAAAGGAGGGTATGTCCTTCAATTGGGGAATGGCTGAACAAACTGTGGTATATGCGGGTGATGGAATACTATTGTGCTAAAAGGAATAATAAACTGGAGGAATTCCATGTGAACTGGAAAGACCTCCAGGAACTGATGCAGAGTGAAAGGAGCATAGCCAGAAGAACATTGTACACAGAGACTGATATACTGTGGTAAAATCGAATGTAATGGACCTCTGTACCAGCAGCAATACAATGACACAGGACAGCTCTGAGGGATTTATGGTAAAGAACGCTACCCACATCCAGAGGAAGAACTGCAGGAGAGGAAACATATAAGAAAAACAACAGCTGGAATGCATGGGTTGGGGTGGACATGATTGAGGATGTGGACTCGAAACTACCACACCAATGCAACTACCAACAATTTGGAAATAGGTCTTGATCAAGGACACATGATAAAACCAGTGGAAATGTGTGTTGGCCATGGTGGGGGGAGTGCGGGGGGCAAAGGGGAAAGTAGGAGCATGAATCATGTAACCATGTTAAAAATGAATATTAATAAATGTTTAAAATTTAAAAAAAAGTTTGCCCATCACTGAGTTAGGGACATCAACAATCAGGATGTTCAGGAATTAATCTGATTTTTTTAAGTTGGATTTATATTTGCCAGGGATTACTTTTATGGTAGAAGGAAGACAGTCCAGAATCAAAGAATGAGCAGTAGGCTTGACTTCAGGAAAATCTGGAATGAGTTCTTCTAACATTTGATCTCTTATAATTCTGGACAAGTCACTGAATCTTTCTTAGTCTCTGCTTTCTCATCTGTAGAGCAGGGATGATAGCACTTACAGAGCTATTAGGAGGATAAGCAATATCTTATATCTTTGTTTTGACATATATATATATATATACATTATCAATTCAAATTTGTTAATCTCTATCATCTACCTATATTTTTACAAACTTTAAAGTTCTATGTAAACATGTTTTATTATTATAGAATGCTTTGGTAGGACATAAAACAATGTCAGTCTATTGCCTGGCAGTTGCCTAGAAGGTAATAAGAGAGTGGAGATTTATTTTTGTTTGGTTGGTTTGGTTTTGGAAGTGGAAAGAGAAGGCCATGGGTTGCTGAAGATATGTAGCTAAGGATATACTAATTTCAATTCACATTAAGATAGAAAAAATTTGCATTATTCTTTGTTTTTTTTCTAATATTATCCAGTGTGATTCTTCTTTCCATTTACTTAGCTGATAGAGTTGGGGACACTCTGATACCAAAAATGTGGATCCCTAAATCCCCAATCTCTTCCTATAGAAGTCAGTCATTCAGGAAAAAAAAAAAAAGGTGAAAGAGTAGTCCAATCCATTCTGTTGTTAACAAAAATTCTTCCTCCTCTGAAATAAAATAAAGGATAAGCTATTCCAGAAAAATCTCATAGAATAATTGATTGAGAATTGGAAATAACTTTAGTGACCACCTAATTCAATACCATCATTGTCTTTGTTTACTTTTCATAATTGCTAATTGGTTGCTGAGTAAAAGTCAGATGTCATGGTCAATATTACATAGCAAAGGGCAAAGGCAGCATTCAAATCTAAGGCCATCTCTTCTTACAAATCCAATCCTTTTCCCTGTGGAGGATTAAGTATTTCTATAAATGCCCCTGATTTTGTTAATGGTATCGCCATAGACACTAATGTAAAGTGATCTTTTTCTTCTGAGATCTCACTGTGAGAATCCCTTTCTGCCCCATTTCCCATAGTGCCATCAGTACTTCCAAAGCCATCTCTCTCTCTCTCTCTCTCTCTCTCTCTCTCTCTCTCTCTCTCTC
>NC_058133.1:129790888-129824823 GCF_016433145.1 Gracilinanus agilis
AGAGAGAGAGAGAGAGAGAGAGAGAGAGAGAGAGATCATTTGAGCTGAAGAATAGGTAAAATGGGTTCTGTCTCTGGAGCCAGAGAACTCCAAAGATTCAACTCCCACTTTTGATGCTACCTATATGCCATTAGGCAAAAAACTACGTCCATCTCAGTTTTCTCATCTAAAAAATGAGACTCCTCTGTAAAATGTTGTATTCAGTGGTTCCCAAACTTTTTTGGCCTACCGTCCCCTTTCCAGAAAAAATATTACTTAGTCCCCTGGAAATTAATTTTTTAAAGTTTAGTAGCAATTAATAGGAAAGATAAATGCACCTGTGGCCATCACTGCCCCCCTGGATTGCTACCACACCCATCAATCACTGTAGAATCACTGTAGGTTTCTAGAGCTATGATCCTATGATTCCGGTGAAATAGACTTTTACAGTGTAGAATTATTATCTTCATTTACAGGGGGAAGAAACTGAGTCCCAGGAAGGTTAAGTGTTGTGATAATGCTTATGGACCCTGGAAAGTATCATTTTCATGTTTCAGAGTAAAGATTTCTCAGTGCTTAATGCCCAGAAGCAATGCCAAATTCCTTCCTCTTTTCAGTGAACTGCTGTCAGTATACTGCTGAAGAAACAATAGCTCAGTTGTTTGTCATGTGAGTGGTATTATAAGAATGATGGTTGTGGTCTCTTTCTGTATACAGAAAAGGGATTCATGACTCTGGGGCTGGTGGGAGATACTATTACTGCTTTAGGTCTTAGTAATATATCTCTGCATCCCGGAGTCATCCCAATTCTTGGCCAAAGTCCATTGGCTCCCCAGTTATTCAGATCAATCATAAAGGTATAGAGTGAAAGTCAAAAAGATGCTTGGCAAAATAGAAGGGAAGGCAAGTTTATCAGTGCTATCAGATCAGCTCTCCTATCACTACTCTACCCCCAATTCCTCAGAAATGTCTTCCTAGAACCTGTCATGGAAATGTTTCCCTGGGTTCTATCCTCTCCAGTAACTTTATATCATTTGGACTTTTTCTTATTCTCACCTCTCTGAAAACTTACTGCACCTGAGTTTCATACTTCTGAAGATTTGCTCTCTGAAGCTTAACTTAATTAATCTGGTCAATGAATTGAGGATAAAGTGCTTACAGATGATAGGTTTATATGGCATACCTTCCAGGCAACATTTACACTTTAACAGGGATTCTTGGATAGTCTTTTGAACTTGGAGGCAAGAAAAACTTTGTCCAAATACTACCTCAAACACTTGTTAACTAGGTGACCATGGGCAAGTCACTTAACTTCCCTGTACATCAATTTCTTCATATATAAAATGAAGTGGTTGGACTTGATAGCTTCTAAGATCCAGCTCCAAATATATGATCCTAAGAATTCATGGCAATAACCCTGATATATATGTGTGGAAGTGCCCAGGTAGGAGAGGAGGACTTAAAGTCACTATGAAAGAGATTGGACTCTATTAAGATAAAGATGTAGAATGAATCGATGGGGCAGCTAGGAGGCACAGTGGAGAAAGAGACAAGCCTGGAGACATGAGGTCCTGGGTTCAATGTTAGTTGTCCTCAGACACTTCCTAGCTGTGTGACTTTGGGCAAATCACTTAACCCCAATTGCCCCTCCCTTGCCACTCTTCTGCCTTGGATCCCATACTTGGTGTCAATTCTAAATAATAATAATTCTAAGTAATCAATTCTAAGTTGCCAAAAACAAAATAACTGTTAATTGAATCAAAAGTTGAATAATCAGTGAATATTGAGATTGGTTGTCTCATTTACATAAAATGAAGGTGCCCAGTTTTTTTTAATTTTTTAAAAGTATGAGTTGATATAGAAGATAGCTCTCTGGAGGGAAAGATCTAGGAGGATGAGGCAGCATGGATTTTAGGAGGTGTAAAAACAAAAAAGGAAAACTATCGCCACAATTTTTTTTAGAAGAGTGCGTTGAAAATACTAGAGTTAGATTATAGTAATTTAAAATTACTCAAGGATCGGTGAGCAAGGCATCTAATTATTACTAGGTGCTTGTTTTTAAATTTTTGCTTGAGGGGTCTATTTTAATCTTTAATGCTTTGCTCCTTGGTTTTAATAAAGGCTTCTATTTTTGTTTTAGCAAAAAAAGATAATTGAGTGGGTGAACATTCTAATCTTTCTTAAATAACTACATCTTGGCAACAGGCTATCAAAGGCCATGGCACCACTGCCCACCTGGTGGCAGTGTATCCTAATTACAGGCAAAGTATCAGCAGAAGAAATAAATACCTCTTGGAGTATTAGACTCACAAAACTAGCCCTGTAAAGGGACAATAATATTGCATTCCTGGCTGCCAATCTTTACACCCCAGACGTCACAGTCACCTTATCATTTATTGTGTCAGGAAAGCACTGATTTCCGGTCGGGAGTCTGTGGACCCTTGGGGGTCAACAGAATTATTGCCTGGGACACATATGGATTTGAGGACACATTGCAATGTCATTTCAATCTTTATTTAGCTTCACCCAATATATAACATTGCTCAGTAAAACAGATAAGAAAACATTCCTTCTCTAGACTGGATAAATGATATTGTATATTCACAAATGATTTTTTTTTCAGTTGTTGCTATAACTGACAAATTCATTTTAAAGAGTCATTGAATTCTTAGTAACTTTTCATCTTCCTGTATTTTTGTTTGTTTTTTTCAACCCTTACCTTCCGTCTTGGAATTAATACTGTGTATTGGTTCCAAGGAAGAAGAGTGGTAAGGGCTAGGCAATGGGGGTCAAATGACTTGCCCAGGGTCATACAGCTGGGGAGTGTCTGAGGCCAGATTTAAACCCAGGGCCTCCCATCTCTGGGCCTGGCTCTCAATCCACTGAGCCACCTAGCTGCTCCCTTTCTGTATTTTTGGAAGAATACTATGGAGACAAAGGAAAGATCCAGATAGGGTTTTATGAGAAATCTGAGAAGGAAGTGAATAATCCCAATCTTCTTTAGATGGGATGTATGCTTCTAACACTGAATGAAAGAATGCTATCAGGTACTGAGATCTTAATGATACTAGGTTCTAAGAGGAGAAAAGACAAAAGAAATAGAAGGTATGCATCTTGTCCATGAGGAGTAATTGAACCTTAGGACTTCTCATCTGCCAAGGAAATGATTTCTGCCCATGTAATGGGAAGTCTACCCACTACACTTTACAACTTGCCATATGCAAAATACCCAGCAAAACTGCAGATTTTGGATTACCTCAATCCAACAGATTTGTTTTCTAAACTTCAGACTTGGTGATATGATCTCAATAGGATATTTTGTATCTCCGTCATTCTATTGATAATTGATTGATGCAACATTTTCTTCTGAAGAGGCTGCTGATCTATAATGACTTCCAAAAAGGAGGGAAATTAAATGTCAGCATTGCTTATTTGTATTTAGAAATGTTGAGAGACTATTTTTTTCTCATTTGAGAAGTATCACTGTTGGGCAAAGCCTGGAACAAAAGGAGAGCCATGACCTAGGTTCCAAGCTATCACCAAATTGTTTTGTCCCATTTTAGGAGCACAGATTTTTCATTCCTTCATCCATCTGTTTAGAGTGATTTCTTTCTCAGGAACCTGTACAAGTTAATCCTTTACCTGGAGCCCTCATTTGGCTGCATAGAACAATGAGAAATAACATGAGTTCTCTACTTGAAATCAGATGGGACAAACTACCTACCGAATTCTGGGGAAAGGTGGAGTGGGTTCTCTAAGTCAGTCTTGAACTTCCAGGAACCCTATTCTATTCCTTTGAGAAAGTAGTTTAGAGTTTTGCAAATAAGGAAGAGAACAAGCATTTATATATGCAGCTGATGAGCTGCCAAAACCAAAATGATCGGTTGATTCATTGAGATTGGTTGTCTCATTTACATAAAATGAGCAATAATTAAATTGAATCTCAACTGTGAACTCTTTCATTTTAATTGCATTTCAACTACTAGTTCTGTAGCTTTAGCAGAAATGTAAATGCCTTTGCAAGCTTATTTTTTTAAATTTCTTCCACTTTCTTTGGTGGAGAGGGGGAGGGATAGAGTCCATGATAAATTATTTAAATAAATAAGCCTGCACACAAGGTCTAGAGAAGCCCATTGAAAAAAGTCCAATAACCTTGGAAAAATGACTTCAGTCATTTCTGTCAACAGGAGATTTAGAAGTGTGGGGGAGAGGTGAAGAGAAGGGTATGTTATTGTCAAAGGACATTACACTCAAATCAAGTCTCTTTGTCCCCCAAGGACAGAACTGGGGAAAATGAACTTGGGTAGCCTCAGAGTGAAGTTAGCTTAGATAAAATCATGATAAAAATAGCTCACATTTATATGGCACCTAAAGGTTTACAAAACACTTTTAGACATTATTTTACAACAAATCTAACAGGTAGGCGCTATTACTATCCCCATTTTACAGATGAGGAAACTGAGTAATGTTTAATGACCTGTTCGGGGTGATATGGCAAGCCAGCTTCTGAGGAACAATCCAAACCCAGAAGTTATTGATACCAAGTACCTCAGTCAAACTACTAGGCGCTACCTTATCTCTAAATCATATTATCTGAACAGGAGGCAAGACCTCCCCCTCATTTTAAAGATCTTGAATCTATTTGGGCACACTATTTCTGTTTGTATCAATTTCACCAAACAACTTGATTCATCACGCAGCAGAGCCAGGCTTGAAGTCCAACATTCCTTATTTCTAGTCCAGTCCATTATCCATAATGCCATGCTTCCTTAGAATCATAGAATCTTAGAATCAGGAGGGGTTCAACTAATCATGTGGTGCACTAAACCTCTTTAACTGATTGATCCCATAAATGAGCAGAGGAAGATTTTGAGTGATTTGCCCAAAGTCACATCAATTATATTGTCTGATCCAGGACTAAGTAAGAATAACACATTTAGACAATACTTTATGGTATACCAAATTATTTTCTCATATAAAACCTTGGAGTCAATGCAAGCATAATAAGGATTATCTGAGTTTTCTCAATGCAAAATTGGGAATATTTGACTCTCTTGCTCTACTACAGAGATAAAAGGAAGCCACCACAGATAAAGGGGACTGAATGGATCAGTGAAAAAGAATTCTGGCTTACTAGTGATAAACAGCATCAGCCCTTGGGGGCTCAATAGAGGTTTCCTAGCATTGGAACCATTCTTCCTGCCCCCCCCCAATCTTCTCTTCATTAAATTCTCAACAGCTTTGCCATAATTAAGAGGAAGATAAACTCTCCATCACTATTCATATCAGCTGTGCCAATATAATAGAGATTGACCAACATCAGATCTTATGATTATGTGTGACTGATGCCATCACTGTATGGACTTTGAAGAACCAATATTCTTGTCTGCTAGCCAAATGATGAAGGAATAAACTTTTGATTGTCTGCTGAATCAGAATGGGGATGAGTTAAAAAAGCCACTAATTAGTCATAATGAATATTTTTTCTTTCCTTCCCTTCCCTCCTTCCCTTCCTTCCCCTCTCTCTGTCTCTCTCTTTCTCTCTTTCCTTTATTAGTGAAAGAGACATGTAGTAAATAAACTTTTGACAATAGATACCCCCTGGAACCTGTCCTATGAATATGAGCTTTGATTCCTGCCTATTTAGATGTCTTCTTCCTTGATTTTGGTGATGGTATATTAGCGATTACTATGATCTAATGAACTTTGAAAGGATGGAATCCTGAGTCCCAGAAATGTTAGCCCTAGAGTCCTTGCTAGGATTTTTTGGAAGCTAGATGGTGAAAGAATAAAGTTTCATGTAACCTATTGGACTGGACTGGACTGGAGACAATCAGTAGGCTCTCACTTAGGTAGACTGTAAGTAACTGAGGCAGTACTTCATTTTATTCTTTGGCATACTAAAATTGAACTTGGAATGGTAAAGTATTGATAGAAGCTGCTTTAAGTTTGAACCCATTCTTCCCAGGAACCAAGGTGGAAGGGAGAGTGTGCACACAGGTGGTGGGAGAAATACTTTGCCCTTTCCTTTTCTGTCATATCTCCACAGAAGATATCCTATTATAAAAGATTGAATATCCTATTCATTGACTAGAAGAAAACAGGATTTTGATCACTGCTATATAGTGTTAGGGCAAAACTGACTAGACTAGTGTCTTGAGCCAAGAGCATTAGTTAAGGAGAGCCTGACTCTTAAGATTTTACATTAAAATCCTAAGGGGTAGCCTTGCTCTTAGCTATCTGAATCCATCTGAATTTGAGTCCAGGTAAAGGTCCTCAGAGTTTATAGGGGGTACTCCGAGCTTCAGCATCCAGACTTGTGGTATAATGCAGTAGTAAGAATTCAAGAATCTCCTACTAATCTGGTAACTTGGGTTCAGGGCCTTAGGGGTATTTTTGATGCTCCTCAGAATCCAAACTAGATGAGGAAATAGAGACATCAAACTATTTCAGCTAATTTACAATATTCTGATAATTGACCAATTGTAATGGAGGAACTAAGATCTAATAAGAGAAGAATTCTAAATGTCCAGTATAGGCTTACAGATTCGAAACTCATTAAGTGTAGAGCAGCACTGAGCAACAGTCTTCACATTGAAATTCAGGGTGGCATTTTTCTGCCTAGCAGGAGCAAAGAAAATTTTGCAGTTTTTCTTGAGTTTGAAGAAGTACAGCTTTGAGCAGAACATGTCTTTATTTGCTTCCACAAGAACAGAGATGATAGAATTACATTTCTCAGTACTTTTAGCTTTTGCAACACTGAGATTGTGACACCAGGACATCATCCCCTTGGCACCAAGAAAAAAGATACTTATGGCCTGTCCTACATATCTAAAAGATACTCTTTTGGAGGAGGCTCGATTACAGTGGCTTGTATCTTTGGTGCTTTCTAATTGTCTATAGAGATGAGTCTTGGGAAATTTTGTCAAGGTTAATGTCGATATATCTTTATTTAGCATTGTGCTTTGTATGCAATATTGTGACCAGTTTCCATAGTGTTGTGATGTGGAAATATCATCATTTTTTCTGGATTTGTTTACATCTGTTAGTATAAGTAAATACTCTAAATTAGTAGTAAAAAGGAAAGAGGGAAGGAAGGGAGGGAAAGAGGAATAGAGGAAAGAAGAAGGAATTGGGGCAAGAAAGGAAGGAAGGAAAAAAGAAAGGAAAGAAGGAAGGAAGTTCTAGATTCCAAGGACTTAGAATTAAATCTCAGTTCTGATGTTGACTACCTGTTTGACTTTGGACAAATGACTTCCTCTCCCTCTGCCATAATGTTCTTAATCTATAAAATGAGTATATTGAACTAGATGACCTCTGAGGACCTTAACACTTCTAGATCTATAAACTCTAGATACCAGAAAGACAACTGGGTGGTAGCTAGGTGGCATAATCTATAGACCACCAGGCCTGGAGTTGGGTTCAGACACTTTCTAGCTGTGTGACCCCAAGTTAATCACTTAACTATGCTTGCCTAGCCTTTGCTCTTCTGCTTAGAGTTGTTACTAGGGCAGAAGATGAGAGTTATTTTTTTTTATTTTAAAAAGGTAGGTGTGGAGAAAAGTGTGTGCTTTGTCAGGTATCTAGATAAAGGGGAAGTATTAACACAGGTGGCACATAGATAGCCTAGGGACCAAGGGAAAAGAAAATATCAAATTACAGAATCACCATGGCATGTTGGAAGTGTTCCTGATTCTTGTACAAATGATTTTTATTTGTTTTGTTTTGATGTTATACTTGTTATAATCTATACTATAAGGGAAGGCTTCAGAGTGGAAGCACTCTGATCCAACATTCTATGGGAACTATTTTGCAGAGCATTTTCTGCAAAGAACAAAGAAATTATAAGGTACTTGCTATGCTAACTGAGGAGTTCAAAGCACAGAAATCTTTCTCTGGAAAAGATGGATAATATTGCCAAGTACTGACATCTCTGTTTCAGGAGGAGCAACAGCAAGGACCTATAGCCAATTCCTGAGCATTACAGGGTGGGAGATGCAATAGGAGTGAGGGAAGGGATCATTTGCTGGGAAGTTCTAGATCAGTGATTCCCAAAGTGGGTGCTACTGCCCCCTGGTGGGTGCTGCAGCGATCCAGGAAGGCGGTGATGGCCACAGGTGCATTTATCTTTCCTATTAATTGCTATTAAAATTTTTTAAAAATTAATTTCCAGGGAGCTAAGTAATATTTTTTCTGGAAAGGGGGCAGTAGGCCAAAAAAGTTTGGGAGCCACTGTAGAGGAACAACTGGCTCTTGGCAGCTGTGCAAAGTTTTAGGAATATCATAGAATTGGAAAGATTAGAGCTGGAAAAAGATCTCAACGGTCATCATGTAATCAAAACCCCTTATTTTACAGGAAAGAAAACTGAGCTTTAAATAGGTTTGAATGACTTGCCCAAGATCAAGATAGTTTCACAAGCAGGACTAAAGAGCCCAGCTCTCTGACTCCAAAGACAGGGCCCTTTCCTTTGTACCATTCCAGATATGCCATGCTTAGAAATCACTGGAGACATTCTCTGCTAGGATTTAATTTACTTCAAGGCTGTAAGAACTGAGTTATTAAAAGTCCCTGAACACAATGAGATAGTCTATGGACTTTATTTTGTTTGATCTGATAATACATTTTTCTTCCTCAAACGTGTGAATTTTGTGTCTTAAAGGTCAATTCATAGAATCTGAGTTCAAAAGGACTCCCAAGGGCATCTATTCCAAGCCATATCTTAATAAGAATGCTCTTTATAAATAGTCATACAGCCTTTATTTGAAGACTTACATTATACAATATAAAGAATCCTGAAATAAAAAATTGATTATGTACTAGCTAAACATAGAGGAGTCAATAAGTGGAACATATTAAGTATATAATACACAGAAAAAATGTACCTAGTGCCAACTGTTCAATAAACCACAGATTCCAGCCATTAGGATAGGAAATTACTATTTTATATCAACAACTATGAAAACTAAAAGGTGGTCTGGCAGATATTACAACTTCTTGCACCATCAAGATAATTTCCAAATGGATAAATGACTTAGACAAAAAAAAAAGTAACAGTATAAACACATTAAAGGATCAAAAAAGAAAATGCCTTTAAAAACTATAGATAAGGGAGAGATGAAATAGGCAACTCTGATCACATAAAATTATAAAATTTTTGTACAAACAAATCCAATACAAGTAAGATCATAAAGGAAATAGATAATTGCAGGATGGTGGGGATGTAGCATTATTCTGATAAAGGTCTCATTTTCCATATGTGCATTCTTGTATTATATACATATACATGCACATATGTATATATATATATTACAGAAGAGTTTTAAATTTGTAAGAATAAGAGTTATTCTCAAGTAATAAATCATGTAAGGCTATAATTAAGTATAAGAAAACAAACCAAAGCTACCTATAGTAACATGAGAAAATGTTTCAAATCGCCAATAATTAAAGAGTATAAATTAATGGAACTATAAGGTTTTACCTTACACCCATGAGATTTGCTAAGCTGACAAAAAGAATATGGTACATTTTGGAGTGCCTTTGATATACTGTTGACAAAGCTGTCAATTGCTCCAGTCATTCTGGAGAGTAATTTGGAATTATGCCCCAAAAGTTGTTAAACAGGCAATATCACAATTAGACCTATACCTCAAGGAGATCAAAAGAATAGTAAAAGTCCTTATATAAACGAATATAATTATGACAACTCTTTTTTGTGGCAGCAAAGGTCTAGAAAGTATTAACCTTCAATTGAGGAATGGCAGAATAAATTGTGGTATATGAAAATAAAGCTTTAGATTCAACTGGGGCGACTCATAAACTGATGCAGAGTGAAGGGAATAGAACCAAAAGAATAATTTATGCTATAACATCAATTTATAAAAACAAACAATTCTGAAAGACTTAAGAACTTTGAACAATTAAATAATCAATCATGAAGGAGAAACACTGCTCATTCATCAGAGAGATACCGGACTACTAGAAAAAAAAGAAATGTATTTTTAGACATAGACAATGTGGGTATTTGCTTTGCTTGATTATACTTATATGATGCAAGTGTCGTTTCTTCCTCCCTCCCTCCCTTCCTTTTTTTCCTTTCTTTCTTCCTTCCTTCTTCAGTGGGTAGAGAGAGTTAGAAAGAAGAAAAAAATTCTTGATAGTTTTTTTAAAAAAAATCTATGGGCCTAGAAATAAACATAAATATGATGTGAAGTGAAAGCCTTAAAAAAATAAGAAAAAAGATTTCCTACAGAGGGATTCCACTATCTCCTGAGACAATTCACTGTGCCTTTGAATAATTCTGCTTCATAATTTTTTCTTACATGTAGCCAATGCTAACCTTTCTGCAGTTTTCACCCGCTGCTTCTAGTTGTAATATCTGAAGCTAAACAGAGCAAACATAATTCATATAATCACAGAATTTGAGAGATACAAGCAGGCGTATGTGGGAGCCAGCTCTAAATAGCTTGCAAGATTGCTAAAATTTCAGTGTAACCATTTACACTTCAGAAATAAGAAAATTAGGGCTGGAATTGTTGTTTTGTTAATTGTCTGGACTTAGGAAGGTGCTAATAATTCATATTAAACTTAAAAGCATATGTCTACATCATTCCCCCGCTCAGTAATTCTCTAAAACATACCTTAAACTTAGCAAGAGTTCTGTGGAAGGCTCAGGAGAGGAAGACAACACTCAACTGGAAGCCTGTTGATCGTAGGCCAATAATAATAATTGGCATTTATATAGCATTTTAAGGTTTGCAAAGTGCTTTTCATCCATTATCTTATTTGAGCCTCATAAGATCCCTGAGCTTATGTATGTCTTTTCTAAAATGGTTTGCCCAGAATTGAAGGAAGTAATGCAGATGTGGCTGTGCCTGGGCAAGCAATAACTAAATCAACATCAACTCTCTCTGTTCTAGAGACTGCATCTCAGGATGATATGAGCTTTTCAGACTACTGGGTTAGATTGATGACTCAAATTAACCTTGCATTTCACTAAAAATAACTCCATCCTCAAAATGGATAAGACTTTACAGCCATCTAATCTAGTCTATACAGGTTCTCCAAACATATAATCATCCAGCTTGTGCCTGAAGATCTCCAAGAAGGGGACCCACCATCTATTGAGTAATTCTATTCCACTTTGGGACAACTCAAATTGCTATGAAGTTTTCCCTGATATCAAGTCTAAATTTGCCTCTTGGCAATCTTTTCTCATTGTTCTTGGTTTTGTTCTCTGGGGAAAAATTAAAAAAGTAAAATCCCTCCTTCATAGTGCAGTTCTTCAAACACTTGGAGAGAGTTTTCTTGTCTCCTTTGAGTCTTCTTTTCTCCAGGCTAAACATATTTAGTTCCTTCAACCAATCTTTCCCATGTCATAGACTCAAGGTCTTTCAAAATCCTGGTTGACCTCTTCTGAACACTCTCCAGTCTAGCATCTTTCTTCAAATGTGGCACACAGAACAGAAACAGTACTTCAAGCTCTAACCAGAGTAGTATACAGTGACTGTCATCTACTAAGGTCTAGACATTATGTCTTTCTTAATGTAGCCAAAGATTACATTACCTTTCTTGGCTGCCATATCATGCTGTTGATTCATATGGGATGTTCAGTCCACTAAAACTTCTAGATGTATTTTTTTAAACATATGTCTAGCCATGCCTTCATTGTCTTGTATTTTATTTTTTTAACCTTAGTGTAAGACATTTCATTTATCTTTATTAAATTATATATATATATATATACCTTTATTAAGTTTCATCAAAGGAGACATGTAAAGTACTTTATAATCCTTAACATGCCACATAAATGTTAGTTATTATGATTTTATTTGATTTAAATAGATCTTCATAAGCTAGGAGAATTGACTAAATTGAATCTCATTCAGGGAATTAGCCATTCTTCCTAGCTGGTGACAGCGCCCTGGTTGGTCTCAAGCAAATAAGCTCTCAGATTCTCTAGTTGGGACCAGTGAACCAGAAGAGGTGAGAAATCTCCCAGTTTATACCCAAATTTTTTAAAACCCTTACCTTCCATCTTAGAATCAATACTGTGTATTGGTTCCAAGGTAGAAGAGCTAGACAATGGGGGTCAAGTGACTTGCCCAGGGTCACACAGCTAGGACGTCTAAAGCCAGATTTGAACCCAGGACATCCTGTCTCTAGATTTGGTTTTCAATCCAGTGAACCACTTAAATGTCACCTATACCTTAATGTTTCATGTCATATATAAACTATAGGTAGAGTTTATATAAACTATTGGTATAGTTTATATAAACTACTATTAAACACTATAAATATATTCCTCCATATATATATATACATATATATATATATATTCCTCTGTTCAAACAGTTATGGAATTACACCTCAAAACATTGTATAAAGAAGGAAAGAGAGGCCCAGGGACATAAAATGATAGCCCAGTGTCCTACAGATAGTAATAGATCTGAGACTCAAATCCACGCCTCCTGATAATAGTCATTCAATGTTGTTAGTACAGCAATCTGATTTAAACCATGTGCTATTTATTTGTAAATATCTAATGCTTGTTTATCTATGTACCTGTTGTTCCCCCCAATAGAAGAGAATATAATCTCTTTGAGGGAAAAAAATTGTTTCCCTTTTGTCTTTTTATACCTACCACCTAGCTTAGAGTATGGCTCACAGGAGACACTTAATAGACACTCCTTGATTGTTTTATTGTACTATGCTGATATGAACAAGCTGCTAATACAGCAATCATGGCAGTGAGGGCTAATTAGTGCTGGTATTTATTACACAAGTAGAGTGCCAGAATGGATGGAACTCATTTATTTTTATTTTGTTCTAGAATTTGGGATTCTTCCTTGTGCCCTCTTTGTGAGGGTGCCCAGCTTGAGCACCTGCTCTCCCATTGGTAGCATTTGTGCCCCTTTTGTGCCTTGGCATCATCCTTGGCCTGTTTTGGAGTCCTTGTTCCCTTCAGGATTGCTTCTGGCTCAGCTGCTGTCAGTCACTCTCATTATTATGCTTATCAGAATATTTGGGTCTTATCCGGGGCAGGAGAATATGGAACTAGTTCTCAGCAGGTGATGGTTATATAACTGTCCTGCCAGCCACCCAAGCAGAAACGATGGCCCCAGCCTTGTAAAGAGGAAAGAGCATGCCCATGGCCTGGGACCAGGGTGAAAATGCACCCCTCTTCTCCCCTGGCAGGAATCTCTTCTAGTTAAGTGATTTTCCACATTGGTTGAAGAAATATAAGGAAAGGATCCTTCATATTCCAGTAACAGCATCCTGGCTGCTCTGGGTAGTGGGGGTGGAGATGAAGTACTTCAGTTTTGTTTGGAGCTTCTTTTTAAAATATATATATTTCAAGTGGCAAACGCTGTATTCAGCTTCCTTAGTGGAATCAAAACAGACTGATTGGCCCTCTGGGTGTCCAAGAAAGAAAGGTCATCCATCCACTTTGCAACCATGTCCACTCAGGCGAAGAAAGGCACAGACAGGATGTGACCTGAAAAAAGCTCTTTACCCTTATTCCTCCTCCTTCTCCCAACCCCCAGCCCCAGCCAGCCCAAGTCTATATCCTAATCCTTTTCTCCCAGGGCTGGGCAGCTCCGAGTTGCTATGGATGAGGCTACTAGACAAGGCAAGAATCTCAGTCTAGGAAGAGGGAGTGTGGTGAAGGGAAGGATGAAGTAGGAGAATGGAAGGAGGAGAGGGGTGGAACTGGGGACAGAAGAGATAATGGAAGGCTATTCTCCTCCATGGGAGATGTCACTGATGGGACAGTATGTGAGACAGAAAGGAAACTAAGTCCTGTCTTCCAAGGTACCACCAAATGTGTTTGTCTCATTCTAGGGTTACTGTTTCATTAACAAATTGTTCATTTATTCATTCAACAAGTGGGTGCCACTGTGTATTGAGAGACACAGAGAATCAGAGACAGAAAGAGAAACAACAGGGGAAGAAAGAGTTAGAGAAAGAGACAGAGAGAGAAAAAAAGAGTCAGAGTCAGAGAGTCAGAGACAGAAAGAGAAAGAACAGAGAAGAGAGAGACAGAGGCAGAGACAGAAAGAGAAAGAACAGGGGAAAGAGAGTCAGAGAAAGAGACAGAGAGAGATAGAGAAACAGAGAGTCAGAGAAAGAAAGAGAAAGAACAGGGAAGAGAGAGAGAGAAAGAGAGAGACAGAGAGAGAGAGAGAGAGAGAGAGAGAGAGAGAGAGAGAGAGAGAGAACATTTTATTAAGTGCATACTATATACCAGACACTATCCAGTGGTTCCCAAACTTTTTTGGCCTACCACCCCCCTTTCCAGAAAAAATATTACCTAGCCCCCTGGAAATTATTTTAAAAAAAATTTAATAGCAATTAATAGGAAAGATAAATGCACCTGTGGTCATCACTGCCCCCCTGGACCACTGCAGCACCCACCAGGGGATGGTGGCACCCACTTTGGGAATCACTGCACTATACTAAGGCTAGGTATACAAAAAGAAGCAGATAAAATATTCCCTGCTTTCAAGGATCTTACATTCTTTTTTTCTTTAATATTAGAATCAATAATATGTATTGGTTCTAAGGCAGAAGAATGGTAAGGTCTAGGCAATAGGGGTTAAGCAACCTGCCCAGGGTCACACAGCTAAGAAGTATCTGAGGGAAGATTTGAACCTAGGACCTCCCATTTCTAGGCCTGGCTCTCAATCCACTGAGTTACCCAGCTTCCCCCAAGGATCTTACATTCTAAAGGAGAAAGGTGATGCATAAAAGGGAGCTGGAAAGAATGGAGTCCTTTGAGTGATATGTTTTGGAGTTAGAGGCCAGGAAATAAGGAAGAGGATTACTTCTGGACAAAATAAAGTAAAATCTCAGCTTTCAAAGCCCAGGATAGTTCCCTCTAGTTAGAGCCCAACTTTTCCATGGAGAGAAGGGTATATTGATAAGGGGCATGTGGTGGCGATGATGGTGCTAGAGGAAGAGACAAATATTTCCTCAAAAATATTACAATATAAATGTGGTAAGAAAACCCTTAGTTGGGGGTAGGGAGAAGTGGTCTCTAACCTTGGTTTTGCCTTTAATTAGTTAGTTAACATCCCTTCTAGATCTGTATCCTATGCCCTTCTAGGGGTATCGGAATGACACATATGAAAAAACTGGATATGAAAGACATGCATAATCAATACTTTTTTCTTTACCAGGAACATGTTGATATGCATAGCAGTAAACAACTTATACACACACACATATGCACATATATGCAAACTTCTCAAAAGTCAGGTATTTTCCAGTTCACAATAAATTTTGATCTTAAAGTTAAAACACAATCTGAAAAGACAAATTTAGACAAATGTTATCTCCTTCCCTTGACCTTGTTACAAAAGATCCTTCTCTTGCCTTCCCTCTCCAAACCCCAATTCTTTTTGAGCAGTTATGATGGTGGTTGATGTGAGTTCAGTGGTTTGACTGTATCCTTGTGCAGGCTACATTTGCAGCTTAGCTTGGTTTTTACATTTTAAATTGTTGATACTTGGCATGTTAGCCACTGTGAGTCATAGAATAATACCTTTTTTCTCTTCATTCTCAGCTTCTAAAGTAATTTAAAATAAGTTATTTCAAAAATTTCAACACTGCTTATTTTTCCCTTTTCTCTTATTAAAGGATGAGCAAATGTTTTTAAGAAGAAAATCTGCTATATATAATTAAGTGCTAAATTGTGTGGTGTAGACTATAATTATGGCAACTTATACACCCTAGATTTTTTGTGATAGTTCTAAGGCCAAGAAAAGGAAACATACTTGTAGGGAGACTTTACATATGGTCTGACAAAGGTTTGTAATAATTTTTAGTTTAGAAAATACAGAATTATAGCTGTATGAAAGAATGCAGTGAGAATGATGGCTAACAAGAAGACTGCCAAAATGGTGCTCTGTTATCTAGAAAGTCGTTAATGACCCAGAATAAATTTTCTAGCACATAAAGTAGCTCTACTATGGAGAATTTATATGACCACATGGACAAAAGCTATACAGGATGATAAGACAAAGATGAGTTGTGATTTGCACAAGTAGAAGAACCTTTCATATCTATAAGATCATGGATTCAGTGAGGTATTGAAACTATACGTGCTGTAAGAATTCAGAGTGGAGAGAAAAAGAACTAAGATTGTTGTGATGTACTTTTCCTCCACTCCAACTTTGCCATTGTTTCTGGAATTGGAGTTATCAATCTATTTCCCTTATAGTCCTATATACCCTCTTACAGTCTTGACCAAGGTGTTTCCCTCGTCCTATATTGTTCCCTCCTTCCTTCCTTTCTTCCCTCTTTCCTTTACTCCTTCCCTCCTTCTTTCCTGCCTTCCTTCTTTCCTGTCCTCTTTCCTTCTTTCCTTCTTTCCTTCTTTCCTTTTTTCCTTTTTTCCTTCCTTCCTTCCTTCTTTCCTTTCTTGTTTCTTTCCTTCCTTCCTTCTTTCCTTCTTTCTTTCCTTCCTTCCTTCCTTCCTTCCTTCCTTCCTTCCTTCCTTCCTTCCTTCCTTCCCATGTATGTAGGGATAAGAGTACATGTTCACACAAAAAGGGGCTTGAGGGCTTGCCCCATTCTAGAGGAAGCACTCCAGACCATTCCTCCTGATACATTAAAAATTTTAAAAATAAAGAGCTGATGGAGATAAAAATGTAAATAACTATATAACACAACAATAAAAGAGATGTTACAAAATAGTGCCAGCTCAAATAACAAATGGGTAGTATAGATCAGTATAATAGGAGCTGAGAAGAGAAATTTTAAAAAATAATAAACTAGATGGATCAAGGAATATTTACTGAAGAGAAGGACTTGAATATGATAGAAAGGCAGAAGAGGGCATTCCTAGTAGTTACTGCGTACCCAATATCCACACTGTTAAATGCAAGATAAGGATACAAAATAAGTTAATGACTAGAGAAAAATAGAATTGCCCTCAAGGCATTTATTAAATAGATGTGAAAAAGAATAAATATCTATGTTAAACTACTAGAAAAAATATGAATCAAGCAGCACTTGTGATATTGTAATACCAACTTTACCTATGAGTACCAAAGGGACTCCATATTTCCACCCATAATTTTCAAAAAAAAACTTGGGTTCAGTTCTGGGGTTTGACATTTACTAATTGAACAATGCTGAAGCAGTCACAAAACCTCCCTATGCCTTGGTTCTCTTATCTCAAAATGGGGGAAATACAGGAGGCTTTCCCTTAATGTCAACAGATTCCAGAGGATAGATTTCAGAAGATCAATGTTTTGATTTTAAAATATATTGTATTACTATTTTTCACTATAATTGGTTTCCTTCACATCTTATTTTATTAAAAATGTTATTCTAAGAAGGGGTCCATAAGCTTTACCTAATTGTCTAAGGGGTCCTTGACATACAAACTAGTTGTCTTCCTAAGATTTGGATACCAGCCCTGTCTTATTCACAGTTGTGTTGTGAGACTTATTCTCAGCAAATAGAAGCCACTGAGATTATTTGAAGTAGGAAGTTACTAGATGGTTAGTCTAATTTTTCCTCCCATCCCACCAGGCCATGCCCTAGATAGCTATGGCCAAAAAGGGTGCTGGAGCCATGTCTGACCACCCGGAGAGAGCTGATTGTTAAATTTTCAGTGCGAGCATTTATACCAAAGAAATTGGCACATACTACATATTATGGTTTGATTTATTGTTTTGTTGATTGTCTAGACCAGTGGTTCCCAAACTTTTTTGGCCTACCGCCCCCTTTCCAGGAAAAATATTACTTAGCTGCCTGGAAATTAATTTTTTAAAAATTTTAATAGCAATTAATAGGAAAGATAAATGCACCTGTGACTGTCACCGCTTTCATGGATCACTGCAGCACCCACCAGGGGGGTGGTAGTGACCACTTTGGGAATCACTGGTCTAGACTTAAGAATATGATGGAAGAAATGTTAACAGTTCAGATTAAAACTAAATGTATGTCTTGTGTACTTTTTATTTTTTTGTTTTTTGGAAAACTCATTGTTACACATTTATCAGTACACTGCTGTCCCTACCCTACTCTGCTCCTCAGGTATGGCCTCCTTCAAAGCCCCCAAGGATCCCAGCCCATAAGGACTTGTCCTGATCTATCAGCTTCCCTCTTTACAAGACTATATCTTGACATCTTCTCCCCAGGACAACCTTATTTCTTGATGTCTGGGGTTTCTTCTGGAGGTCATCTTCCATGCTACTACCTCAGGTATGATTGGTGGGGCTCCAGACATCAGAATTGTAATATTTCATTCTCTTTCCTTACAAATGAGATCATTGTGTTTCTATTAGGTCTTTAGTTCTTTTTCAGACTGAAAACAAATGATTTTTCCCCTTTCCTGAAACAGGAAAAAGAAAATTAATTTTTTTCTAAATTTAGATGCTGGAGTTATTTGATATTATAGGGCACTGAAGTAATTGGCATGTGTCCATCCATGCTTGCTTCATTCCTGACTTACTCGATTTCTACACTATCATACCTCCTCAGTTGTCTTAGCCCCTGGGAATTCCTTCCTCATCCCTTCACAACTCGCCCATTAAAATGAAAGATCCTTGAAAGTAGGATAATATTATTTTTCTTGTATTTGTATCTCCTACATGTAACAGTGCCTGGCATATAGTAAAAACTTCATAAATGTTTACATGCTCTCTCTCTCTCTCTCTCTCTCTCTCTCTCTCTCTCTCTCTCTCTCTCTCAGCTAGAAAACCAACATAAATGGTCCATGGAATCTCAGAATCTATAAATTCTTAAGTATATGACCAAGAGATGTTTCATCTTCATGGTGAATAGAATGTTAAAAGCAGGCTCCCTGAGACCATCTACTAAAAAGTTTCTCTGTATCAGGCTTCTACCATTACTACAAAATCTTTGTGGCACCCTCTAATCATGTTTTGAAGGCTTCTTCTCCAGGTAAGAAAGCACATCCCATCCTGAAAATAAAATAACTGTCATTATCTGCAAGGGATCCCCTTGACCATACTGTTTCTTGACAACTTTACCATAGTGTGAGTGCATGCCTCTGTTAAATCAGGTTGTTGGCTGAAGGCAAAAGAGAAAGGTCCATGACATAATAGATAGGGCTAGACTTGACAGGATCCAGAAGATCTGAGTTCAAAACTTGCTTCAGTCACTTATTAGTTGTGCGATCCACAGCAAGTCAGTTAACAACTCTGGGTCTCAGTTTCCTCAATTATACAAGGGGGTGGGAGAGATTATATTACTTCAAAGGTCCCTTTTAATTGAAAATGTATAATCTTATGACAAAGGAATCCTTTCTCCACAGTTCTATAACAGCTCCTCTACCTATCCCTCCTTCTCCTTGCTGAGCAAGTCTTTCTAGAAGTCTAGGGTTTAGTAGCCAGCCTCCGGATCCTTTTATCCTCCTTTTCTAGAATAGCTGGAAATGCTCCATTGTGTTAGAACATTCACAGAATGCAGTAAATAGCCCTGTTTTCTTTCTTCCTGAATACCTTCTCCAATACCTTATAACTCCCATATTAAAAGATCTATGTCAGTGATCAGTCTTTTCAAAGGTGCCCTTATATCTGCCTAGGCAGTCCATCAGTAGTCCCCAGATAAGTAGTCCTTGGTGAGGATCCACACACATCACTATGTACCAGTCCTCTAACAACTGGACAGTCATGGTCATCACTCAATATGCACACAATAAAGTGCTGTGGTACAATTTGATAGGAAGCTTATTAAACTTCCCTAG
The DNA here is from genome assembly GCF_016433145.1 of Gracilinanus agilis. NCBI lineage: Eukaryota > Metazoa > Chordata > Mammalia > Didelphimorphia > Didelphidae > Gracilinanus > Gracilinanus agilis. The sequence goes on from NC_058133.1 coordinate 129,810,592, forward strand.
TTCATGTCCTCACCCAAGGAGCACCCTACCCACAAAACCTCACAGTGTTTTAATTTTCCCCAAAAAATCTGCATCCCCCTTTCTAGCATTCTAACAAGATATTAAACATAGAAAAGGTCTCATTTCCCTAACAAAGAGGTAGAAAGGACTCCTAGCACCTATAGAGTGTCACTAGAATGCTTCAATATCCCATAGAGAGAAGAAGGATTCATCTATGAGTCCCTAAATAGTCCAAGAAAATTCTCCCATTTCCTACAGAAATGAATGCAATGGTTCTTCAAGTTTTCCCTGCCTTGATGGCTTATATCAGAGGAGAGCCTATCTTGCTCCCAGCACCTAACTGAGGTCTATGCTGTACATAACTCATACTATACATAACATACATAATTGTACATAACTCAGGAAGATCTTGCCTGGGGACATGGTGTGATGTTCCCATCCCAATCTATTGCCACAGATTTCCCATTTTGTCTCAATCAGACGCCACCTCCAAGTCCATCTAAATATTTTTTGCCTTTCTGAGTCTATCTTTTGAATCGGATCAGGCTCTCACTTAGAAATAGATCCCCTCTTGCTTTCCTGCCTTAGGAGTCTTCCATTAGCAAGAGAATAAGGAAAAAGAAGAGGGGGAGGAAATAAGCATTTTGATAGCACTTACTATTTGCCAGGCACTGTCCTAAATGCTTTACAAATATTATCACAACAACCCTGAGAGGTAGGTGCTGTGATTATCTTCACTTTACAGTTGAAGAAATTGAGGTAAACAGAGACAAAGTGAATTGCCCAGGGTCAAACAGCAAGTAAGCATTTTGAGGCTGGATTTGACCTCCTTACTCCAGATCTGACAATGAATCTGCTACACCGTGTAGCTGCAAGAGAGTGATGATCTGCCTCTTGGCCCATAATGAGTAGAGTTCAGTAATATTGGCATTACTCCCCACACATCCTGATGAATTGTCCCATCTCAGCCCCTGATTGAAACTATTTATCCTTCTGTGTATTTGTTTTCAGATAAACACAAATGTGTATATATGTATATGTTATACTATATATGTATATTGATGGGTGTGTATATATGCATATATATGTGTATATATAACTATATAAATGAGATAATCCCACTTTTTAAAAAAGCTCGGCCCTATCTGGTAATGCTCCCCCACAAAAAGAAGCGTTTTGCATGAATTTCATTATTCTCCATCTAGAAAACATTTGATTTAGACACCCAGTGAGGAGAGACTATCTATATTTTCAGATCTAGAGTCTTACATTTTCATGCAAAGTTTTTTTTATCAGTTTTCTGGATGCCGATTTATCTCACAGAGGCTAAAAAGTGGAGCAGGACATCCAAGAGTAAAGGAAAAGACCACCTTGGCTCTGACTACCCTGGAGCTCCCAAGGCTTCTGAAAATAGAAACTATGACTCAAGACACCCTTTAGTTCCCTTCCCACCCCAATTTTTTCAACAATTGGGAGAGCTGAGGCCCCAAAAGAGAGGCCAGGAGGAGGGAAAGTGACTAAACCTAAGGAATTAATTAAGATGTATGGTTCAGGGGTCCTTAACCTCTCTTTGTTATTCCATTTTAGCTTATTAACAGAAAACTTAGAGACTTTGACACTTTCCCCTATCTCCTACCCTTGATTGCCATTGTTGTCTCCAATAGAAATGCTAAGCCCTACAAATGAGGACATTTGGGCTGCTCTCTTCTGCCCCTGGGGCAGCTTTGGGCATTCATCCTTGCCAGTTGACAAGACTCTTCTATAGGCAGGTAGTAACATGACCCCCAGAGAGTTAGGAAGCAAACAAACATGGATGTTTCTGCTTTATTGAAAGAAACACTTGAGAAAAAAAAAAACAGAAAAGCCAAGGAGAAAGAATTCACCATTTAAAAAAAAAAACTGTTCTACTTCTTCTAAGGTCTCAAAGAAGGCTTTTTTGCACTTTCAAGTTTTATTTATATTTTGGGGGTGGGGATTAATTTTTTTCCTTTTGCAATCAAAATTTCTCTACAACCCTTCCCCCACTATGCTTACCTTAGAGGTAGTTGGTCTTTATAATTCCTTGGAGATCTGGTCATCTTTTATTGTCTTTTTGTTGTTTTTGTTTATTTATGTTTGTCATCATTGAATAAATTATTCCTTTTGATGGAGACTTTCTGGTTCTTTAAGTGAATTTTTTAAAAAGGAGTCAAACATGATTATATTGCCTAATGTTATCTCAATATTTAAATTCCACCCAGACTCCTTGCCCTCTCTCCCTCTGCTAACTACACCTATACATGTGCACATTTGTATGTGTTTACGTCCAGCAAAGCAATTTCCATGACCTGATGCATGGCCCATTGTAATTCAGGTTTAGCCAACTAATTATTATAGATTCTTTACAGTAAACAATACAATGGGGCCATAATACTTTATTTGCTTCATGCCTCATCCAGTTAATAAACTCTATTTGTGATAAAACTGTTTGTCTGAATTATAGGAGAAGATGAATAGGTGATACTTCCTCTTTCCTCAGCTGACTCTCAAAGGTCCTCATTATCCTCTCCTGAAAATCTTTCCCTACTCTTAAACCCCAATTCAAATAAAATGGTTGAAAGAGTAGAGAGAAGGAGAGGGTATGGATTGAAGGGCTATATGAAGTACTTTGGAGTTTCAAAAATTTATTTTCACTTTTCTCACTCACTATTGTTCATTTTGCTTTGTCTTGGGCTTCTTCAGAAAGGAAATGATTGCCAAAGATATACATCACTTTGAGAAGTATTCCAACATAGGAAAACAAAGCAAAGGTCCAATGGAGATTTTGATAGAATGTGATTTTACCCTCATTGGAGAAAACAACAATATAAATATAAATACGTATATATATACACTTACATTACTGATAGTGAGTGAGTCAATTGAACCCTTTTCCTTTAACAAGAACAATATATTGCTATCTAAGCCACAGATAGCACCCAATCATGGGACTATATTTAAACCTTCAGGAAATATGAATGTAATTGATGTTATACCTATATATAGGTATAACAGAGGTATGAGGTATCTCACTTTCTCTGGGCCTTGTATGAGGCAATATTGTTCCACTTAAAAATATCAAGATAAGCTTGAAAAAGAAGACAGAACAGAGCATGTAGTGTTCCTTCATGTTTGGGTACCATAAGAATACTAAAAGAACCCTAAAAGAAATCAGAAAAACATAACTGACCTGCTAGAAATATTTCAGGACAGATGACACTGACTATTAAAGCAGATAAACTATGAGTAAAAATGTGTAAGACATAAATATTTTCTTTATAACAAAATTAGAAAAAGATATTACCAGTCTTAGGCAAGGACATCGCTCTTTTATTGTCAACAGCAATCTCAGTTCCATTGTCACGCAAAAAAATGTATCCCCAACTTATATAACAATGTATAGGGAAGGGAAATTGTAAAAAATAATTTCATCTCTAGGCAAGGGAAAGGAAGGGAAGGGAATTGAAGGGAAAGGAAGGGAGGAACTTAGAACAATAAAGAATGCTAGAAATCCTAGATTCCTACAATTTGTAATTGAAAACAAAGGTCAAAACGTTAAGAGAAGAGAGGGATTCAAAACAATGCAAAAAAAAGTAAACCAATAAATTACAATTTCAGTACAGAGTCTCGAAAATTAAGGAAATCAAAAAAGAGCACAATCCATTTAAAAAGAAGAGGGAAATTTTTCAGGTCATATACATGATCTTAAGAATTCTAATATAATGAAAACACAGGTTGAATCAAATGAAAAACAGAAAGTGGATATACCTTATTATAATGATTGACAGAACAATAATATCAAGAAAAGTGACTAAGCCAGTGATTATTGATCTTACTCATTCTTACCACTTTCCAGCTAAACAGAATGGCTATCGTTTCTAACACTGTACATTGATGTATGTGTTACTAGTTAATGATTAAAATTAATATACAATACTAAGTATTATATTTCATAAAGTTTATTAATAATAACTAAAGTTTAAAAAGCTAGCTAAACCAATCACAGTCTCCAGAAAAGAGCTAGAGGGAGGAGCTACAGAACTATATAAATAGTAATGTAAAGACCCACATAAACTAAAGGAAGATGCTGGGTAATACAGAGAGGAATTCTGTGGAACATAGTTCAAAGGCTTCAAGATTTGCTAAAAGTACTTCTACAAATTTCCTCTTAGATATGAACTTGATTATACCTTTCTTGAAAGAAGCCATCACATATTAACTCATAAAAGATAAGACCACCAGTGACCACTCCAAATATAATTCAAATGTATTTTTAAATAAAGCATTTATAACATGTTTAACTAAAATGATTTTCAAATAATTACATGAAAATAATATATACATTGAGAAACACAGAGTATGTCCAAAAATTTTAGGGGTGAAAAGTACAAATCATTATTGATTATATAATTAGAAGCCCTCCCAAAGTGACATAATGTTCATTCTGTTTTTATTCATTATTGCAAAGCCTTTGACTCAGTCCTGTACTTAAGGCTGATTCATGTACTTTAGGAATATAAAATAGATCCATGTGTAGTTAGAACACTAGAGAATTTGATATTCATGTGAAAAACTATTCTTATTTAAAATACACCACCAACACAACTTCAAAGACAATTGACTTAAAATTTGACATTTTTCAGAGCTAGTTTCAATCCATTATGATTCTGTCTACCCTTAAATCCATTATCATTCATCCTAAACTACTTTATCATCTTTTTAAAATAGATCTAAGTATAATTTCTTAATTAAAGAGGGAATCTAATCAAAGCAACCTATTAATCACTTTATATAAATGGATGACAATTTTCTATAGCAACCCAAAACACATTAAGCAGCTTTTATATCTTACATCTTTCTCAAATTATATCAAAATATCATTTAGATTTGATTACTCTATAATAAATGTAAAAAAATTGTTTGGTTTGGTTTTATTTTTAAGACTGGGTCTGCCTAAATCACCCAGATAGGGTGACCCCACTCCCAGGAATTCATCATATTAATACCAAAATTGGTGCAGTCAGTGGCAACTATAGAATTCTTATTATGTTTTAAGATAATACAGGAGGCTTTAGGGGGCAGCTGGGTAGCTTAGTGGATTAAGAGTCAGGCCTAGAGGCTGGAGGTCCTAGGTTCAAATCAAGCCTCAGACACTTCCCAGCTGTGTGACCCTGGGCAAGTCACTTGACCCCCATTGCCCACCTTTACCACTCTTACACAGAAGTTAAAGGTTTAAAAAAAACAAATACAGGAGGCTTTGATCTTGAATTCATGATAGTAATATTAATAAATACCTTTTTTCCTCTATGCCAGACATTTCAAGTATAAAGATAGAAAGAAGAAGGCAGTAGTTGACTAAGTTAAAAAGCTTATTAGAGCCATGAGTTCAAACATGAAAACAAAGAACACATTCAAAGCAATCAACCCCTATATAAAAGCAGTTTTAATGTACATTTTCAGAACTATAAGATGGTTTATAAGAGATTTGGAAAATATTCACAAAAAAACCTATACAATTAACAAAACATAGGGTCCAATACCCTAAGGAATAATAAAAATGTCTACTTACTTGCTAAAAAGAAAGGGATTGATAGAAACTTTTCAAGTCATTATTTATTTTGGGCATTTTAAAAAATCTGAGTTCCAAATTCTCTCCCTTACTCAAGCCCTTCCACCACCCACTGAGAAGGCAAGCAATATATTAATTATACATGTTAAATCATGTAAATCATATTTCCATGTTAAGCATATCACCAAAAAGCAAGAAAAATAAAGAAAGTAAAAAGATTATACTTCAACATTCAGAGTCTATCGGATCTCTCTCTGTTAGTAGATGGAATGTTTCATCATGAGTCCTTTGGAATGGCCTTGGGTAATTGTATTGATCAGAGCAAAATTGTCATTACTGTGTACAATAATCTCCTATTTCTACTCACTCCATTCTGCATCCTAAGTTTTTTTCTAAAACCACCCCTTTCATTATTTCTTACAGCACAATGATATTCCTTCACAATCATACCACAACTTGATAAGTCATTCCCCAATTGATGGATATTTCCTCAATTTCCAATTATTTACCACTCCCAAAAAAAGATGCTATATTTTGGCATATAGATCCTTTTTCTTTCTCTTTGATATCTTTGGAATACTAGTGGTAATATTACTGAGTCAAAGGGTATGCAAAGTTTTATACCTTTAGCCTTTGGGGAAAAATTCCTAATTGTTCTCAAGAATGATTGGGCCACTTCACAATCCACCACTAGTGCTTTAGTGTCCCAGTTTTTCCACATTCCCTCCAGCATTTGTCCTTTCCCTTTTTTGTCAAGTTAGCCAATATGATAGGTGTGAGGTAGCACCTCAGAGACATTTTAATTTGTATTTCTCTAATTATTAGTGATTTAGAGTATTCTTATATAACTACAGATAACTTTGATTTTTTTTTTTTCTGAAAACTGCCTCTTCATATCCTTTGAACATTTACAAATTGAGTTAAGAGCTCCCAAAGCAGCTGCTGCTGTCACAGATGTTGTTGCAGCCTCCTAAAGTTCTTTGCTGGTGTTGGTGCCATACACACTCAGGACCAACTATTCCCCATAGACCTCTTCTTCAGAGGTCTTCAGAACTCCTGAGTAATTCTGGGTTGGAAAATTATCTCAAATTAACTTTCTGTTGGTTATGCCTCTCCAAAATTCATTCAGATACATTATTTTAAAGTTGTTTTGATGGGAACATTGGAAGAGTTTGGTTGAGTTGCTGCCCCTACTCCACCATTTTGGTTCCTCATATAGAATTTCTTAAAGCATGTGATAAACATATCAGAAACATGCCAAAATACTTTTGTAGCATATAGAATTTGGATTGTTGAATGGAAACAAAGTCGTTTTACCTCTAGTTGAAGACTAAGAAATGGATAGGACACAAGAGTGAAAACAAAAGATCCTTCCAGGGCAAAAACTTCATGAACTCAATGAACAAGAGATCTACATATTGAATACAGATTATTTCTGAAAAGAGATAGGTTTATGGTGACAATTCAGATCCTAGACTTTGCCACTTAAAATTTCAGAAGAGTGTTCTGGAATGAGACTAGACTTAATGTTTAACAGGGATTATACAAGGAAATTGTAGAGACCATGGCAACCAAAGTTTAGCATGTCCTGAATACCAAGCAAGACCCGATCTCATAGCTCTGTGATGGTGAACCTAAGGCACATGTGCCAAAGATAGCATGCAGAGACCTCTCTGTGGGCACGTGTACCATCATCTGCCAGAATTAGTTACTAGAAGGATCTGCTCCCTTCCCCCTCTCCACCGTGCCTTCCCACCCCCTTGTCCAGCAGTCCAATGGAAGCTCTTACTCCCTCCCCTGAGCAGAGGTCTTGGGCCATTCCCCTTCCTGTCTCCACACATGCCTCTCCCTCCCCTAAGTGGAGTATTGGATTCACTCTCCTCCCTTTCTCCCTCCTCTGCCTTTGGTAAGGGGGGGCTGGATGGAGCATGGCATACAGTTGGGGGGTTGGGCATGGCACAAGGTTGCTAAAAGGTTCACCATCGCTGTCATAGCTACAAAGAAACTTGTTCTCTTTGGCAAACTGACTACCTATACTACAAATAGAGAACTTAAAATATATTTAAAAGCCCCCAAAACAAAATGTACTGGAACCAGACCATTATCACAAATAAAAACTGTTAGCAATTACTTGGGCATAGCATTGATTCATAAAAATTTAAGAATAGTATTTTTAATAGATGTTACGACAAATATACATAATCTCTAAGCTCCATGACACAAAAATGTCTATTCAAAATATAGAGATATAGCAGGAGATATCAAAATCATTTGAGAATAGAGAAATCACTCACATATTACTCACATTTTTCCTTTCCAATTCTGAAATTCTACAGAGTAAGTTTGCAATGAGCTTTCTTAGGATAAACTAATATCTTAATATTTTTATCTAACTATAAAAATAATTATCCTATATACCTCTTTAATAGTTTGTTTGACATTAAATATAAAAGATTTATGACAGAAAAGCAACTTGTCCCCAAACCATTTATGTCTTGACCCTATCAAAATATTTTAAAAGGAGAAAATGATGACAATAATAATAAAATATTCACCCAATAAACACAAATTGTATCATCTAACAAAAACTATTGGTCACAATGAGAATGAGATGAAAGAAAAATATATTGAAATAGGCATTTAGAAATGTCTTTAAGATTTTCAGACTATTTTATATGCATCTCATTTGAACATCACAACTACCTTATTAGGTAATTACATATTTTTATCTCAACTTTACAAATAAGGAGACTGAGGCTTCAAGTAGCTATCTAATATACTCATGGTCACGGAATAAGCAAGCATTTATTGCCTCTGATCAAAGCTGCCTTAATTAAAAACAACAACCTCAACAAAAAGTAGATATATGATATGAACAAACTCATAGCTCCTGTGACAATGTAATCAAATCCATGGCAGTATACTTCAATAGCTATACAACTAGGCTAGAATTAGAAGTCTTGTTGTTAATAAATTATTTCAATTGCATCTGGCTCTTCACGATCCCATTTGGGGTTTTTCTTGGCAAAGTTCCTGGCATAGTTTGTTATTTTCTTCTCCAGTTCATTTTATAGATGAGGAAACTGAGGCAAATAGGATTAAGCAACTTGACTTGATTTGAAATTTAGGAAGATAAGTCTTACTAATTTCAGTCACCTAGCTGCCCTATCAAGAATCTTTACATGGATGTTAGGTATTGGTCTCCCTTAATATAGAATGTAGAAATGTTCCATTTTTCTTATGAAAACTGAGACAAGCAATACTTCAGGTGCTTGACAGATCCATCGCATTGTTATAGTTTTCAGCTTAACCTTTGGTAAGAAGCCTTTCTCCATCTTCCTCAATACCAGTGTCTTCATTCTGTTGATTATCTCCAATTTATCCTGTAGATATCTTACCTGTACACCATTATTTGCATGTTGTCTCCCCAACAGACTGTGATCTTCTTAAGTCCAAGGATTGGGTTTGATGAGTTGGTTTACTTATTGTTTGCCGATTTTTGTATCCTCAGGGCTTAGGACCATACCTGGAACACATTAGGTACTTAAAAATGCTAATTGATTGATTATGAATATTATTTCCACTAGTATAAATTGCAGTTTCTCCCTGCCTTTTCATTCATGTTTTCCCCATCTTTTCCCACACAGGATGCATTCAGTATCTCAAACAACTTCTAACCTTTTTTTTTTTTTTAAACTCTTCTTGGTTGTTAATGGAGAACCCTCATTGGTATCATTCTTTTGTCTTATCATATGACTGAACCAACTAAATCTAACCCAATCAGGCCTTCCTCAATTCTTACCAAGTAAGTGCTAACTAAAAAGTAATAATTATAATAATAAAATAACAATGACCATAAGTAAATAAGTGGGGTAAAGAAAGGAGAGAGGTGACTTGGTTACTAGTACTCTCTCAATACTTAGGAAATGTGACTTTACCTTCATGTTTTCCCAGAAAAAAGTAGTCAAGATGGTCAAACCAAAGAGGTGAGAATCAGAAACAAAGAGAGAGAAAGAGGAGGTTGGGGGAGAGGAGAAGAGAGATAGAGAGATAGAGAGAGAGAGAGAGAGAGAGAGAGAGAGAGAGAGAGAGAGAGAGAGAGACAGAGACAGAGACAGAGACACAGAGACAGAGACAGAGACAGAGACAGAGAGAGAACATATGTGTGTTGGGGGCATGTGACTACAGTCTTACTTATCATAGATTTATTTCTTTTTTTTTTCCTCACTCCTTATATGCTTGATTTTTTCTCTGGTATGTTACATAATTTTGCTGCTTCTAGGTTCTAGCTTGTTCCAATACATCTTTCATAGCATTGCTGGATTAATATTTCAAATGCAGAGGTGTGGTCACATCTCTTACCTGTTAAAACCATAAAAAAAGCTTCCTGTCATCTCCTCAATGAGGTCCAAATTCCTTACCTTGGAATGCAAGGCCCTGGGCCAAGTATCTCCCAGCTTTCTTCTCAATTTTGTTTCACAATTTTTCCCCTCTCATATTCTGCTCACCAGCCAAATAAAGCCTGAAACTTCTTGCTTCTGTCTTTGCCCACTCTATTCCCAAGGCAAACCATGCTTTTCCTATCCTTTCCTAAGAGGATCATAGAGTTAAAAATAGAAGGGACCTTAGAAGATATCCAGTTCATTCCTATCTCTGACTTTAAATATGAGGAAACTGAGGCATAGAGAGATTAAATAATTTACCTGGCATCTTTTTAGGCCTGAATAAATTGCTACTTTTCTATCATTTTTCTTTAATTTCTCATCTAGAATTCATCTATTCCTTCTCAGAGTTCTCAGCCTCAGTCGTTTGTCCTTTGAACATATTGGCACTTAAGAAATATTTGTTGAATATGCAATGGAAATTATGTTGCATTTGAAGTCACAAGACCTGAGTTTAAAATCATCTTAATACTTAACCCTGTGTGACCTTGGGCAAGTCACTTAACTTGTTTAAGCCTCCATTTCCTCATCTATAAAATAAAAGAGCTAGACTGGGTGATCTCAAGGGCCACCTCCAGTTCAAAATGTATCATCCTTTGATGGAATGTTGAGATTTTGTTACAAATCAGAAAATCAGCAGTATTGCACTCTATTCTAGCACAGAGCATTGATTTTTTTCCCTACCACAAATGTATTGTACGATTGTCAATATGTTATCTACCCTTTCTATACAGATAAAGAAATTGATCATGATGACTTAAGACGGAAATAGATCAATAGATGGTAAATGGATGAAAATGATGAGTAGAGATAGATATATTTAGAAATATAAAGTATTTATTAAGTATTTACTATGCACCAGGCATTATGCTAAGCCCTGGGAATACACATATGAGTAAAAAGGAAGAGAATCTCTGCCCTTGAGGAGCTTGCATTCAAATGGGAAAGGGAAGAACCACTTACACAAAGGAACTGAGAATAAGAAAACTAAGGGGTTTAGATGGACTAGAGAGCCAAGAGTCAGGAGCAGTGCCAGGTTATAAGTGAGTCTGGCTATTATGGGAATTTCCTTAAATGAAGATTCTGAATGGGAAATTCCCACTAGGAAGAGGGGGCTGCAGAGGTGGAGGCATCTGCAGCTTGAGAAAGCAGCAGAAGACTGGATTGCCAGCCCTCTTCATGCTTCAAGGTTATTGGGAAGAGGAAACAATTTAAAGGGTACTTTGAAAAAATCAAATGGTAATATATTGTTAATAGCAAAGATAATAATAGTAAAAACTCCACCTTCATAACATCATAAGATCCCCTGGGTGACAGTTGCAGATGTTATGTATGTATCAGATTTACTTCTTGTACTATTTAATTGCTATTATCTCAGTGGGTTTTACATCTCCATTAGAATGGGTGCTACTCATCTATGTCATAATGGGGAAATTGAGGTAAAGAGTAGAAGGTGATTTGCCCTTGGCTACACAATGAACCATAATTACTAAGATTTCAGGTCACCAGACTTTCAACCCTTTACATATATTACCTCCTTCACCTTTCTTGCGTCTAGTCACTCCTGTATTACATTTCAATAGTTCTAAAAATGTCCAACAGCCCTAGAAAAAGAAAGCTTCCTTTCATGTTGGCAATGGGGAAGCGACCTTCTGTCAATGGCACACAGCCTCACCTTCTCAGAAGCAGTTCATCAGTGTGACCTGGCCTGGCCTGTCCCTAGAGTTCAGATGAGGGAACCTGGGCACATGACAGAGATGCTTTGTATCTTAAGGCAGCCCAGATGTTCCAGGCACAGACAGCCACATTCCCCACACAGATGGCCAAATAGTACCCATGACATCCGTGAATTCAGCTTCGTGCCCATTTATTACCAGCTGCAGGAAATTCCCTACTCAGGGAACTGACTGTGACTTGGCAGGTAAAGTGGAAAATGTAGAGCCAGAGGTCACGCAAGGACCTGTATACACCTCGCTCTGGGGGTGGCTAACTTCTTTTGATCGGCAAGTCACTTCTCTGTCACCAAGTTAGAGAGAGCCGCTGGAATGTAGTTCTCTAAAGGTCATCTCTAGTGCAAAGATCCTTCCCCAAAGAAGTTTGATCACTCCCTCCACTGAGAATCATCAATCCGCAAAATTTGTTAAATACAGACTCCTACCTAGTGGCCAACACAGTGTGGGAGACAGAAGACTGGAAACCGATGGATCTCACTGAAAAGAGAAGATGGAGTTACCACCATAAAAGAGCAATGCCTGGGCCAGAGAAGCAAGACAGGGGACTGACCATCTCCCCCTTCCATGCCTTTGTAATGCATTCACCTTGCTGCACTCTGGTGACATCAGGGCTTTTAGAATACCCTCTAAGAATTTCTTTTCCAGCACTTCCACGCCAATTTGAACTTAGCATTTTGGTGAACTCTAGTTTGACCAAAAACTTGGTTGCTTTCTCTGATGATAACCTCACTTCATTAAGTTTGTTCTCTCAGGTCAAATAGCTCATAGGTCTTTGGCTAGAATACCTATCCTGGAGTAGTTTACAATTTGCTTGAGAAAAATGAAACATGAGCAAAGGAAATAATTGGAAAATGGGATGGGGCAATATATTTCTGTGTGAATTAAGTGGTAATTGTATGTCCCATTTATAAGATAAAAGGAGTGCCAAGAAAAGAAGGTTCAGGGAATATCAGAGGTGTTAATGCCAGAGGTCTTGGGGGAAGCTTCTCAGATGTGTAGTTGTAATGCAGTCAGTTAAGACCTGAGCTAAAAACTGGCTTGACATTTACTCTTACTTCTCAGTGCCTAATTTTCTTCATCTGTAAAATGAAAAGGCTGGATTGAACCCTCTACCTGGTCCCTTAAAGCTATGATCTGTGATCCTAGGATCTTATAGTTAGGCTATGCCTGCAATCTAATTCTCTCATATGTTACTGTTATTTCAATAAAAAATAAGAACCATTTCTTTGACAAGTATCATTATTTTCTCCAATAAACCAAATAACATATGTGTACTCAGTTGCAGCAATAGCAATTAACCTTAAATAAAATATTTAAAATATGCCACTTCATTGTAACAGGGAAATACCCACCCTAGGCACTTGGAAGTAATAATAGTGACCAATTATTTTAATATTAAAAATAAAATATAGGTAATACAATAAATTTATTGTCAGTGGACACTATTTTCTGTCAATTTTTCTAGCAATGAAAACAATGTGGCCAATCATACCATTTCTGTAATACAGAAGTGTCAGATTTTTTTGCTTAGTTTGCACCATTTTCTCTATTGATAATAAATTGAATCTAGCTATGATCAGAAGAGCATTGGATACAAAGTAAAAAAAATTAGTAAAGACTAATTTTATTTCTGCCACTTAAAAGCTATGTAAGCTTAGATTAGCCCTTTTATCTGCTTGAGCCTCAGTTTCTTCATCCTAAAAATAGAGATAATGCCTTCATTGTTTACTTGATAGTGTCATAAGAGGAAAATATTGTGTAAACTTTGCAATGATACGTGTACGTATCTAATTATTATTAGCATATTATTCTTGTTGTTTTTTTTTTATTTGTCTTCCCAGCTACTTTTTTTTAAAAACCTTTTCCTTCCCTCTTGGAGTCAATATTGTGTATTGGCTTTAAGACAGAAGAGTGCTAAGCATAGGCAATGGGGGTTAAGAGACTTGCCCAGGGCCACACAGCTGGGAAGTGTTTGAGGCCAGATTTGAACCTAGGACCTCCCATCTCTAGGTCTGGCTCTCAATCCACTGAGCTACCCAGCTGCCCCCTTCCCAACTACTTTTCAAGTTATTTATGGTGAAGAATTACGTTCTATATTTCTTTTTTGAATATTTTCGTACTGTTTGATATTATATAGAGGCATCAGGGCTAATGGCTAATGGACTGGCTGTAGAGTCAAGAATTCAAATCTAGCCTCTGACATATGCTAGCTGTGTGAGAATGGGCAAGGCACTGAAGGCCTTAGTACCCCATCACAATTCTCTTAGTCACAGTACCAGTTGGTTATCTGTACCAGGAGAGGGCATTTCTATATTAGAATTCCTGACATAGATGACATTATAGGTTCCATTAGTGGATGACCAGTAAATTATTGTTTAATGAATGCATTAAGGCAATATTTATCTATTTTCATTTTTCAATATTTTCTTTTCCTCAATTACATGTAAAACAATCTTTAACATTCTTTTTT
>NC_058133.1:129834142-129858245 GCF_016433145.1 Gracilinanus agilis
GTTTATCATACACTGTCTTGCTGATGTCATTTACCCCAAGTCTATTCCACTGATCCTCCCTTCTGTCTCTTAGGCAGTACCATATTGTTTTGATGACTGCTGCTTTATAGTATAGTTTAGTATCTGGTACAGCTAGGCCCCCTCTTTATAGTCAAGTCATTCATCCATTCTGAATTTATCTTGGTGTAGGATATGAGATGTTGATCTAAACCTAATCTCTCCCACAGTGTTTTCCAAATTTCCCAGCAGTTTTTGTCAAACAGTGGATTCTTGTCCGAAAAGTTGGGCTTTATGGGTTTATCATACACTGTCTTGATGACATCACTTACCCCAAGTCTATTCCACTGATCCTCCCTTCTGTCTCTTAGCCAGTACCATACCATTTTGATGGCCGCTACTTTATAGTATAGTTTAATATCTGGCCTAAAGCTAGGCTACCTTCCTTCACATTTTTTCATTATTTCTCTTGATATTCTTGATCTTTTGTTATTCCAAATGAACTTTGTTATAGTTTTTTCTAATTCAGTAAAAAAGTTTTTTGGTAGTTTGATAGGTATGGCACTAAATAGGGTAAATTAATTTGGGTAGAATGGTCATTTTTATTATGTTAGCTCGTCCTACCCATGAGCAACCAATGCTTTTTCCAATTGTTTAGATCCAATTGTTTTAATTGTTTGGAAAGTGTTTTGTAGTTGTGTTCTTATAATTCCTGTGTTTGTTTTGATAGGTAGATTCCTAAGTATTTTATGTTGATATTCATTTCTTAAGCAATAATGGAAAGATTTGAATTGGCTAGATTATATTATTGCATATAATTGTAATGGAATACTATTGTGCCATAAGAAATGACAAACAAGATAATCACCAAAAAAAACCTGGAAAATTTTATATGAACTGGTGCAAATGAGGAGAACCTGAGCAATTTTGTACACAATAACAATAAAGCATGATCATCAAATATGAATCACTTAATTATTATCAATAAGGCATGGATCCAGGAAAACTATGGAACAAACTTGACGAACAGAGAAATGCGTGTTATATGATAACATATGTACAACCAATATCACTTATTTTACTACTTGTTAAATATTGCTTACACTAGAGAAAATTAGAGGGGAAGGAGCAGGGAGATTGGGGGAGGAAGAATGAGATATAGATTTTTGGACATAACTGATGTAAGAATTTGTTTCTCTTGAATAAGCATATTTATTATAACATATTTATGACTAATCACATATTATATTATTTTGTTGCATATTATATGTTAAAAATAAAAAATAAATTACAAAGCATGTAAGTTGCATGAGAAGAATATAGAGTCCTATGAGACTAGGTAAAGAAAAAATATCACTTTAATTTTTTTAAGGGGGGAAGGTTAGATCAAGTAAGGCTTCATGGAGAGACTGTGTGGTTTACTAAAAAAGAAGATAGACCTAAAATTGAATAGACTTGAGTTCCAATCATACTCCTGACACTAATTATGTGAATTCCCATCTCTATGCCATGTAACCTGTACTTAGACCATCACACTCCTTCGAGATCTTACACTTTGCTACTAGGATGCTTGGATAGGTGAGCTTTTGCTTCATTTTGCCCTAAATCAGCCATGGTGTCATATACTGATTATCACCACACCATGCCACTGGGACATTACCACCACCCATCTTCTAGTTCTCCTTTATGTATCTTCTTCCCTTATAAGAAGATATGTTTCTTCATAGATTACTTGTTAGTATTTATATATTCTGTACTTAGAAAAATGTCTGGCACATTATAAGTGGCTAATTATGTTTTATCTTCCTATTTGTCATTTATCTATCTATCTGTTCAGCTGTTTATACATCCATCCATCTGTTTATCATCTATCTGTCCATCTGTCTGTCATCTATCTAGTATCTTTCTAGGTATAAAATATACTTATTTTATTATCAAACAGGATTATAGCAATAATTTCCTGACAAATCTTTCTACCTCCACTCTTTTCCTTCACCAGTGTTAGCAGAATAAGTTTTTGTTGTTGCTGTTGTTATTTGTTTAATTAGAGATCTAGATATAGCATTGCTTTGCTCAAAAATCTTCAGTGACTTCTTATAGAATTGTTGAAAGTCAAAAGAGACTTTGAGGCCATCCATTTCAACTTGCATGTGAAGAAAGAGATGTAAGCAGAATGATTTTCCAGAGCTTTGTCCTATGAAAATAAGAAGAATAAATTCTATCCTGTTTCAAGCTGAAAGCTTGTCAGTCTTTTCCTCATTCAACTAATCTCCTTGTTCCTCTCCACTCTCTTCAATGAACGCTCAAAATGACTTGGCCTCAAGGTCTTGTGCCATCATGATCTCTTGCCAATGTCCTTCTTGTATGTATTGCCCAGGCCTGAACATTACTCCAGATTTGGTAGTTAGGTGGTACCGTGAGTAGAGCAGTGGCTGAGTATAAAGGTAGTTCAAATCTGATTTCAGACTCTAATTAGCCATATGACCCTTGACAGGTCCCTTAATGTCTCTGTCTGCCTCAGCTCCTTCGTCTATAAAATGAGGATAATAATAGTATCTACCTTAAGATTTTTGTGGGGATCAGATGGGTTATTTGTAAAACACTTGGCACAGTGCTTGAGCATAGAGTAAGTACTTTATAAATGATAGCTATGAGGATGACGGTGATGATATAGTCTGACCAAGGCAGATTATAACAAAAGTACAATGTAGTGTTTTAGAAAGAGCAATGATTCTAGAGTCCAGGGACCCGGTTTCTCATCCTACCTTTAACCTTTATGACCTATTTGACCTTGAATAAGTCATCTATCCAAACTGGACATGGATTCTTGTAGAATGAGGATACTGAGCTATATGGCTCTGAGGTTCTGCTCTAGATGAGTGATCCTATAATCCTTTGATCTCCTGTGTTCTGGACATTATACCTCTCTAAAAGAGGCTTATGATCCCATTAGCTTTTTTGGCTCTGTTGGTTGTTGACTCATATTGAGCTTACAGTTCACAAAATCCCTAGATCTTTTTCATATGAACTCCTGTTTAATCACCCTACCTCCATCTTGCATTTATGAAGTTGATTTTTTAACTCAAATAGGAAATTACATTTTCCTATTCAATTACATCTTTTTTAGCCCATCATGTGAATTGTTGAAATCTTTTAGGATAATAATTTCAGTAGTCAATATGTGCTACTAGTCCTTGCTAGCTCTGGATTATCTTCAAACTTGATAAGCATGGCATCCAAGTCACTAAATTTCCATTTAGCCCTTGATAAGATTAAGACCAATAAACTATAGGATAAATATTACTAGTGACAACTTTGATGAATTATTTTAGTAAAAGATAGTTCCAACTAGTTAGCTGACCTAATAGTTCAGTTAAGCTAATGCTTAAAATTAATAATAGAGTTAAACACTTAGAATTAATGTTAATCATTTTGTATGCTCATAATATATAAGAAGTTAATCACTTAGATATTACTAATTTCAAATAAGAATAAATATTAGAAATAGCTATTAAAGATAGGAATAATTAGATAAGAACCTCTCCTCTGGTCCTTTCAATCATCCCTATCACCACAGAACCCACAGACTATTATTTTAAGCCAAGATTGAAGAATCTTGCCCCACTGCGAATCAAGGTCCTCCGTGTTTGAGATTCAAGATCTTTTTTTTTTTTCAGAAAGGTGTCAAAACTCACTTTCAAAATCAGGTGACAGCATGATAGCTACAGACTTTAATCTAATTCAGCATTAGAATGAATAGGAATCTCATTTCAGACACACATAGATCCATCCAGGAGAAAAATGTTACAAATCACCCAGTTCTCCCATATTGTAATTTGGTAGAATCAACCCTGTTTATTTATTCTTATTTTTTTTGATGAAACTACAATGTTGTTTTTCTTTTTCTGCTATGAATATTGTAGTTCTTATAAACCCAGGGTTTCTCTGACCAGGCTGGTAATCAAAGACACCGTTGACTTTGTATGATTGCGTGTTTCATGTTAAAGCAAATAAAATAAGAAGTTTTGTTCTCCAGGTGGTTTTCCTTTTACAGAGACTGGTTTATTTGCCATTTTTATCAAACTCTATTGTTTAACAATTGACATTCTATGATCTGGCACATACCTACCTTCCTAGCCTTAGCTCCAACAAACCATATTGGTCTCTAACTCCTGAAAAATCATTATATAACTTGCCTCTAACTTTGCTCCAGAAAAATGAATGTAGTGACTTTTTTACCCATTGAAGGACTAACTCTCCTTTTGAGGCCACCTCACACAGGCAAAAGGGTGATTTGGTGTTCTTGAAAGACCACTAGATTTGGGTTAAGGTAAGGGATTTGGGTCCAAATCTTTATTTTATTGTTTGAGCAACTTTAGTCAAGTTGCTTAATCTTTTTGGTCCTCAATTTAAGATGAAGGGATTTTATTGGGATGCCTAACCTAATATATTTTTTTTATATTTTGATAACTCTATTTCAGTAATAAGTGAAATCTTTTACATTTGATTTTATGGATTCAAAAACATTATTTTGGGAAGAGGCCCTGAGGCTTCACTAGGCTGACAAATGAATTCAAAACTTAAAAATCCATGGCTTAGATCATAATGAAGGTTTCTTGAAGCTTCATTACTCTCTATAAAATTTCTTCTCATCTCCTTCCCAGCATCAGTTTCCACCTTTCTCTCCCTATCCCCGGCCCTACCACTCTCAGACCTCAGATGACAAATGTATTTATCCTAAATATACTTACCATGTGTTGTATTTATCTGTGCATATGCCATATCTTAGTAAAGAGTAACCTATTGAGAATATGGGCCCTGGTTCACCTATGCCAGCACAAAAGACAAGGGCCAGATAGAGGGTTTTGCAGCATAGCCTGGCCAAATGAACCATAAAGAACTGAACCATTTCTGCACTGTTTTTGTAAGTGTTCCTTATAACAGGTATCAGGCTAAAAACCAAGGAGTTTAGGGAACAATCCCCCTGGCTATGGTTCTGAGTCTTTGGGTGTCTTTGTTAGGTAGTAGTGAATATGGCAGCCAAGAAA
Source organism: Gracilinanus agilis (assembly GCF_016433145.1). Taxonomy (NCBI): domain Eukaryota; kingdom Metazoa; phylum Chordata; class Mammalia; order Didelphimorphia; family Didelphidae; genus Gracilinanus; species Gracilinanus agilis. The sequence continues at coordinate 129,839,188 of NC_058133.1, forward strand.
CCATGACTTGCTTTCTGGAACTCTTGGAGGAAAATGCCTGCTTCAGTATGAAATAAGTCAGGTCAAATCATTTTCACATGCAGAGAATTCACAACTCGGTGGTTCTTTTTTATTATTAATTTTGTCTTATCATTATTAGATTACTATAGTTGTTCCCAGAGTTTAACCTGGTATGCATCCAATGTAGAAAGAAATAATTTTTCTTTGGGTATGATTTTAGAAGATAAGAAGGATTCCTGGCACAGTAGTTAGGGATTTGGTCTTGGATTTAGAAAGGCCTTGGCACTTCTTAAGTATTGAGTAAATCAGCCAGTCAGTAAACCTTTAATAAACACCTACTATGTTCTAGGTACCATGCTGGCACTGGGAATACAAATAGGAAAAAGAAAGACTGTCTTTGCCCTCAAGGATCATGCAGTCTAAGATAACACAGAAAAGGAAGTTGAAAGATAGAGGGAGAGAGGAGAGAAGGCACACAATTTGGGGGCATGATGGAGTCTAGTCCAAAGGGATGCAGCTGGTGGGAAATAAAGACCTGGCTAGTCTGGGAGATTTCCTTAAATGAGCCTTTGGGAAAAGTTCTTTGCTCCACCTTCCAACCCTCAATTCAGAGGGACAGAGAGTATTGAATGCTCGTTTATTGTCTCAAGTTCTGTCTCTTACATATGTATCATTGGCTGTGTGTGTGTGTGTGTGTGTGTGTGTGTGCATGAGTGTGGGTGACCACTGACAAATCACTTAGCCACATCATGTCCCGGGCTTTATATAACCTTTAGAGCACACACGGACCTATAGCGTAATAATATTTTTTTCCTGCCAGAAATTCTATATTACCAATGAAAGCATAGTTCTACTTTTTGTTGTTGTTTTAGAAGAGGACAGTAGTAGTGATCAGTCATTTCTCTGCTATTAAACCTATCATTCCCCACCAAACTCTTGCCTTCTGGGAAGCTTTAGTTGCCTGACTTCATATGAATTGGTCCATCCTACTAGGCTTTAGTGATCTTTGAAGGTTGACTTAAATTGCTTTGAAATGGAATTTTAATATGTGTTAAGCCCATTTCCTGCCCTTAGGGATAAAGAGATAATTATGAAAATCTACTTCTGTTTAGCTGTGGCCATTATTCAGTGGCTCATATCTTAGAATCATCTCTCAATAAGAGCTAAAGTTCTATTCCATGAATTTGTCCTCTGTCTTAACTTCCAGAGTTTTTTAAATTTCTCCTCTTTTACTTAATGTATCAAGGGTTTGTGCAGCTGGTTCAAGAGTTAACTATGCAATCAGTGTGATGCAATCCCTTTCCTTATCAGCTATGGGGGAGAAAACTGGCTTCAATTTTATGCATTTTTCAAGAGTTCCACTGCAAAGTGATAAGTAAACTTAATTGATGTGATCTTAATTGGAATCACAAGGGGAACTGGAATGCATGTGGAGTTGAGTTGTTTTTGTTTCTAATGGAGCTGTTTGGCTGAGATTGGACCATTATCTCTAGCTCCCCAGAGGATGTGAATCTGTGTATTGGAGTCTTGCTGGGAGTGGAATGCTATACTGAATATGGGCTCTTTCTGGACACTTCTTCCCTCCCATTTTCCATGGGTTGGAGTAGGTCACACTTTTGGAATGAGCTACAATATGTGGTGAATAAACAAACTTATGTTTATATTCCTTCATTGTGAGACATCGTGGTGATGGACTCACATGTGTGTTCATCATCATTATCCTGAATTAGTTCTTTTCTATACTCGTGATACAGGGCTACAGACTACTTTGACACATGGACAGGTCCCTCTCCTTACCTTGCCCCACCCCCTTATCTGTCTAATTCAATCCTAGGAGACCTTCAAGGCTATATTGATTTTAAAAAGGAAAAACAAAACAAAACACCTTACCTTCTGTCTTGGAATTAATACTGGTTATTGATTGGTTCTAAGTCAGAAAAGTATAGGGGTTAAGTGACTTGCCCAGGGTCACACAGCCAGAAAGTGTGAGGCCAGATTTGAGCTCAGGACTTCCCATCTCCAGGCCTGGCTCCCAAGTTGCTGAGCCACCTAGATGCTCCCTGTCTCACTGATTTTTAACCATCAGTGTTCTTTGATTGGTCTCTGTGCTAAGCTAGGCTGTTTGATTTTTTCCTCACTCATCCTCCTCAGTTCTTTCTCAGGTATTAATCTCTCGCCCATCTGTTCTTTAGTTTGTAGAAATGTTTTTGCTTTTGTTTTGCTTAATTTTTCTAATAGCAAAGGGGGAGAAAAAAAACTAGGACCATTTCTATCAATACAGAGGCAGCATAGATAAAGAACTAGCCTCAAAGTCCAAACCTAGGTCCAAATCAAGTACTACTTCTAATACATACTGACTGTGTGAATCTGGGCAACCTCTCTATCAAACTCATATAGAAATGAGGATCGCTAAGCTTTCCATAGGGCAGCAAGGTGACATAATAGATAGAGTATGGTATTTGAGTTGAGTCATTTTCCTGAGCTCAAATCTGACCTCAGAAGCCCAATAGCTATGTCACCCTGGACGAGTCATTTAACCCTTTATGCTCAGTTTCCTCATCTGTAAAAAAAACCTGGAGACGGAAATCACAAACTACTCCAGTATCTCTGTCAAGAAAACCCCAAATGGAGCCACAAAGAGTCAAATATGACTAAAATAAATGAAAAACAATGCTACCTGGAGACTATAAATTGACTTAGAAAATTACATGTTAGCATCATCTATGTTCTGTTGTATTTTATTATTTATTTTGTTAATTATTTCCAAATCAAATTTTATTCTGATTCTGGCAGCACTCAGAAGTCTTGTGAGCAGTATGCGTGACCCTTTTTGACATGTCTCTAAGCAATTCTCTAAAACTTTAAAATTGCAGAAAGGGCTTAGATCTGCATTGATAGTTTCCTTATCTTAGAATAGTCTAAAACAGTGATAGGCAAATTATGGTCCCCTGAAATGTTCTATCAGGCCATGTGACATTATTCCTAATCTGACAAATACAATGAGTAGGATACAATACAATGAAATTTCGAAAAAGTTGCCTTAGAAACAGACTGACAGAGGAGCATTCCCTTTCCTTTGGCCCCCTCTTTAAAAAGTTTGCCCATCACTGTAAACCATAGAAACTATGGTCCTGTTTTCTATTCTTTATTTTTAATGATAATGTCACATAGAACCTATCAAATAAGACCTAGAGTTACAGTGGAATTCTTCCCTAGTAGACCAACCCATAAAAAATACTTAATGAATTAATGATAATTTTCTTTTAACTTGAAGGAACTCATTCATCATGAACTTTTTAAAAGCACTTGTCTACAGAGTGGTAGGGCTTAGGCCTGGATGTTTAGATAAGACACAACCCATGCCCTCTTGTAGTTGATAGTCTAATAGGCAAAGAAGATACAAAATGAATAACTATAAGGCATTATAATTCAATTCAAACAAACAAGTATTTCATTTTTTAAAACTTAAATTTATTTTTTTGCTACATTAAAATAACCAAGTAATTTTCTCCCCTCCATTTGAGAAGACATCATTTGATAAAAATGTTTACATAGATGTAAAATTATGTCTTGCTAATTTCTATTCATCAGTTCTTTCTCTGAAGATGTACATAAGCTCTTTTTAAATAACTACCAGGTGCCTTCAAGGACTTTGTATCATAATGGGGCAAGGGGGACAATATGCTGACAAAATAAATAAAAAATAGTTTGGGGAAGGACACTAACAACCTTAGGAATCAGAAAAGGGCTCTTATAGGAGATGACACTTGAGCTGAGTTTCGAAGAGAACCAGGAATTCCAAGAATGAGAGGTGACAAGGAAAAGCATCCCAGGCATGGAGGTTAGCCTAAGCATAGGTGTGGAGGTCGGATATGAAATATATATGGGAAACATCAAGTAGAACAGTTACAATATTGTATAAGTACAAAATGAAGCACTAGATAAGAGAATCAGAGGAAAGAAATGTCATTTCTGAAAGTGGAAAGGAGGGAATGTTTTATGCAAATCTGCAAAATTAGATGAATTTCAAAGGATAGTAGGAATTTAAAAAGTTAATGGCGTGGGAGTACATTTAAGGCAAAAAGGACATATACCCTTTGCCAAGGGTTGGCATAGGAACCTTAGAAGTCATGGGTATTAGTCCAAGAGCCTTCTACCAATTTTTCCTTTTTCACCTCTTGTCTTACAAGAAAAGGTGGCCTTACTGCTTACCAAGGCTTATTCCTCTACTTTTATAAGTGATCCCATTCCATCCTGTCTCCTCCAACTGATTGCTTCCTCTGTCATTCTTCCTCTTTCACTTATTTTCATTCTCTCCCTGTATTCTGGCTCTTTTCCTGCTATTTACAAACATACTTAAATCCCCCCTTCAAAACCTCTCACTTGAACCTTTCATCTCCTCTAGCTGCATTACTATAACTTTTCTGTTAGTGGCCAGACTCCTTAAAAAGACCTTTTACAAGTAGTGCTTCTGTTTTGTTTCTTCCACCTCATTTCTTGACCCCTTACATTCTAGTTTCCCATTTTAACATTCCCCTGAAACTGCTTTTCCAAAAGTTACTAATGAGTACTTAATTGAGAAATCCAATTGTTTTTTCTCAATCCTTATTCTTTTTGAGATTGTTTTAGCTACCTTTTGCTTTTTTTTTCATATTCCCAGTGCTTGGCATATAGTCAGAGTTTAATAAATGCTGATGGACTGATCAACTTATTACTATTCCTAGATTTTGGTTTCCTTCTCCCCACACCAGAATCCTTGTATCTATTTTATAATCCATCTGTATATATCTATATATGTACATATTGGCTCCTCCATTAAAATGTAACTCCTTGAGGCCAAAGACTCTTTCACTTTTTATCTCCAAGACATAGTAGTAGATACTCAAGCCACCGGTTTATAACTAGGTGACTGATTCAGATAACATAGTGATTGCTTGATAAATATTTTCCATTCACTCATTTATTTTACTACCTGCACAGTATTTTGCCAAATATTGAGCATAAAGTAATAATAATATGATAATGACTTTTTCTTGAACATCTTTTATCTGAATTCCATCAAATAAAATGAAAATGAGAAGATAACATAAAATAATTACCGCCACTATCCACATGAACTAAAAAAGCAGAATAGAAAAAAGAAACGTTCAACAAAGAGCTGAGTCATCTGTACTATTTACAGAAATACCGGGGCTTATGATCATGGTTCAGGAGCAGGTCATTGCCACTAAAAATTACCAAAAAGTTATCCTTAAGAAACCCGGACCTATTGATTAGAGAACATTATCCAAGAAAATAGTAAAAACTGGACAGCATATCATTGTAGGTTGCAAAAATTAACATTCTCATGTAACCAGAATTATACACTAGAAATTCACTATTCTTCATTACATACCAATTGACAAATCTCAGTACTACAAATAGAACCCACTAATAATAACTATAATAATAATAATTTGCATTTAGATAGCACATTGAGGTTTACAAACTGTTCGTTTAATCTTTATAATCTTTATAACAATCTTGGGACGTAGCTATGTTTACTCGCCCTATATTACAGATGAGAAAACTGAGGCATAGAGAAGTTAAATGAAGACTTACCTGGGGTTACACACATAGTAAACATTTGATACTGAATTTGAACTCAAGTCTTTCTCATTCTGGGACCAATACTCTGTGCACTATAGTGAATCTAGCTATCTCAAATATTATTAAGATCCCAAATGTTAAATTATTTTAGAAATAGGCCCTTAGAGCAGATATAACTGTTCCTCATAACTGCTTGGACATAGCATTGATCCATAAACATATAAATTTTTCAAATGTCTTCAAAGATGCTGTCACACTTCTCTAGTGCAGAGCAGAAGGAGGGAGATACTTGGGAATGTTAATGTAGCCAACAAATAAATTAATAATAAATAAATAAGTACAATTTAAAAATCAGATTCCTTCATAACAAACACTCCTATCTCCAAACAACATAGAACAAAAACTTCTCAAAAGTAGGAGACCTTACAAAAGAAATCAAAATCATGTGAGAGTATGAGAAGGTTCATATCATCTTTGACATCCTGTCTGCTACCAGAGTTAAGAAGATGTTTTAGTGGGCAACTGGGTGGCTCAGTGGATTGAGAGCCAAGCCTAGAGATGGGAGGTCCTAGGTTCAAATCTGGCCTCAGACACTTCCCAGCTGTGTGACCCTGGGCAAGTCACTTAACACCCATTGCCTAGCCCTTATCTCCCTTCTGCCTTGGAATTGATATTTAGTATTGATTCTTAGACATAATACAATGTGAACTTCTTTTGTTCTCTAAATATTCAATTTAATAAATATTTATTAAGTACTTACCATGTATGCCCAAAGCACTGTGATGGGCACTGAAGATATAGAGATGAAAAATGAGACAGCCCTAGGCCTCAAGAAACTATAGAGAGGGCAGTTGGGTGGCTCAGTGGATTAAAAGCCAGGCCTAGAGACGGGTGGTTCTAGGTTCAAATCTGGCCTCAGACACTTCCCAGCTGTGTGACCCTGGGCAAGTCACTTGACCCCCCATTACCTACCCTTACCACTCTTCTGCCTTGGAGCCAATACACAGAATTGACTCCAAAACAGAAGGTAAGGGTTTAAAAAAAAGGATGTTTTAACAAGTTTATAGAGGATTAGCTTATATGCAAATAAAATATTATTTAATTACAAAAACAACTATTTTATCTACTTGTCCAATAGACCACAGACAATTAGAAAAAAATTAATAAGAGCAATAGGGCAACTTATCCTAGGACTCTTTCTATCTGAATGTCATCAAAAAAGATTAATCAATTAGTAAATACTTATTAAGTACCTATTGAGTGCCATATTAAGAGCTGGGGGGAAGACAATATGTATACATATATATGCATCATAAGTATAAAGTGAATAAATACAAGTAGATTCAAAGTAGTCAAATATCAGGTAGTATGGAAGAGGGCAGTTTGGCACTGGGCTTGGAGTAGGGAAGATCTGAGTTCAAATTTGGCCTCAGATACCAGCTGGGTGATCCTGGGCAAGTTTCTTAATTCTATTTGCCCCAATGACCCAGAAGAAGGAAATAGCAGACCACTCAATATCTCTTCCAAGAAAACCCTAAATGGTGTCACAAAGTCATATATAACTGAAAAATAACCAAAAAACAACAAAAAATGGAAGAGAGAATACTAGCTTGGATACATAAGGAAAGACATCATACTGAAGAGGGTTCTGGAAGAAGGACATTTTTCTAATAATAATAACAGATTTCCTGGTTATTAAAAAGTAGAATAAAAGCTCATACTGCCATCTCTGAGATGAACTGTAGGTTAACTTTTAGTTCATTTATTATGGGGCAGTAAAAAAAAAAAGGTTTGTGGAGGCCTTCAAATCAAGGATTGAAAAGGCTAGAAAATCATTGATCGAATAAATTTTTTTGTTTTTGTTTTTGCAGTGGTTCCAAAGTCCAATGGCTAGACATGTTGGCTGCTCTCATCAAGTCAAGAAGGGGCCAACACTAATTACTCAGGATCCCCCTCCCCAGGTCCTTTTTCATTTACTGATGAGGGAAGAAGGGTACCAGCTAAAACAGAATAGACATAGCTCCTCTGCTTCTCATGGTGACCAGGAAGTGATCATATGTCACGGCTGTTCAGCAGGAACTTAACAGCTGGTGACTTACATGAAAGCTGTCACGTAAATCACCTTAGGTAATAAGTGTGTCCCTGCCATCCTGTGTTAAAAGACAATGCAACTCATTTAGGCTGTGATCGTATTTCAGATAGCTGAGAGTGAGTGTGTAGGTTAGCTTTTTTTTTTTTTTCCTACCAAGCACCATGGTAAGAGTTCAGGATTATAATATAATGTTTCTTCTATTTTGGACTTCAGCATGATCTTAATTTGTGAGCTGTCCTGGCCACTTGGTAGTGAGTTTCTCTTAGTCATCTACCAGCTGTCCAGGCTTTCACTACCTCCTCACTCTCTTTCTGATCAATGGAGGAGAGAGAAATTTTCATGGTACATTAAAAAAAAAACAAACAACAACAACAATAACCTTGAGTATATTTCTCTTATTCCACAAGTATTATTTTATCATCATCCTTTCATTCACTTGAGTCTGACTGAGAAAGTCCTAAGCATATAGCAAATGACAATGTACTGAGTCCACATGAGACATAATACAAACTCTCCATCAATATGTGTTTTCAGTACCAGGAAAAACAAGATAGATCAATGAGGAACAGTTAGCTGGAATTATACAAATCTGCCACAAATAGAATTAAGCCTTCACCCACCTGTTAGTGCTCTGGAATATAGAAGATACTAGATTAATATTTTACTCTAAAATTAATAGCTTATATTTCTTTATCACTTTGTGGTTCCCAAATTATTTTTCCCACAACAAAATTGTGAGGCAATTCTGGTATAAGACCCCTATTTTAAAGAAAAGGAAAAGGAACAGGACATAAAAACAAGGAATGATTTGTTCAAGGTCAAACAGTCAACAAGGACTAAACTTAAAATTTGAGCCATCAAAATTTTTCTCTGGTTGTGTCTTTTTTCATTATTTGTTCCTTGGCACATCTACTTCTCTCTTGCTCATGTGCTTTTGTGTATTTCTCTTCTTCTCTTCTCTTCTGTCTATACTATTTTGTTATATTATGTAAACCTCATATAATAGGATATGTTGGTATATTATAACATTATATTGTAATATTGTGCCCTAAGCAGAAGCACTGGATGAAGAGAATAGAGTTGTCTATAGAGTCAGTAGTTTATGTTCAAATCCTACTTCTGACACATACTGGCCATTTTTACAACTCTGGGCAAGTCAATTAAATTCCCAGTGACCCAAGAAACACTCTCAGAGTACAAGTTGCAGGACACTTACTGATTTGTATTAGATAGAAGTTTTCTCATGAAAACTTTTTATACCAATGACATCACCGGATCAGTGCAAACATACACATGCACATACATGTATGTTTATATACACACATATTCAGATTGTGAATGTGTGTGTGTATAATATATTTGGAGAATTACCTAGATCACTGAGAAGTTATTTGGCTTGTTCAGGGTTACAGTCAGGTTTTCCTGGCTCTCAGTGCTCCTTCTCTAGATGTCCTCTAGATAGCAGCCAGCAATCAGGGCTGGAGATGGAGAAGCTTTTTTGTGGGTGTAATGCATAGGAGATTACATTGTATGTAGAAATGTATGTAAAGATTTTGCTCAGTCTTTGCCTCAGTGGCACATTCCATCTGACCAGTGAAAAATTGTTTTAAATTTATCACTACCAGCACCATCATCGTAGGCAGTAAGGTTAAAACACAAGACATCTAGTCAGGAAGACTTAGGTCCAAATTTATCTTCAGATGCTATCTATGTAACCTTGGGCAAGTCATTTCATTTCCCTCTGCTTCAGTTTTCTCAGCTGTAATATGGGGATAATAATATCTTCTTCTCAGGGTTGTTGTGAGGATAAATTGAGATAATATTTGTAAAGCTCTTTGCATAACTTAAAGGACTATATAAGTGCAAGTCATTGTCATGAAACTTTTAATACATAACTACTTTGCATAGTTTTCTACTAGACAATGGACAAAAAATCCCTGCCCTCTGGGAGTTTACAGTCTAGGTGGTAGGACTCTTATGTCCCTATTTCACTGTGTAAAAATAGGAGAGGGATTATTTCCATAACAACCAGTATATTCTGTGGGGAGGGGAAATAGATTTTTACTGTAGGTATGAATAGGAAAATCTATCATCGTGTCTTCAGGACATTGTTTGCTGGACTATGACTAGAACAAATGATCCTGCTGTGTATTTAGATTTTGAAATAAAGTTTTCAGGACTCGGTATTGCTATGAGAGAGAGAGAGAGAAAGAGAGAGAGAGAAAGAGAGAGAGAGAGAAAGAGAGAGAGAGAGAAAGAGAGAGAGAGGAGGGAGGAACAAGCATTAGGCTAGGAACCAAGAAATAGGGGTACTATTTCAGGCTCTTCCACAAACTCACTGGGGCAGGGGGCCAGCCACAGGGCAAAGTAAGGCCACTCTGTGTGTCCTTAGGCACCCTTACAGGGCTGTGTGAGGAGACTTACTTCCCCCAGTAAGCATGTGAGTTTCCAAACTATGCAGTTCTTCAAAGGGAGTGGAGCTTGTGGGGTGAGGGTCAGGAGAGGGGTAGACATTCAGGAAAGGAGCCAAAAAATGCAGGAGTACTGTGAATATATCTTGGCTCTGGTTCTGGGTCTATTGCGGAGGTGATAAGCTGATCACCAGATGGGTGGTTTAAACTCTTGTCATAGCAGTCTCACTGGGAATATAGCTACCACCAGAAATCCTTCCCTCCACGTACCTGGGTTCAAATCCTACCTCAGATACTTATTAGCTATGTGATGCTCAGGAAGTCACTTAATCTTTCTATGCTTCGGTTTTATTTCCTGTAAAGTGGGAAAATTGGACTCAAGGACATCTAAGGTCCTTTCCAGTGCTAAATTTATATCATAATCCTTTCTACTAGATGAATGAAGATGGGTTTGGAAGAAACAGAGAAAAAATATGATCATTTCCCTTCATCTTTCCTAAAATATATACCTAGCCTACTCTGAAGCACAATTTATGATTAGGGAGCAAATCACTAAACTATTTTCTCTAGAGAAATAATATTTTAACCCTGTGTCACTGATGCTTATCAATCTTCATTGCCACACACATATATATATGTCTATATATATATATATACATATATGTATATATATCTCTATATATGCTGCTTTTCAAGTGTCATGGTCTATTTCTGTGATTTTCCCTCATGTCTAAGAACTGAACTCCATTGTGAAAGTTCAGTGATGCAATTCTTTAGCTGAATCCACAGGATACATTATCACTAGTAAGATACTCCCCTGGACATAGTACATCAGTCTCTGGAAAGGTAAAGGACTAAGCAACAACAAAGAAAGAGAGTTCCGAGAGAACAGAGATGAAACATATACGTGCTGGTTTTCTTTCTAAGAGCTTAGCAGCCAGGTCAGGTCCCCATAACAAGGAACAAGGGAAAGAAAAAACTGTACTACCTTAGCTGAGCTAAGTACTAAGGACATGGAAAAATTTAAATAATAACCTCTCTTTCCTTGAATTGTTTTGTATTTATTTATCTGTGAATATTTTTTCAGAAGAATTTAAGTTCCTCAAGTTCAGGAACTAACAACATGGAGGGTAAGAGAAAGCTAAGGTTTAAGCAGCCTAAGAGGTGATGAAGCATGCAAGTGGAAAAAACAGAACAGACACAAGAGATTACAGAGGGAAAAGGGAGGTTTAGGAATAATTATATAGGTGAAGATCAGGAAAAGAATAAGAATAGTTCTAAAGTTTCAAAACTATTTGACAAGAAAGATGGGCAGGTTAAGGATGAAGAGTTTCTAACATATTAAGCCTAAAGTGTGGCACGTGGCAGATAGCTGGTGATAAGGTAGTAGAAATCAAAAGAAAGATTAGAGACAAATTTGTAGATTTGGAGAGTCAACTGAATATAGTAAAGAATTGATCCCATAGTAGCAGCTGAGCTTTCTGAGAGAGACTATATATATAGAAAAGAAAAGTGCCCAGGACAGAGCCTTAGGGGAAACTCAGACAAAGGAGACAAGATGATCATTGATCAAAAGAGACTAAGTGGTCAGGTCAGTCAGAAGAGATGCAGGAGAGAATATTATAATAACAATATTCAAAGTATAGCATCCTACATACATTAGGATTACAAATACCAAGAAAATTTCCTACTGACATCCCCAAGACAAAATGAAAATTCTAGGGAAAGATAGTACCAGGGATATCCTCTCATCTCCCATTCATAAAAGTCTTCTCCAATCTTTGTGATTTGGGGGTAAGAAGGAGAATTGATGGGCTTTTTAAAAAATATTGTCATTATAGTCTCCTAATTGGTCTTTCTGAGTCTATTCTCTCCCATTCCAATCCATCTAAGTTAGTACCCCTAGATGCATCTTCTCAAAGGATATATAACTCATTTCTTAAAACAAAATGAGAAAGAAAATTTCGATAGCTCCCTATAGCTCATAAGACTAGCTTGGTATTCAAGGCCTCCACAGTCTGACCCCAGACTACTCTTTTGAAGATACTGTTCACTGATTGCCATCATGCAGTTTCTTCTTGTTTTCACCTAAATAAGCTGTGTCCATTATTATCTCTACATCTTAGTTCATTCTGCCTTCCTCATCTTACCTTCAAGGCTTAGTTCATGTCCTATATCTATCACAGAGACTTCCCCAAACCCTTCAGCTCACAGTGTTCTCTTCATGAACTTCTGTTGCACTCCTTAGCCATTTGTTTTTGTCTTATGACATCTTTGATATTCTTAACATGTATTTTACCTTTTTATGTGTATTAGTCTGGTCTCACTAGATAGATGGTCAACTCTTAGAAAGCAAGGGATATGCTATAATAATCTTTGTATTTTCCCCAGCACTTGCCTAGTGGTCTATCACAGTATCATCAATAATTTTGGAGATTTTTTTCAGAGAGCCTGGCACTGTCCTTTGCATAAATCTGGTACTAATCAAATGTATATTTGTTGAAAAATCAAATGAGCGACCAGGTAAATGAATGAACAATTGTGATTCTGTTAATTCTGGGGCTAGACACCATCTCCCTATCTCCAGAAAGGATTGAGTCCATATAAGCAGACTAACAACTCCCTTTGACAACCATTTTTAGCATTCTCAAATGTTTATTATCAGAAAGTTTTCTTTTTTGTTTCTTACATCCAGCCTTAGTCCATCCAACTAACTTAACCTTATCTTGTGCTTGCTTTGCTATGGCATTGCTTTATGATGAATATGGAAAAGTCAGAAAGGAAGAGCTAAAATTAGACCAGGTCCCATATCCCTGGAGCAATGAGTGGAATAGTCACTTAACTGCATGCCATTTGTGAACCTCTGGCCTATGACTTTAACAATGGATGCTAAATTTTTGGCACCCACCCATCAGCCAGGAGAAGCTACAGGCTATCATTTCTGTGGGAAATTAAGTACCTAAAAGAAGGCTTCTAGCATACAGAAATGTCAAGATAAGACCTCATGGAAGAGATCAAAAGAGAATTCTTCTTCAACTTTTGTTTTTATTATTGTATTTTAATCAAAAGCATAGACTTTTTAATGTTGATGTTACCTAATGGGAACCCTACCTAGTATCATTCAACTTCATAGTCACAGGTCAAAATTTTGCATTTGAATGAGATCACTACATGGTATTTGGAGGGACATTAATAAACTATGTTTGATACATGTTCAGTTTTATAGGCTTCTAAGTCATATAGGTGGGGAAATCCTATATGTGTGTTCTAAAGATTTGGGAATAGGCACTCAGAAGGGAGTTAAGGGCTAGAATTTGGAAGTCTTCTGTATAAAAGTGGTAGGTGAAACTGTGGAAGAAAGATATATTTCTAATGGAGAGAATGTAGAGAGAAAAGATGGAAGGGTTCAAGTGAAACTGGGGCACAACATTAAGGGAGAGGAAATGGATAAAGAGTTCATGGAGGAGAGATGAAAGAGTAGTTAGAGTCATAAAAGAAAAAGCAAGAGAGTTTGGTATCTCAGGAGTCAGCCTAAAGCTTTGAACACAGAAAACATTTTCAAGGAAGTTAGCCTTGAAAGGAATTAGAGAGATGAAGCAAGGAATTCAAGGAATTATCTGTTAACAACACATATACATACATCTATGTATAAATGTGTGTATTTACAATGCAAGTCAATTTAACACACACACACACACACACACACACACACACACACACACACACACGTTGAATTGACCGAGTCTGAGACAGATCTCTTTGACAGGCTTCTTCTCCTCCTCTTTGTCCCAGCCTTAAGAAATAAATATTAAATGTTGCTGTCAAAGTTAAATTTTCCGCCAATTATTTTGACCATTTAATAATGAGGTCTACTTATTCATCCTTCATTCATTCAGTTTGAGCAACTTAGTTCCTCCATGAAGTCTTCTCAGTCTCATCAGAAGGGAGGATTATAATGAGTGTGTTCCTTCTCTGAATCAGACAAGAATGGCACAAACAGGCAGTCATTAGCATGGTATGATTTTGAAGGACACCAAAAGGCTCTTCTGTCAAAAAGTCTTAGAGGAGAAGAGGTGTTTTGTAGTCATCCAATGCAATTCTTTCATTTTACAAATGAGTAAATGGATACCAGAGAAGTTGAGTCATACATTTGGTTTTTGCCAGATTCAGGATAACAACTCAGGTCTCTTGACTTCCAGTTTAGTGTTATTTCTGTGATTTCCTACTGCTTTCCTTTCCCACTGACCTGGAATTCTCCCTTTATTCAAGGCTTTATTACCATGAGGTGAGTTTTAGTTGGGCTAACACATTATATTATCTGAGAGGACTAGCATATTAGTTTCCACTGTGTTAATAACTAACGAACATGTTAATAACTGGAATAGTAATTGAAATTGGTTTCTCTGTCCTATTACCAACCAGTATTAGATAAGCAGGGCAAGGATTTATGGCCCTGTTATCTTTTTATGTTGTTTTCTAGTAAAAAGACAAAGACATGTAACAAGTAAGTTTTGATAAGGGGAAAGGTGGGTAGATTGGTATATAATATGAGATGTTGTCCAGAGAGAAAAGATATGGATAGAATACCACATGAATGGCAAAGATGAATGGGATAGAGGGAGGAGAGGAATGAGAGAAATGAGTGCCGGTGGTCACCTTCAGAGAGTCATGGAAAGGAAGGTAGTAAAGATATCTAAAACAAAGTTTATCTACATCACAATTGTCATGAACAGATGATCTGGATTAAGTACAGGGAATGCTGAGCCACTATTTCTTGCATTGGGCTGGAGGAGAGAGCTTAGTGTTAGCAATAACAAGGGCAGGAAACACGAGTGGTCAACGTGTGAGGCCGAGGGTCAAAACCTTGCGAGTTGGAAAGTGGAGTTTCTATGCCAATGGAGATTAGCAAGAATATTCATCAGGATGGGCAGGCCATGTTGAGTACAAAATAAATTCACAGACAGAAACAGAAACAAGGTTGATTATAAAGCATCAAGATAAGCCTAAGAATCAAGAAAATCAAACTAAACCAAATCAAACAAGGAAAACGCCTATCACCAAGTAGCAATATACCACGGACAACATGTGTCTGAGTATATCTTCCTCTTATAGTGGGGTTACATTTGCCAGTCATACTCCCTTTAGATTCCCAAGGAGTCATACAGGTCAATAGCCAAGCTCTCTACATCATTTTTACTCTGGGTTGGTCCAAGTGGTAGAAGAAGGGATCATGCCACAGTTTATGCAATCCTGTTGGAAATCTTTCCAATCAATACTAATTACTCCAGGTGAATCAGCCATATGGCATTCTGCATTGTTGGGCTCCACAAGCTATGTGCCCTTCATGTCATGAGTATGAAGGACATCTCTTTGTTTTTCAAGGAACTAGTTTAAATACTCCACTGAGGGTGGGAGGACAGGCATTGTTAATCTAATATAGTTTATTTCAGCATATAGTCTTGGTCTGTTTGTCCTAGAAGAGAACTGTTTTGCTGATATCATCAATAGAATTTTCTTAGCACCAATTTTCTTAGCACTATTTCCTTCAGATTCTTCACTCAGCCTGTCTCAATATTTTAATGTTAATATGCATATTCCCCAACATACACTTCCATCTCTATTATTAGTTCTTTAGAGAATCAGAAACAATTTTCCAAACTCCTAAATCCTGTTGGTATGTTAATGGATATATCTATACACCACTGGTTAGACAGAATGTGTATGTTCTTTTGTTTACCAGTGAATTCAATTGAACTCTGTTGGGGTTTTTGAATAACACAAAACGAAATCATTAATTTGGATGGATTTTTTCACTTTTCTATTGGTTTGCTATTATGATGTAGATACAACCTCTTTATAATGAAAGTTAATGAAGTAGGTTAGAAAGTAGTGCTTGGGTTACCCTCACATTTACCAAAGGCATCCACCCCCCAAATAAAACCTTCCTTTGAACTCTCAGAGACAAAAGGGATAATATGGTCATATATTTAAAGGAACTTTAGAGTTCTTCTAACCCAACTCCTTCAATTTATAGATGAGGAAACAAGAAGCGTAGAAGTCATACAACTACACAATGTCACACAAGTTATAAATGGTAGTACATCTGGAATTTTAATCCCACATTATTTGATTCCACATCCAGGATTCTGGTAATATTTTGCTCTAAATGCTGTAATTCCTTATCAGGGTAGCAAGCTGGCATATGAAAAACACATACACACATTTCCTGTGTGTAAAACTATAGTGGGCATTCTTCTGAAGGTTTAAGACTGACTGGCCTTCTTCCTTCTGGGGAGAGAATCTGGCAGAAATACACAAAGGAAGAAGTAAGGTTTAGTTAGCTGGAACAAGATAGCAAGTGTGAGGTGGTGGAAAGAATTCTGGTACAGGAATGAGAAGCCTGAATTCTAATCCCAGTTAGAACAACACTCAACTAATTTTGTGACCTTTGACAAGTCACTTCAACTTTCTTAGTTCATTCTCCTTAGGACTAATTATACTTGAATTGCCACACTCAAAGGTTATTGTGAGGCAAATGTTTAATAAGCTTTATATCATTTTTAAAATGAGTTGTTAAAGAGGTCTTATACAATAAATAACACTGGAAGCTTTTTCTAATCTAGAAGTCCTTTCTAGATAACATCAGTTGTGGATTTGGATATAATAAAGATGGATATTATTGTAGAAGGATCTATGAAGAGAAAAGACTCTTTAAAATCTATAAGCTAGTCTAAGAAAAAAAAATTGATGCAAAGGATAAAACAAAGGTCTTTCCAGAGGGGAAGGAATACAAATGGGCTTTGATGGAAAGCATGGAGAATTGTTGAAGGCTAGGAGCAAATATTCTTCTTTGCACTGAGCCAAACTCATTACTTTTAGTATAATGACTTTATCTGTTCATTATGTTAGAATTCCATGATTTCTAATGCCAAGTCAATTGACAAGCATTTGTGAAGTTTTTAGCATATATATGCTAAAAACTTCACAAATGCTTGTCCTAAGGAGAATGAACTAAGAAAGTTGAAGTGATATACAGTGCCTGGTATATATATACCAGGCACTATATATATATATATATACCAGGCACTGTGCTAAATACTAGGGATGAGGAAAGAGACAAAAACAAGGTCATTGTCCTTAAAGAAATCATATATTAAGAAGAGACAATAAAAACAACAATCAGGTATACATGAGGTTTGTAAAGAGTAGATGGAAAGCACTGGTGTTCCCATTTTAAAGATGAGGAAACTGAATAATAGGATGAGTGACTATATGGTGTTTGAAGCAACATTTGAACCTAGGACTTCCCAAGTCCAATTCTAGCCCTCTATTTATTGTACACTCTCCTGTAATGAAGTTGTGGGACCAGCAAGAAGTACCTGTGAGAAGTAATCCCTGGAGAGTGAACTAGCTTCTGTTACTCTGCAGGAAGCCCATGAAGTAGATAGACAGCACCTGTGAGCAGATTGGTTATTGCTAGGTTAAACCTTACTATTGTTGACTATTGTTGGAGAGGCATTTGTCGTGGAAAGAGTGAGAGAGGGTGCTATTTTGAAGTTTAGAAGGACATAGAAATGGGAATTTTGCTACTTTTTTGTTTCATTTAATATAAATTTTGAAATCAAATATGAATGTAAAGGAAGTTCAGATTTATGTATATCCCTGTGGTTTGTTGCATGTTTCAATTATTGTTTATAATTTAAAAATAAATAATAAAAATGCTAAATTAGATGAATCCTCTTCATGGGAGAGAAAGACGCCTTCAATAGTATCAAAGAGATGAGGTGTTTGTTGCACTTGAATGGCTTTGTGTTGTTTGAATCTCTGGCTCTCTGAAGTATGGGTTGCTAGGCATAGAGACTGTCAGGGCTTTGGTGTTGGTAATTCTGTGTCAAAAAATTCCAAAGCAATTCTGCACTTGAAAACACCTCTGAATCAGTCCCTAAGAAGCCCAGTACAATAGAAAGTGTTGAATTAGGAGACCCAAGTTTAGCTCTTCCACTGTATGACTTGGCCAAATCAACTTCTGTAGATCACAGTTTTATATCTATTAAATGAGGGAATTGGACTCCACAACCTTGAAGGTCTCTTCCAGTTCTAAATCTAGGATCCTACTTTCTTGTTTCCTCATCAGAGGTGATAGGACCCTGGATATCTAATTCCTAAATTATTTCAATAGACTTCTGGTTAGTTTCTCTGCCTTAAGTCTACCTTCCTCTCTATCCATTCTCCACTCAGATACCCAAAGTGATTGTAAAATATGAGTATGACTATATTACACAATCCTCTTGGTCTCCTCATTGACTCTAGGGGCTCCCTATTATATCCAGAAACAAATATAAAATCCTACGTGGGATTCTTAATACTCTTTACAATTTGGGATATTTTGCATGAGATTCTCCTAGTCTATAGAGAACATGTTTTCAAACAGCTGTCAGTCTATATAGACCAAGTTGGTGCAAGAATTTTGGAGAGGAGATTTTTTTTCTTTCTTTTTTTTGATAGAAGGCCTGCCTAGTTATAGACTCTTTCTGGGACCAACTCCAAACACTCAAAGGAATAGACTTTAGATGTGGCAAACATGTAGGAGAAGACAGTTCCTTGGCATCTTTCTGATTTCCAGCATGCCTGTCTAGAGATTTCTCTCTGACTGTCTTTATCTCTGACTCTGTCTCTCTGTCTCTGTCTCTCTTTCTGTATGCTCTCTTCTGGGTGTTCTTCCCCTCCTCCCCTAATCTTTCTCTTGATTTGAGTTGAGATAACTCATTCCCAGGAAAGGAGCTAATTCACTTTTTATTTACTGATATTTTCTCATTTTCTTTTTTTTTTTTTTAAACCCTTGTACTTTTCGGTGTATTGTCTCATAGGTGGAAGATTGGTAAGGATGGGCAATGGGGGTCAAGTGACTTGCCCAGGGTCACACAGCTGGGAAGTGGCTGAGGCCGGGTTTGAACCTAGGACCTCCT
>NC_058133.1:129863169-129901428 GCF_016433145.1 Gracilinanus agilis
GGGGAGAGAGAGAGAGAGAGAGAGAGAGAGAGAGAGAGAGAGAGAGAGAGAGAGAGAGAGAGAGAGAGAGAGAGAGAGAGAAAAGCAGAGACAGGAGACAGACCGATGGACAGAAACATTGAGAGAGAGGGAGAGAAGAAGGAGGGAAGGAGACAGAGAGGGAAGGAAAAGGAGGAAGGAAAGGAGAGAAGGAAAGAATATTAGATCTCACCCAAGGGAGAAACTGCTTAAATTCTCTAGAGTGGAAAACTGGAAATAGGAACATGATCAGGATTTCAGCTCATCTACATATCCACTTCTTCTCAGAGGTTTTTTCTTCCTTTGAACTCTCTTTACCAAAGCTTTCACCAATTCTTCTACTCACATAGACACTACATTGAGTAATGAATTCCACTAATGAGAATAGTCTTGAGCAAATGGACTCGAGCCTCAGCAGCTCAAGGGCTCAGGGTCTCTCATATCATTTAGCCTCATTGCAATATCCTCTTATGAAATCTTCTCTCTCCAATCCATTCATCATTTTTCTGCTTGAATAATCTACTCTGATCATATCACTCCTTTACTCAAAAATCTTCTATGGATCCTCATTGCTTACTAACTAAACTATAAGCCCCCATGTAAAATAGTACCTATCATAGAGCTGTTGAAAAAATCAAATAACATAATATCTATAAAACTTTTAAACTTTATTTTTTAATACCCTGATTCTAAGGCAGAAGAATAGTAAGGGCTAGGCAATGGGGGTTAAATGACTTGTC
The DNA here is from genome assembly GCF_016433145.1 of Gracilinanus agilis. Lineage (NCBI taxonomy): Eukaryota > Metazoa > Chordata > Mammalia > Didelphimorphia > Didelphidae > Gracilinanus > Gracilinanus agilis. The sequence continues at coordinate 129,863,928 of NC_058133.1, forward strand.
CAGGGTTACACAGCTAGGAAGTGTCTGAGGCCAGATTTGACACTAGGACATTCCATCTCTGGGCCTGGCTCTTAATCCACTGAACCACCCAGCTGCCCCCCTTTTTAAGCTTTAAATCATTATAAAAATGCTAGTTATTGTTATTACTATTAAATAGTTAATTCAAGGATAGTATAGAGGGGCATATAAAAATTACTGTGATAAATTTAAAGAAAACTATTGACATCTATAAACTATTTTAATGAAAGGAAAAAGTCAATGCATGATATATTTGCTATCAGTCATAATTTTGTCTTTCATATTAAGGCACTTAATTAAAAAGTCTCCAAGGTCATTGTGAGAAGTTTGGAGAAAATGAATCCTCTTGTTGAACTCCTATATGGGAGTTAATTTGGCAAGGCAAGTCTCCACAAACCATTTTTCAATGCTGTAATCCTCATAAAATCAAAAGAAGCTAGACTCCTTCCATGTAAAATGTGTTCAACATTCTCCTTGTTTCTTTTTCCATAAGATATCTTTTTGTAGTCTACAAAAACCTAGGACACAGGGGCTTGGATGACATTTTTAGTTCTTAAAAACACAATCCTGGGAGACATAGAGATAGGTATTGAAATTAATATCAGTGACTCCCAGATGATAAAAACATCTTCTATCAAAGACTTTCTTCTTGGTGAACCTTTTCCAAGTTTGAGTGCCCAAAGAGCAAATTTAAACTGTCTGTGAGCCATGGATTACTGAAGTGAATTGAGGGAGAAAATGCTTGCTTTGGGTAGCTGGACAGAGGGATGAGACATGCAAAAAAAATGTCCTCTGGTCCTGGGAAGAAGAGGAATGGAGCAGCTCCAGGAGTGCTGACTCTGTACCTGCGTCACGTCTTTATCAATGCTTGGAGCAATAGAATAGGGTATGCTTCGAATAGAAAAGGGGATCACTAACCCTCATGTTTATCTTATTGACTCCATTTTCAAATGTAATATTATCTATATTCTGCTGTATTTTTATTTTGCTAAAAATTTCCCCATTATATTTTAATTTGGTTAATTCAACACACCCTAGCTAGTAGTGTTTGACCTCTCTGTTCAAGAGGACTAAGAAGCTAAGTGTCTTACATTCAATCATTCAAACAATCAGTATGTGTCAGAGGTGGGACTTGAATCAAGGGATTTGTGGTTCTAAGTACAGCTCTCCATTCAGCTCTCTATAAAACACTGCATCTCCTTGGAGATCTGTTGCTCTTTAAATTTAACTTAGAGTTGTTAGACTTTCTGCGTGGGATCAGTAACTAAAAAGGAGGCACAAAACCCACGTGTACAGATTCTGGTAGAATTTTTTAAATTCTCCTTGATATCCAGAAGTATAATACAAGTAAAAATCAAATTATTTGTAAAAGGAGAGGAAGGGAGCATTGATGACCAGCATTATCAAATTCTTTTTTTTTTCCCCTCAGAAATAGGACAGCTCAAGTTTTCTATGATGAAGAGACCTTACCACTTGTTATATAGTCCAGATCAATAAACTCAGTCTCAGAGAGATCAAGTGATATCCAAGCACACAAAAGATTCATATTCAAATTCCTCTGATATCAAATGCATACTCTTCCTATGACACAAGAATGTCAACTGTTGGAAAACTGATGGAGACTTAAAGACTTAAAGATTAATGCCAACTATTAACTAAAATAATAATTCCAAAGAAATCAATTGGTGTATTTAGAGAGTGTCTAATTCCTTAAAATTCCCAAATGAGGGATTTGTCACAAGAAGGGGCACCCTGTGCTTCTCATGGGTAGCAGAATTCTTTGAAAGACATTTACCAGAATGAATTGCCAAGGTTAAGCAAAAGCAATATTGTTGATCATATCAATTACCACCCAAAATAGCCACTACGATATACTATGATCGATATATTTCCTAAATTAAAATCAATGAGCATATACTATTTTCTTTCAAATACTTTCATGGAGATCTAGTTTTCATAAATGGAAGGTTCTCAATCACATTGAGAGCATTAGCATCCAGGAACTGTACATAGTAAGTAGGCATGGCATTTACCTGTAATCTTAGTTACTAAGGAAGCTGAGGCTAGTGGATCTTTTGAGCTCAGGAGTTCTGGGCTGAAGAAAGCTAAAGCTGGCAGAATGTCCACACCAAGTCCACTAATGTTATGATGTCCTGAAATTGGGGAGGAGTGTCACTAATTTGCCCAGGCTAACAAGCAGGTCAAACTTCTCTTGCCAGTCAGAAGCCAGATAGACCCTTGTGTGGTTGCTATACTTCTAGCCTGGGTTAGATAGAAGATTATCTTTAAAAAAGAAAAGACTGATCATTGTCATCAAAGGCTATTCATCTAGCATATCTGTCACAACTTAATCAGTTTCAACTACCCACTGTATGCATGTTTCTTTAGGCAATAGGAACTGGTTTTAGAAGGCACCCAAATCAAGCCATCTGCATTAATGCTTCTAATACATTCCCCAAATTTGGTGAAATCCTTTGCACCATCCCAGTTTCCCAAACAGTAAGAGAGAAGACTTGGCAACAGCTGCAGGATTTCCCAGTTCTTTGAATCATGGTGAACAGAATTTTCCTCTCTTCATTTCCTTGTATCTTCATTTTCATACTCTCATCAGATGGAAAAATTATAATGTCATCATAATATATTGGTAATGTATAGCACGAGCAACAAGGTGGCACAATGAATAGATTATTATGCTTGAAGTCATCTTTCTAAGTATAAATCTGGCCTCCAACATAAACTAGCTTTGAGAACCTGGTCAACTCGCTTTACCCAATTTGCTTCAGTTTTTGTCTGTAAAATGATCTGGAAAAAGAAATGGAAAAGTACTTTAGTATCTTTGCCAAGAAAACCTCAAATGGGGTCACTAAGAATATGAAACAACTGAAATGAATGAAAAACAATGACAAATATATAGCAAGCACACAAGAGAAACATTGCACTTATCCAAAATCTTCAACCCAGTATTTTTGCTTTTCATTGTGTCAAGGGAGAATATGTCACAGGTAACAGAAATGAATGAATCATTGAAGTATTTTTAAATATTTAATATGTACCAAGCATAACTCTAATCACCAGGGCTACAAATACAAAAGTGGGACAGGTCTTGCCCTTAAAACACTTACATTCTATTGCAGTAGATGAAAGGGTATTTCTATTTAGGAATTCTGAGATAGTGAATGGAGTCATAGAGAAGTTGAGTGATATATCCTTTCTAGTAGCAATAGCAGTATTAATTTGATTATAGTTTCAGAACTGGAAAGCATTGAGGAGAGCACTGGGTAGTAGGGTAAATGGCAATACAGTGGCCAACATAGAATGAGAAGTATGGCTGAAGATACAAGATATATTGATTTATGTGAAGCACGAATCAGATCTTGGTTCCCTAGTAGGAGTTCCAGAGCTGAGAGAGTTACTTACATTTACCAAGGAATAGTTTCTTGAGGCCCAGTGGTCTAGAAGATGCAATAGCAGGCAAGATAGATGCCAAAAAGATGACCAAACTGAGTGTGAAACAGAATTGGAGATGACTAGATATAGGATAACGTGTGCCCCGCTCCTCAGTGAAGACAGAAAACACCCAAAGAAGAAAACAGTTATTATATTGCTGGAAAACAAGAGGTGACTGGAGGTCTTTGAAGATCATAGAATTTAGGGTAATGGAGGAAAGTGATGAAAGAGGAGGGAAGGAGAAAGGGTAGCAGAGAATATGATAATCTTTTTCCTTCCTCAAATTTTGCTCAAAACTTTGGTTTTCTTTTCCCCTATTTTAAGATCCATTTTTGTGGGAAGCCAATAAGAGAAACAGTCTCAAATAGATAAAAATCTGAGACTCCTCTTTTGACTCCTTTTGTGATCCACACCTTTTCTTGTTGAAAAGTATTGTGACCTTATTGAAAAACTTTAAGCACTTAGCAAATCAGTAGTCAAGAGGTTAACATTCTTCCCCTTTGGTCAGAAATGCAGCTGCTTGGCAAACCAAGGCTGAAATCTTAGTTTATCAGGAGCATGTTGCCCTGAGAAAAGTATTCTCAGACTTAGCTTGCTGATAATCATGTAGCTGAAGGTCTGGCCTGGGTCTTATCTTCACCTTGAAGTTTCTGAGGTTTCTATGTGTTGTTTAAACTAATTGCAATGTCTACAAAGCTGTAAAACTCTCTCTGTGCTTTTGGGTGAAAGAGAGTTTGATTTTTCATATATAATAAACTTTTGACTCAATGGCACTTTGGAGAAGCAGCTATGAGTTAATAGTCAAGATCTTCTCCAGTGTCCATTACTTTCTTATCAACTAAGCTGTCCTTATCAGAGATGATAAATAGATCTCAACACATTTTGTATTGTATTTATTTATGTATGTATATGTACTCTTTCTCTTCTTTTCATCATAAGCTCAATGAAGGTATTTCTTTTTTTGTATCTTCTATAGTATCCTGCAAACCTGCTGATGAATTTTGTCTACTCCAAGCATGTGAAGACTTCTCCTGGCAGAAGGGGCAGATGAGAACAATTCATTCCAATAGTCATGAAGTTGACTGAAACAGGCTCTGTGGAATGCTTAGATGAAGCCAAAGTCATCCACTGCATCCTGAGCCATCATCAGTCATCCTAATTTTTGTCTTGCTACTAGACTTCAATGACTCTGGAAGAGAGAGCGAGGTAGATAACTTTGTATAGCTGTGCCTCACTTAAATCCAACTCATGTGCAAGTCAAGATATCACTTGACGATGTCATTGGTCCTCTTCAAAAATGAAATCAAACAAGAAGTATCCAGCACTTTGCTGTGCATAAATTAAGGGCTTTGTAACATATTTTGGAATTGAATTTATTGTTAACTAAGAAATGCATTGTATTACTATCAAATATATTCACTAAGAATATGAAAAGGTCACCCCTCAGGATTTCAGCACCTATATTCAGTACCTTATAGTTTGCACAGCATTTCTCAACCATGACACTTTGGGGAAGTGGGAGGTGCTCTGAATTTGGAATCATGGGACCTAAATTTGAATTCTGACTGTCAGACATTAACATGACCTTGAGCAAACTCTCTGGAAATTTGAAAAAATTTTGAAAACAAAATTTCCTCATCTGTAAAATGAAGAGATTGGTCTAGCTCTAGTTTTATAATCCTATGGCTAACAGTCATGAGAAGAAGGTAGAGCTATTGTTATTATTGTCAGTTTAATTTAGCACAGATCTCCATTGTAGCCCAGTCTAGGTGGAATTACCACAAATCCCAATCTCATGCACTAAAATTTTAAAAAGACATTGCCACCTGAAATTAAGAAAGTTTTCACAAGCAGCTTGAAAACAATTGAGAAGCTGAAATCCATTAAAGAGAGAGAAGACCAGAGGGGCTGGAGAACAAAAAGAGTGAGGGCTGAGAGTATGATGAGCTGAGATAGGAAGGGAGATGGATGGATTTGATCTAAAGAAGACAATAAAATAGAAGAGTTGGTGTTAGACAACAATGAGAATAACATTTTTTAAGCCCCCACACTATAAACTAACTTGGCAGTCAAGGTCATTCTCAGAATGTATTAGTCCAATTATTTTCCTTGGCACTAAAACCAATCTACTACCCACCATCTTTCAGGAGACTTTAAATTACCATGATGCTCAGATGACAAGATGAGCTCCCGGCACTGAAGGCAGACCCCAACATAAACAAATCAAAACTAAGAGTAGAATGAGTCATTGGGCAAACATTTCTATTTCCACTGGGTCACATTTCCTAATGAAGTCAGAACCCCTAGATCTGCACTCATGAAAACTTCTAGCCTTTGTCCTCCTCCCCTGCCTCTCCTGACCCACCAGCCCTTCTCCCTTGCCCACACACATAGCTGTAAGCTATGGAAATTCAATATAAACCAGACTGTTCCAACTGAGCAGACAGTTGTCATTTGAAATTCAGAAAGTTTTAGGACCTGTAGAATTTTGAAGGGGTATAAAACTGGGGTGTGTAAAATGATGTTTTTAACCATTGATTGAGAATATACAAACAATATACAAATTGATGTGTCCTAGCTTGATGCAAGAAGTGAACTACAGTGTTATAAGACCTTAGAATAAAAAAAGACCGTAAGAGATTGAGTGCTTCATTTTCCATGATCTAGAAATGGAACTGAATAGATAAATAAACCAGGAGATACAGTCATCTAATAGCTTATATAGTATTTCTTTGATAGAAACCCATTAGGGAGGTAGTGACTCTTTGCTTTCCCATTGGGATTTCCTTTTCTTCCCTAATAGGAGCACATGTCCTGAGCAAGAAACTCTTTCCTCTAGGGGAGTTTTCAAGAAATAGCCATGAGCACATTTGAAAAACCTGATCTAGGTGCTCTCAAAGGACAGGAGACAGAAAAGACAAAGAGAAATAGATCCATCCCCAGTAATTCCGTGAGAATTGTTGACATGAGTGGAAAGCATAGCATATGGTCTCTGGAAAAGGGAGGAAACAGTAAGTAATAAATAAACATTAAGCACCTACTATGTGCTAAATATTGTGTTAAGTGCTAAAAATAGAAAGAAAGGCAAATAGTCTCTGTCTTCAAGGAAGTAAGGGTTTAGGGGGAAGAGACAACATGCAAACAACCTTGTACAAATAGATTACATATATTGGGAATAATCAATAGAGGGAAAGCACTAGAATCTTGGGGGTTGAGAAAGATTTCCTAGATTCTATCAAGGACTTGTACAAATAGATTACATATATTGGAAATAATCAATAGAGGGAAAGCACTAGAATCTTGGGGGTTAAGAAAGATTTCCTAGATTCTATCAAGGACTTGTACAAATAGATTACATAAATTGGAAATAATCAATAGAGGGAAAGCACTAGAATCTTGGGGGTTGAGAAAGATTTCCTAGATTCTATCAAGGACTTGAAGGAAATTAGGTAAACCAGGAGGCAGAGATGAGGATGGAGACCATTTGGGACATGGGAGACAGTCAGTGAAAATGCCCAGAACTGGTAATCGACAGGTCTTGTTCAAGAAACAGTAAGGAGACTATTGTTCCTGGATTGCAGAGTGCATTGGGGAAGATGGGGGAGTAACTGTATAAAAAGACCAGACAAATAGGGTGGGTAGGACATAAATTCACTATGAGTTGCCAAAAGTAGCATTCAAGTTCAAGTGCAGTATTGCTGTTTCTATTTCAGCTCTTGATGGGCTAGGTCCAGACTGAGTTTTCAGAGCTTCCATTCTAGATTGGCTGTAAAACTCAACGTGGATTCCTCTCTTAGACGTCAAGAAGATCTGTCTCCTGATCTTTCAAAACTCTCAATCTCCAGTACACATCTTCACTCTCCTTCACCTAAATGGAAAGAACCAGAGGTACCAAGAGTCAAACTAAAAAAAAAAAAAAATGAAAGGCTCTATCAATTGCTATGTTTTGAATAGTGCCCCAATTCTGGCTACTCAGTCAATCAAAGAAGTTTCCCTTCTACCACAAGATTAGCAGACCAGAAACAGTTACAGAATGTCTACATAGGCTCCAAAGTCCAGATGATGATTACATCAGCCAAGTATTCTGCATATGCTTGTTATAAGGGGTTGGCTCAATGGACATTCTCTCATTACACAAAAATTTTAAGACAGATATTTGTTGCAGAGTGCTTCAGAAATCCTCACCTTAGTAAGATCAAAGATTCATTAAAGTATAAGTTTTGGAAACTATAGGAACTTACTATCTAGGCTCTGATGATAACCCCTGTGTAGAACTGGCTGCAGGTTAAATAGTGAAGCAGAAAGACTAGTGCATTTTCTAGTGCCTCCCATCTCTCCTTTCAGAAGCTTAATTCCTTTTTACTAAATATTAGCCCCCAATTTTCATCTCCCATTTCCTTAAGGCTCAGCTCGCCAAATTTATCAATTTCCTGAAAGGGTTTCATAGTAAGACTTGTGTGTGTGTGTGTGTTTTAGATTTTTGCATTTTTCCACATTGGTCTAATCTTGTCAGTTCAATAAATTCTTTCTGCCTATAAAGATGAAACTGCCCTTCAACTTTCAGGCTCAGTTTTCTGAGGCTCTGGAAGTTTCAATAACTTACCAGTGTCATGTACAGGTGAAGAGGCAGATAAGCCCAAGTCTTCCTGAATCCAATGACTCTCTATCCTCTAAATCAGTGGTTCCCAAACTTTTTTGGCCTACCACCCTCTTTCCAGAAAAAATATTACTTTGCCCCCCCCATCACATACTATCACCGCCTCCTTACAGTTATTCACCACCCCCAAATGCACCTGTGGCCATCACCGCCCCACCCTGGATCACTGCAGCACCCACCGGGGGCAGTGGCGCCCACTTTGGGAATCACTGCTCTAAATGGACCTCATTATTTATATGTTGTATCTCCCATTCAAGCTTGAGGTCCTTGAGGGTAGGGACTATTTTGCCTTTCCTTTTATTCCAAGAACTTAGTATAATGTCCAGCACATATAAAGTAAATGTTTAATATATGCTTATTGACTTAGTGCAAATAGAATTGGCTCAATAGTTTATTTGCCATTTAATACCCTAACTTAATTTAAAAGGACAAGAGGTATATATCAAGAGGCTATATTAACGTGAGGAAAGCCAAGACCAATTTGAGGGAGCATTTGAGGGAGGAAAAATAGTGAGAGAAGCAAAAAATACATTGCCATAGAACAGTGATGGAAAGTTGGACCTAGAAGCAATCTTTTTACATGGAGTGTGTCCAAAGAAAGGAGCCAAAATGGGGAAAGGGCTGGTGAATACAATTTCTGCAGGTCCGTTGAAGGAACCAGAAACGGACCTTTGTAGAAGACAGAAGAACCTTGATTTGGATATGATGATTGCAAATTGCTATTGTCGTTATCTTGTGGAAGCTTATTGAATGGAAAAGCTTTTGAGTAATGTAAATTGGATATTTTGTCTGGATGGTTTTGAAATTTCTTTTGAGAAATGTTAAATCCTTTACTATACTGTTATTTTTAACTGGATTTAATGCTTTAACCCCTAAAGATGTTTTTGCTACTTTAGCATGAGATTGGTACGAAGAGAGGAAGTATTAGGGTTTTGTTTACCACCAGAAAGATAAAATAAGCAAGAAATTCAGGAAACCAGCCATAAATTTGGCATCAGGTTCTAAAGATGGAGATCTGAACATCTGCTAGAGTTTTCTTTCTGTTAAAAGAAAAGTAGTTGATAAATTCTTATCTGGTACTAATGATGATTTACTTCTTCAAAAAGCAGAAGAACCAACCGGGGATATTTGATATTCTTTACCTAATTCTGACCAATAAGAAGGAATTGTTTGCTGAAGTGGAAGTAATGAAAAACTTGAGAGACAATAGCCACTCCATCTTAGGGTGAATTTAGATAAAGAAGTGAACTTCATTAAATTTGGACATCTTGGATCTTTGCCCTAGATTTTGAGACAGTAGGTTCCAAAGTCTTTAAAGTAATAGTGGCAGGTGTGGGTGGGTGGAGGGGGGGGAGTAGGTAGGTGGCTCAGTGGATTGAAAGCCAGGACTATAGAGGGGAGATTCTGGGTTCAAATCTAACCTCAGACACTTCCTAGATGGGTAAGTCACTTAACCCCACACTGCCTAGTCCCTTAACACTCTTCTGCCTTGATCAATACACAATATTGACTCTAAGATGGATGGTAAGGGTTAAAAACAAACAGAAAAAAGGGGATGAGAAGGGAGTAGAGCAAATATTTAAGTGCCTTCTAAGTGCTGGGCACTTTACAAATATTGTCTTATTAGATCCTCATAACAACAATCCTGAGAGGCAAGTGCTAATATTGTCCTTCTTTTATACTTGAATAATAACAAAGGTCAAATGATTTGCACAGGGTCACATCAAATATGAACCCAAATCAAAGTATATTCTATAAAATAATTTATAAATACAAACGTGCTTATGAGCAACAGTACACACCACTGTAAAACTCTGTAGTTTATTGTTTGAAAAACAGCTGTTTTATCTCCAATGAAGAAATATGAGAAGACATCGCCAACCCAACCCTTTACAGAGGTGGGAAATCCACAAGGATTACACATCACACATGTTTTTCAACTTATGGATCAGTTGTGCTAATTTTATTTTCCTAGTTTTAAAAAATACTATTTGTGGTACAAGATGACTCTTTGGGAGGGAGAAGGGAGAAGATCCTGGGGATAACTGTAATGATGTAAAAAACAGAAAACATCAATAAGAATTTGTTTTAAAAAAGAAAGCTGTGGATTTTAATATAAAGAGGAAAATACTAATATTATTCACTGTATTACGCTGTGTTTTGTTGCTTTGTGATGTTCTTTTCACATGCAAGGTGTGAAGTGTATAAAGTTCTCTGGGGTCTATTTTCCTCACTTCTTACCTCTTTACATAGGTCTTCCTGTGTTTTTTTTTCACTTTTTTTGTCTTATTCTTTGTCTCTTATGGTACAATAATATTCTATAACGCTGATGTGCTACGATTTATTCAACCTTTCCCAAATCACAATTTATTTCAGATTGTTAGTTATTATAAATAGTGTTGTTATGAAATTATTTTGTACAGAATAGGCTGATTCATATGGGAGCATTAAAGAACCAAATGAACTAAGGTTGGAGATGAACTACGAAGATCACAACATTTTTTTTAATGCTATATTGGGACAAGTGAAAGAAGCATTGGGATGGGGAGAGCTAAGTCACTCAATAGATAGAAAGCCAGGGAGATCCTAGTATTAAATCTGGCCACAAACACTTCCTAGCTAGGTGACCCTGGGCAAGATACTTAACCCCCATTGCCTAGCCCTTACCTCTCTTCTATCTTGGAACCAATACACAGTAGTGATTCTAAGACAGAAGGTAAGGCTTTAAAAAAAAAAAAAGAAGCATTGGATATGGATAGGGTAATGATAATGATATTTAAAGGAAAGATAGAGCTAGGCAATTATTTTGCTTCTGTTGCCTCTAACAACAAGAATGATCATATGAGCTGAGAGAAGATAAAATGATTATCAAAGAATTTAAACCCTAGATAATAAGTAAAGAGATGATCAGAGAACAACTGGCTGAATGAATTCATATTACTAAGTTCAGATTAGCACCAGATAAAGGACTTATGGACATGATTTCTAAACCATTACTGAAGATCTTTGAAAAATTATAGGAAATAATAGAGGTGCCATAAGACTGAAAAGGGAAATTATTGTCTTAATTTTTTTAAAGATAAGGAATGGATTTCACCCAAACTATAGGTCAGGTAGCATGAATTCTATTTCTAGCTGTATTCTAGATCTTATTTTTATATGAAGAGTTTATGAACATCTAGAAATAAGAGAGAGTAATGGCTAAGCCATAGCATGTTTTCATTAAGAATGGGTCATTCAGATTAAAATCGTTTCCCTTTATGACAGGTTACTACATTGGTAGATCAGGGGAATTTCAGAAGTACTACATTACTGAATTATAGCAGTTTTTGGCAGTCCTTTTTGATATAGCTTTGTAGATGTAGAAGCTAGTAGAAGCTAGATTCATAAAGTTAAATATATTTGAAAATGTTTGAATAAATGTATCTAAAAGTAATTCTTATTAGGATCATTATCAACTTGGAAGGAGGCTCCTCACTATAGCATTATACCTTCAGTAATGCATTCAAGAATTTTATCAATAACTTGGATGAAGGCATCAATAGTAGACTTAGCAAATTTGTAGGGAATACAAAGCTGAAAGGAATAATTAATTTATTGGCCTTCAGTGATAATTTCCAAAGGTAGCTGTGTGTTACAATAACAGGCTGAATTTAATAAGAACAAGTGCTTGCCTATTGCTACCCTCTAGTCACTCAGAGAACAAATTTGTTTAGCTCTTGCTATGTGCCAGATACTTTTCTAAGTGCTGAAAAACAAAAAGGAGCAAAAATACAATTATGTATATCCCAACCCCTAACTCCTCCTCCTATCTTTTCTATTTCTTTTGTAGACATATGTTTTTCCTCCTAGTCACTCAAATTTGTAACCTTGGCATAATCCTTGACTCTCCTCTTCCCTATCACCCCTCTATCAGGTGCAAAAGCATTGGTTCTACCATATTACAACTAAAATTATCTTGAGAGATGGACTTTTGGATAAGAATATGTTTACTTATTATATCAAGTTTATTAGTTAGGTCAGCATCATAACCAATAAAATAATATAGCCTCCATGGCTCTCTTGTGACCATGGTGGACCCAAGCTGGATCAAGCAGCTTAATAAATAGATTTTTAGGAGCTCATTATTCAACCCCTCCCCTGTTCATCTCAAGATGTCTTTAGTTGGAGGTAGGTTATTAGGAAATGATCAATCAACCTCTTTTTCTTGCCCCATATTCACAGGTAAACAGAGCAATGTACACAGGAAAAGAACCCTCCTCTCCTTCATTTATTAACTAAATTCTTTCAAAAAGAAAGCCATTCTTTAGGATTTCCAAGTTCAAAGAAAATGAAAAAAAAAAACAAACAAACAGCAGACTGGATGATTTCTCTGACCTAGATCCCAGACACAGGAATATACAGTAATTCTTCCTAATATATAAGAATTAATACAATATATGAAAAATAAATTCTCACAACCTTCACATCTTGCCTTTTCTCTAAATGTGCCCAGCTACTACTTTAGTTTGAGTCTTGATCTTTTTTCACCTCAACTATTATAATAACCTCTTGATTGATCCTAAAATGTTGTTATGATAAGCTCTAGAGAAGCCTAGAAGTCTCCCCTCCAAAACAAACATCACACCCAGTAAAGCTTAAAAATACACTAGATAAAGAAATAAGAAGAATCATCTATAAGACTCCTCCACCCACCCCAGGGATACAAAGGACTGCTGGAATTTTGCAAAATTCCTAGAATAGACAAGCAAGGATAGGTATAAAACGTCCATTCAAAGTACCCCTGGGGTAACTGGAGAGAGTCCCAGTGGAGTACAATATATTTCAGAGCCCAGTTGCCCCAGCCCTGTAGCAGAAAAAGTGTCCTGGGAAAAGATTAGCTTTGGACCATGGGGAAGGCCAAAGCAACTGACCCCCACTGTTCCAGACCAGCAGGGAGGGGAAGGATCTCAGTCAAATTCTAATTCATAAGGGCAATCAGTTAAGAAGGAGGCTGAAGAAGGAACTCAAATCAGGAGAGCCAGAATTCCTTGAAGGACAGGCCTAGGCTTGGCTACCATTTTTTAAGACAAGGCAGGGTCTGCCTACACCAATCAGGAATGTAGGAGGGGAGCTCCATTCCAACACAATCCTGCCCTCCTCCCAACCTAAGGAAAACACTGAAATGCAGGAGGAAATAACCTTGGACTAAAACACTCAGAGGATAAATCTAGGGGGAAAGAGTGACACCTACAAGTTCAAGTAAATCCTCAAAGGGGAAAATTGCCATGGCCACAAGGATTATGGAAGTACCTGGAAGAAATGAAATAAGAGATATAAAATGGAAGAGCAAAGACAATTGCTTCTTTAGTGCAGAAAGTGGAAAACCTCCCAAGAGCTGAATACCTCAAAAATTAGTATAGGACAAACATAAAGGAACAACTCAATAAGACACTAAGGAATATTAAAACAAAATTTTAAAATTACAAAACAGAAAAAATATGAGACATATAATACCCCCCCCAAAAAAAACCCCAACAATTTCTTGACTTGTCTCTATGCTGCTCCCTACTTTCATTCCAAATTCATCCTTCACACAGCTGCCTAAATAATCTTTCTTAATGCACAGGTCTGCCTGAACATGTCACCTCCTTCCTGAAAAACTTTTAGTGGCTTATCATGAGTTCTTGGATAAAATACAAACTCTCCAACTTCGTATGTGAGGGCCTGCCACAATATTGCTCCCACTTACCATTCCAGTCTTATTTCTTATCACTGAATTCCATGAACTTTCCATTCCCACCAAATAGAATGACTCACAGTTACCCATACACAGAATTCTATTTCTCCTCTGCATTTGTTCAGGTAGTCCTCCATGTTCAAAATGCCAACCCACCACTTGTCTTCCTTCATGGAGCAATTCAGATCACCAGTTAGTACTCTCCTTAACTCACCTTCAATTGAGTTATTTTCATATATGTTATATTCCTCAGTCAAGTGGAATCTCTTGTAGAGCAGGGATATTCAGTTTTGGTATTTGGCTTGATCCCAGCAGCTCATACCATGCCCTTCAAATAGCAGGTGCTTAATGGGTATCTGCTAAATTAAATCAAATAAGAAAAAATAGGCATCAAGGCAAAATCCTAGACTCAGAGCTCTTTAATTGTTGTTTATACTGTACTTAGATATCATGAAATATATATGTCTTAAAAGAAAATTACAAAATCTAGTCTTTTCACTAAGACATGATTTTGTTTGAGTTATTGAGGCTGACCTGTACATTGCCTCCTTGGTTTGGAAAAAATGAAAACTACAACCTCTGCCTTGCCTAAAGCCATGCTGACTTTAAGGTATTTATGAGCAGTTGGATATTTATCAGGGATGTTTTCACTGTTGGCCGATGTCTGTCTTCCAAGCTTTGATGGGGATTGGGGCTTGACTGCCTATACGAGTCCTTCAAACTGACTTCTCAGTGCTTCCAGGCTATTGCTTATGTGTATGTGTCTTAAAACAATGATGACTATCAAATAGGATCATTAAGAGTTACCACACACTGATTCCTCATCAATAACGTGAGGAGAAAAATGTCTACCTACCTCACAGGGATGTTAGGAAGATCAAATCAGATAATAACTGTACAAATACTTCATTCACTCATAGATGGGACCTTAGAGATTATAAAGTCTAACTCTCCTTATTTTACCGACGAAACAGTGTGATATAGTAGGAAGTGAGAGCATTGGGGTTAGAATCAGAGGATTTGAGTTTAAATTATAGATCTATTTTTTATTATCTGAATGACCTTGGTTCTCTGTTCTCTCATCTGTAAGTTAAGACTTGGACTAGATAAATCTGAGGTCCTTTCTGGCTTTAGATCTATGGTGCTTTCTTACTCTAAATTCAGAGATGGGAGGTCCTGGTCTCAAATGTGGCCTTAGATACTTCCTGGCTGTATGACCCTGGGTAAGTCACTTAACCTGAATTACCTAACCCTTATAGCTCTTCTGACTTGGAAATAATACACAGTATTGATTTTAAGATGGAAGCTAAGGGAGAGAGAGAGAGACAGAGAGAGAGAAAGAGAGAGACACACACACAGACACAGACACAGACACAGAGAGAGACACAGAGAAAGAGAGAGAGAGAGAGAGAGAGAGAGAGAGAGAGAGAGAGAGAGAGAGAGGGGAAAGAGGAGAGAGAGAGAGACAGAAAGAGACAGAGAGAGAGACAGAGACAGAGACACTATGGCTCTCTCAGTGTCACATAGCTAATTATTGGTAGGCTCAGAACCATAATCAATATCAATAATGATAATATAATAATAGCATTTATATATTACTTTATATCTAGCCTCAGAAAACTTACTATCTATGTGATCATAGACAAGTCACTTAATATCTGTCTGCTATAATATATAAATATATATTATGTTTATATATATGTGTGTGTATATATACATATATATACATGTATGTATACATTATAGACCTACTTCCCAGGGTCATTGTGAGGATGAAATGATATAATATTTGTAAAAAACACTTAAGATAGCACCTAGCACATTATAGGTACTATATAGATGCTTATTCTTTTCCCTTTCCTCTCCCCCTTCTCAATCAGTAATCAGCAAATATATATATTTATTTTTAGGCAATGGACTAAACATTGGGCCCATGGCTAAGAGCTGGGATACAAAGAAGGAGCTTATATTTCTAATGGGGAGGGAAAAAATCAAAATTTAGTTGTGTATTCATAATACATACAGAAGAAATGCAAGATCATTTGGAAGGGAGAATGCATCTCGATAAGAGGGTTTGGGCAGTCAGGAAAGGTTTTCAAAAGAAGTTGGAGGTTTTGCTGAGTCTTGAAGGAAAGTGGGCATTCCAAGAGATAGAAGTGAAAGGAGTATATTCAATTTACTGGGGACAGCTAGTGAAAAGGCAGAAAGATGTAGAATGTGTGTGGAACAGCAGATCAGGGGTCGACCAGGACAGCTAAAATTGCAGGTATAAAGAAAGGAGTTATGTATTCAAAGTCTGCAAAACTGGGAAGAAGCCAAGTTATGGAGTGGTTTAAAAGTCAACCAAGAGTATATATTTGATCCTAGAGGCATTTCTTGACCACCCACTATCTGTAAGGCATAGAGCTGAGATTCCAAACTGACATTAATATCATCACTATCTTTATTATTTTACTATACTAATAACTAGATAACTAGATGACCTCTATGAGGTCTGCATTAGGGAATGTATATATCCAAAGTACCCCAGCTAGAACTTCTTCCTAAGCTAAGACTTTGCCTTTCTAGGTCTCTTCTTCTGGGCATTTCTTCTTTTTATATACCCCTTCTCTATCCCTTAGAAAAAGAAATCTTTGAGGAATGGGGGAAAAGATTGCAAAATGGCAGGATCTCTGATGCCTTCTGAGGTAAAATAGACAGGTGAAGATTAGCTTGAGGCTTCCTGCAATTTAGCCAACGTTTTAAAGAACATTGTTGCTCATCCTGGTGGTCTGGCTCCTTTCCAGTTTGGGTAATTAGAGTCTTCCTAGCTCCCCATTCCCTCCCACCTCAACTGCCTGAGGTTCTCCTGGCTTATGGTCCTCTTGGCAGGATGCTGTGCTCTTATGGACTGCTGACCAGCTGCTGCCTTCTGCTTGAGAGGAGGCTGAATTTCAGGATGGCATAGAGCAGAGTATCCAATTGTGAAGAAATTATTTGACTAATTAGTAACTAACTAGTTACTATGTGCAGAGTATCATGGGAGAATGCAAAAAAATTTTTAAAGTTGGTTCTTGCTATTAAAAAAAAAGTTAAAACAAAATTTATAATCTAATTAGAATGATAGGGTGGAGTTGAGGGAATGGAGACATCAAAAACAGGAATTCTTAATTAAGAGATGATGAACTTTGTTTTGAGTATTCTGATAACTATTTTAATATCATTGGTTTTATTTGTAATCCATGTATTTTATTTCATTTGTTCTGAGAAGGGATTCAACCAGATTGCCAAAGGGGTCCTTAACAAAAAAGTTTTGAAACTCTAAACTAAAGAATAAGGATTATTTATAGTTCTGAGGTTTACAAAGAGCTTAATTCACTACATTTTAATGAAGTAGATCATGCAAATTTTATTAATCCTTAATTCACAAATGAGAAAACCAGGGCTCAGAAAAATCAAAGTAATTTGAACATTATTTTTTTTAGTGGGGGAGAAGGAGAAGTGCAATGAACAGAAATAATGGAACACAGTGTGATAAAGCGCCAGGTCTGGAGTCAAGAGGACTCATCTTCCTGAGTTCAAATATGACCTCATGTACTTATTGTGTGATGCCAGACAAGTCACTTAATCCTGTTTGCCTCAGTTCCTCATATATAAATTGAGCTGAAGAAGGAAATGGCAAGCCATTCCAGTATCTCTGCCAATAAAAACCCAAATAGGGTCACAAGGAGTCAGACACAACTGAATTGAATGAACAGCAACAAGGTGATAATGGACTATGGAGAGAATACTCAGTTCTTACAGGGAACTACTCCAGTTTTATTTGTGATCTATTTTTTATTAAGAATGAGCCTGGGAAGAATAGAACATAGTCAATAGGGAATTAAAACCTCAAATCAAAGAGGGACTAGTAGGATAGCCCAGCAATTATGACACGTGGTCTGGGGATTGGGGTGAGGGCAGGACCAGCACTCCATCTCTAAAAGATTTAGCTTTAGGCGATGATTTCAGCAAGGGGGAAGGGGTCTTGTTATATCCTTTTGCATATTATAGATAGATGTGGCCTAAAGGATAGCATAGTTAGGTGAGATTCTGAACTGACTGAATTCTTGGACCCAAAGAGTAGTGACTAATAGGTCCACATCATTCTGAAAGATATCTGAAAGAAAGACTTGTATACTTGGCATCATTCCATTTAGAGTATTGTATGATAGAATTCAGATTCAAAAAAGATCTCAATTGGCTACAACAACAGGACAAACCCATTTTAGCTCAATTCAGTTTAAGACAAATTAATAATCATTTAAAAGCAAGCCCTGTGCTAGGCACTGGAAATGTAATTGGTGCATAGAACTTATAATCCACTGGATCCAATGAACAAGGAAATGGCAAAGCACTATAGTACCCTTGCAAAGAAAACTCCATGTATATACCTATGATCCATGGGGTCACAAAGAACTGTACATGACTGAATGACTAAACAATAAGATAATACAATGTAGAACTGGAAGGGATCTTACAGTGCCTCTAAATCCTCCATTTGATAGATGGGGACCCCTGAGGCCCACAGACAGGAAAAGATTTTCATGAGAACTTCCAGGTAATAATGAAATGAGTCAGAACTCAAACCTGGGCTCTTGACTTCAGATCTAAGGCTTGTTTGACTTTGACTACATTTGGACAGAAGGTCAAAATGGAGGAGGAAAGAGTAACAGATTTCATGAAAAGGATTTCAGGATTCTGGTAGACCCCCCCCCAAGTCAAATATGAGATGACAGCAAAAAATGAAAATATAATTTTACTACATTAACAGAAGCACTGTAATCATAATGAGGGAGATGTTTGCTCCTCTATATTCTGTCCTACTCAGATCATATATATGCTCTGTTTAGATTTGGGCATAAGTTTTTAGGAAGGGTTTTGAAAAGATAAAGCTGGTCCAAAGGAAAGTCACAGGGCTCGTGAGGAGACTGAAAACTGTCATATAAAGATCACTTCAAAGAAAGGAGAATAGTTAGCCTGGAGAAGAGAAGACTTATTTTTATTCATAACAGCAATTTAGGAATTTTTTAGAGAGTTCACAAAATATACATATTCCAGTAATACATAAAATTATTTTATTATATTTTTAAACTTGCTCAGAGGAAGGACTAAAGTCTAATTTGAAACACCTAGGGTCAAGACTATTTGGGGAGGGATCAGAAATAACAAGGGAAGGAGACAACTAGGGAGGTCACTGGAAAGTTAGCCATGATGGTTTTCAGGCCATTGTAGGAGGAAGGTGGGCAGAGATCAGCTTTGGTCTTTTAGAGAGGCTGACCTCAGACTTGGCACACTCAGCTTCATCAGCCCTCATTCACTCTTATTCCATGTATAAGATGGATGGTGTCCCATTTCATCAATACCACACAGTTTGCCAATGCAGGTGAGGACTATGGGTTTTATAGAGAGGGGGTGGGATCTCGTTTAGACATGTCTAGTTGATTTTCCATCTCTGATGTCACAGAAAGGGAGATACTGAGGATTGGTATTTCAATCAAATAGGAAAAGCAAACATCGAGTGTGAAAATTTCCCCAAAAAGACAAACAGAGGGAGCTTGTGCAGAGAAGAGGCAGTTTTCTTGAAGTGAGAATTACGAATCTCAGAGAGGCCTCTTTGTTCTTCTGTACTATTTCTGGACTACAGACTAGCTGTTGTCTTTATGTTTCTGAAGGGCTATCATGTGGACGATGGACTGACTTTTTCTGTTTAGCCCTAAGGAATAGAACTACTGGCAATGGGTAAAGTGGTAAAGATGCACAAACTTAAGCTCGAGACAGGGAAAAATCTTCCTAATATTAGTGCTATATAATAGTGAAATGGGCTACCTAAGATGAAAATTGGAAGATTTTTTGGAAAGGATGTCACAGAGTGCATTCCTATTTAGGTAAAAGTTGGTCTCAAGGACTTCTGAGGTTCCTTCCAGAATCTAGGATTCTGACCAGCTCCTGGTCCAATAGCTAGGAAGTAACTGGACTAGAGCTTCTGGATTCCAAATCCAAATGCTTTAGAGCAAGGGTGGGGTTAATCCTGGATAGTTTCCTAGGAGGGAAGGGGTTGATTTTAATCAGTTTTTGACACCTAGTAGATTGACAAAGATGACAAAAGATGGAAATAGTCATTGTTAGAGAATGTAGGAAGACTGAAACATCAATACACTATGGAACATAACCAACCATTCTGAAAAGTCTTGGGGAATTATGTCCCCAAAGTAATAACAGTGCAATACTCTTCGACCAATGGATCCTATTGCTAGGCAGAATTCAAGGAGGTCAGAGATAAAAAAGAAAGGTCACATATTCACCAAAATGCTTATGGCAACACTTTGGAAAATTGTATCAAAGGACTGGGAACAAAGTAGGTACTTGTAAATTAGGGAAATGCTGAATAAATAATGGAATTTCAAAGAATGCTGAACATAAAATACAATTAGGATAAAGCACTCAAAGAAACACAAATCACTTCTATGAATTGCCACAAAGGTAAACTAAGCAGAACTAGGAAAATTATAATATTCAGTATGTTAAATATATTTTGCGACTACCAAAATTAAACAGAAAAAAAACACACACACACATGCATATACACACTGGTGAAGGTTGTGCAATTATCATAAATAACTTCAGCCCTAGAGAAAAGTTGAAAAAAATATATTTCCTCCCTTAACTAAAGGGGGTAGCTAATTGGCACAGTGGGTAAAAGCTTTAGACTTAGAATTGAGAAGACTTCAGTTCAAATTCTACCTTGGATACATAACTGTGTGACTCTGGACAAGTCATTTAATTCTATTAGCATCAGTTTTCAAATGGGAATATAATAGCATCTACCTCATGGAGTTGTTGCAAAGATAATGTACATATAGTGCTTTGCAAATCTTAAAAGTACTAGAAAAATGTTGTTGTTGTTGTTGTTGTTGTTGTTATTATTATTATTAAGAGGTAAAAGATCACAAATGTTGAGAATTCCACATACTATAAGACTTAGTCCAGGAGTTGGTAAGTTTTGCTAAACTGTTGTTTTTTTCTTGGTAATAAGGGACCTGGCTTGCTGAGTAGTTGGGGAGAGGATCTGTCTGGAAATGAATGTAATTGCAAAAGCAGAAGACATCAATATAAATAAGACAAAATGCAAATTAATAAAATGGGTCTTCAAAGGAGAAAATGATGCAAATCCATTAGCTGTGAAGAGACAGGGGTGCTATTCCAGGTGCAGGGACAAAGGCAGGAATTTGCAAATTCAGTAATGGAATTCAATTTGACCCTTCTGGGGTGGAAATCTCATTTGCAAATGAGTTAAAATAAGAATAAGGGGACTTTTTTTTAATTTGAATTCTATTTTCATTTTCATTTCCTTTCTTCATCTTCAGGCCTTTCCCCAAAGACTATAGTTTTGAGAAAAGGGCACCCATGATTTTAGGTTTTCCTACCTTCCTTCTTAGTATGAATCACAGGATTGGGAACAGCTGCTTCCAGCCTATATCATTCCCTACCCAGTCAGTCAGGTGAGAGTAACTTCCTTCCCCTCCTTGCAGAAGCAGGGATGACTAGGAACTCTCACCCTGGCTGCATCTTTAGATGAAGAAAAACACCTTTGATTAATCCATCAGAATTCCTGTGCAGGAGCCCAAGGGAGCAAGCATACTGATCATTGGCTCCTCTGCTGGAAAATTTGGTAGCTGAACACTGTGAGCCTGATTCCACTAATTGTCAGCCTAATTACTCCCTGTAATTAGACAGACATTCATGAGGCTCACCAGTTTTCCATTTTAGCCACACATGAGGCAGGAAAGTTGGATCATAGATCTTAGTTTTTGAGGTAAAAGAGGCCTAACAGAAAAGTGGGTCCTATCCCTAGATCATCTAGCCAATCAATAAACATTCATTAAGTATCAAAAGGGCCAGGCACTGTATTAAGCAATAAAAACGGATCTTGCCTGTGAGGAGCTTATAGTCAAATGCAAAAAACAGCTATGGACAAAGGGGCTCTACGCAGAATAAATAGGAAATAATCTTACACCCTGTCAACATGGAATCTAGAGTTCCCAAACTTGTAGCTTAGTGAGGTATGATGAACCCCAAGTTTAGAAATAGTTTGTAGTCTGGAGACCCCCAAAGCTTGTGCTTGTTCTTGGTTCCCGCGAGAATCCACCGGAAAGGAATCTCTGGCTAGCAGTTGCAGACTGAATAATGGACCCCAGGGTAAATGCTAAATACCCTTTTGTCTTAGGTAGTCTTCCCCATTGTATCAAAGACCCTGCCCAGGAAGACTACCTGGGCAGGGACGTTCCTTTAGTATCCATGGTGTAAGCAGTCCCTTCCCTTACACCCTAGCCTCTAGCTATGATCCCTTTCTCTAGCTAGATTGTATCCTTACCAGTATAATGTCAATCATCTCTCCCAGCCCCTGGATCTTCCCAAATGGTATATAAGTTCCCCAATTTCCTTTGTTCGTGGGAGTTGTCATCTAGCGCCCTGGCACTCCCAGGGGGATCAGGGAGCAGAGCGAAGCAATGTTCATTTAAACTCTGCACAAGACGCAGCTCTGCATGAGAGGCCAAGTAGCCCTCATCCCCCTTTCCCTAGATTAAAGAGTGACTTTGTGACTATTTAATAGTTCTGTGTTTTTTCTAAGTTAACAACCTTATACCGAGATAAGGTCAAAATGAGTATGTGATTTTGACATAAAGGGTGATATTATAAGTAAGCTAAGGGAACATAAAATAATTTACCTGTCAGATCTATAGAGAAGGGAAGAATTTACTTTCAAACAAGAGAGAACATTATAAGATATAAAATGAAGACTTTTGATCATATTAAATTAAAAAGCTTCTGAACAAACAAAACCAGTGTAAACAAGAGTAGAAGGGAAACAACAAACTAGGAGAAATTTTTATAACAAAAGTCTATGATAAAGGTCTCATTTCTCATTTATAAAGAACTAAATCAAATTCCTAAGAATACAAGTCATTGTCCAATTGACAAATGGTCAAAGGATATAAATAAGCAGTTTTAAGATGAAGAAATCAAACCATCAGTAACCATGTGAAAAAAATGTTCTAAATCCCTCTTGATTAGAGAAATGCAAATTAAAACAACCACCTCACTTCCAAAGTGTGAGAGCCTTGACTCTCTGAGGCTCTTTATGATTATAGTAAACGATTATATATCTCTGAGCTCCCGTTTTTTATCTAGTTTTCTGACTTGTCCTATTAGTTTGTCCTTACCCCTAATCTTGTTGCTCTTCTGTTTTTCCTGGACAGACATAGAGATTCTCAGAAGTAGAAGACAATATGAAGATCATCTGGTCCAGTGGTTCTCAAAAGCATAGTACAGGGATCCCTGGTGTTCCTAGAGACACATTTAGGAGGTCCATAAGATCAAACTATTTTACAATGATTATAAGATGTTTTTTTTAAGTAATGTAGTAAATATCCACAAATGTAGCTTACATAAACAAAAACTCTTTGGAGTCCTCAATAATTTTTAAGAGTGTAAAGGATTCCTGAGACCAAAACCTTGAGAATGATTGTCCTAGTCTAACCCAGTCTTCAACAAAAATCCATTGAATTCTCTTTTAAAGGGACCAGTGATAAGGAAATTCTGATTCCTGGTGTAGAACACTCCACTTTTGGAAAGCACTATTTGTTGGAAATTTATCCAAATATCAACCCTGAATGTATGCTTCTTTAGTTTTCACCCATTACTCAGAGTTTTGCTATTCTAAGGCTAAACAGAACAAGCCATATCACTCTTCTACATAAAGTATGATCGCACGTCTTCTCTCTTAAGTCTGCTCCTTGCCTAGCTAAATTCTCCTGTTTTCTTTAATCAGCTTTTGGTATGTCACCACTCTTCTGGGAATGCTTGATGTAAACCAGTCTCCATTGATGAACCCCACTCTCCCTCTCCCTAGCTTGTTTTTTGGCCTCTTATTAGGATTACTATTTTGCTGTTTTCACTTCTGTTTCCACTGTTCAATATCTTTTCCTAAGTCCTCAACATCCCCATGGGTCACTTTAGTGGACCTAAATCATTAACCATTGCCTGACCAAAACCCCTGGCCAAGACATAATATTTTTTAAAAAGTGAGTTAGTGAAAGAAGAGAAGGGGAAACTGAAATCTGACATTTTAAAATTGCTCTGGACACAGACTTGGCAGGAGAGGGTGATAACAATTGTCTAAAATTTAGCATGGCAGGGGCAGCTGGGTAGCTCAGTGGGTTGAAAGTCAGGCCTAGAGATGGGAGGTCCTAGGTTCAAATCCGGCCTCAGACACTTCCCAGCTGTGTGACCCTGGGCAAGTCACTTGACCCCCATTGCCCACCCTTACCACTCTTCCACCTAGGAACCAATACACAGAAGTTAAGGGTTTAAAAATAAAATAAAATAAAATTTAGCATGGCAAATTAAGTGCAAATTTCTTCTATCCATGCTTTTCTCCTTCACTGTTACTAGCAATAATAGAAGTTTTTCTTTGATATTTGTTGAGCTCAACTAGTTTATGGAAGTAGGAGTTTGGGACAACACAAATTGTCCCTACCTTCTAATAGCTTATATTCCTAAAAAACAGTTTTGTTTTCAACTTAAAAAAAAACAACAACCAAGACTAGAAGAAAAAAGAGGATTCTGATAAAACAAAAAATGATGGGGAAAATTATGAGAGAAAAAGGAAAGCAACAGACACACTAAGAGAAAGTCATACACATACACAGAGCAAGAGCAAGAGAGAGCAAGACAGAGATTTGAAATAGATACAGGGACACACACACAGAGAGCAAGAGACAAGCAGACAGCAAGAGTGAAAGAGAGACAGAAACAGTGAGAGAGAAAACCACTCGAAGACACAGAAGCAGAGACACAGTTACAGAAAATGAAAACAAGAGCAGACAAAGATGAGACAGAGCAACACACAGCAAAAGAAAGACAGAAAAAGCAAGAGACAGACATAGATATAGACAAAGAGAAACACACAGACTGTGATAGAGACAAAGAGAGGGGAGAGAGGCAGAGACAGACAGATGGATACAAGATAGAAGGGAAACAGAGGGAGGGAGACAGAGAGACAGACACAGAGATATAGTGAGAAAGGAGATGGGGAGGGAGGGAGAAGAGAGAGAGAACAAGAAAGAGAGAGGAGAGAGGGAGAGAGAAATGGAGAGAGAGGGAGAAGAAAGAGGAAGAGAGAGAGAGACAGAGGGACAGACAGACTCAGATAAACATTGAACATTTCCATTAATCCCATCTACTTACCAGGATATTTCTAATTTAAAAAACTGTCATAAAATGTTAGAACTTTAGAAATCAGTAGAGTTGACCACCTCATTTTACTTATGGGCAAAGTCATGGCTATTTTTTGGGCAAAGGTGAGTCTAGGGCCTAGATCTCCTAACTTCTACTCATAGTCAAAATCCATGATGACCAGTTTCAGTTGTGTTGCTGGTTTCAAGTCAATATATTGTATAGAATCATCCTTAAAATATAGTTTGGGAAAGTTGGAAGGAACTTAAGAGATTTAGTCTAGTGCAACCTCTTAATCATTCATATGAGAAAACAGAGGCTTGGAGAGGTGATATTAGTCACTTGCCACCCCCATCCCCAAAATCTACAGTTAGATTTTCATAAAACTCTCCAATTTTATTTAGTAAATATATTGTGAGAACACAGAGAAGGTGATAAAGAAAAAAAGGGAAAAGTTAGAGGATAGAACACAGACTTTTGACATGACTTAACTTTGACAAGGGTTTAAGACAGTACCCTAACACATAGTAGATCCTAAATAAATGTTTATTGTCTGATTGACTCCTAGAATGATATTCCTTCTACTTCCTGCCCTGCCTAATAAGAAGCCACTCTTGAACTTGCTCATAGCCCTTAATTCCCTCAAATATTTTGTGGGCTGTTATTGATTGTCTCTAAAACAACTTCCCAGTGGACAGAAACAGTGAAGGTTTGACTTATACTAAAAGTCACTTATACTAAAAGCATCAGCTTGCCCCAGATAACCTATCACTTCCCTGATGTAGACTTAGGGTAGAGCTCATTCCCACCTGAATATCATCTTTCCCTATTTAACCCTGTTCCCAAGGCCTTAGGTGATGCTATCTGTAATTCCTTTCATTTCATTGCATGAATTTGCTTTAGTCCTGGACTTGATGAAACATGAAATGCTATTGTGTAGGTTGTTGTCTCCCCCTCCCCCAAATACCTTTTGATATGAGCTATGCATTACAAGTTTAACTGGCCTAGGGACCTCCCATACAATTATTTACTCCATATGCCTAAATAAGTGGCAGCATTGCATTGTGATAGAAAGCTAGTCTTTAAGTCAGGAAGACTTAGGCTCAAGTTCTGCTTTTGATGCATAGTGGCTATGTGTCTTTGGAAAAGTTATTTAACCTCTATTTGTCTCAGTTTCCTCAACTGTAAAATGAAAATACTTCCCAAGCTTGTTGTGAAGATCAAATGAGATCTTTGCATAGTGCATGTGATGTGCCCAGAGAATTATCCCAGTAATTGAGTCTGAACCACCAATGCAAGATGCAAAGGGTCTTTATTGTCTTAGTTTAAACCAAGGGTCTCACATTGTAAGTCTGATGTGTGACCACAAGCTTTGCCTGAGCTGGGTATTTATAGAGTGGTAGGTAGCAGGGGGCGGCATAGGGGGATGTCTCCAAGGTAGGCAGTCCAGCAGGGGAGAGGTCTGGGAAGTGGGCTGTCCCTTCAGATAAGCAGGGGGTGTCTGGAAGGAATTCCTTCAGGTAAGGGGGAAGGTCTGGAGGGAATTCCTTCAGGTAAGGAGGGAAGGTCTGGAAGCCAAAGGTCTGTAAGTTAGGAATTCCTACAGACAAGCCTGTTTCACTATAATATTATACATGGGTTTGGATTTTTAATTCTGACTCTTTCGGGGTTCTACACATGTCACATGGTCTTTTAGTAAATGCTCATTTCTTTCCTTTCTTCCTCCTTCCTCCTTCCTTCTTTTCTTCCTTTTCTTTCTTCTTCTCAGTACCCTAGGCAGTTCTCTAAGTTTATGCCCACAATATAATTAACAGAGCAAGGTATGTATGTTAATAGCTGAAAAAATTCCTTACTTTGATGAAATCATAGGTCAAGATAAAAAATAAAAATTTAAACTTTTTTTGAGGCTCTTTAAGAGTGTATGTGTGTAGACACAAGTTTAAAGGTTTTTAACCCCTACTCTCTTTGTGTGGAAGAGATACTGCACATAAGATTATTGAAAAGGAAATGTTTGTGCAAGAGATGGATCCCAATTCCTGAATGAGCATCTGACCTGTATCTGTTTCTATAAGTGTCCCTGTCAGGGTATGAAGACTGCTAGCCAAGCTACATGATTCAGTTTATTCTGGTCCTGATTATCTGCCTAATCCAATCACTTTCACTCCAGACTGCAGGCTGAATACCTGAGGTTTCTTAAAAGAGTACAAGGAGCATTTTGACTGGTTGTCATTGAAAAGGAAATAAACCAATCTCCTTATCCCCTTTAAAGATGGTGTCTTCCCCTTTGTTAATTATCTCTAGTTAATGCTGTATATATAGTTTGTATATAATTATTTTCATGAACTGTCCCCTTCTGCACCCCACCCCCTACATTAGACTGAGAACTCCATGAAAACAGGGACTGTCTTTTGCCTTTCTTAGTTTCCAGAGCTCTTAGGACATTGCCTGGCATATTCTAGGGACTTAACAAAACACCTATCATTGACTAACTGAATCAGGAGCAATCCTCTAGAAAGAGAAGAAGGTCCTCAAATCTTCTAATAAACATTTATTCTCCTCCTAACCTCCAGGATTTGGAAGCTGTTTTGCTTGCCTTCCCTTCTTTAGCTCTCCTCCCCACCCCCTACTCTTTCCTCAGGGGAATTCTGATCTCATCCAAATTCCACTCAGATACAACAATTAGTGATGGAAAATCTCCTTGCCCAGTAACTAAGATTTTGGCACAGTTGTCTCCCTGAATCTTTTCTTGGAAAAGCAGATGTGTGATCATGTCAAAAAGATGACCATCTCCAAATCAATTCATTTCTTGGATACTCTGTCAATGTCCTTAGCACGGACTCTGCTTCCGTGTTGATTCTCCTTCAATGCTCATCAGACTCCAACAACCTACAGTTAGTATATTCATACAAACAACCACAGGGTTCCCTAGATCTCCTTGGCTCAAGTTTTACTGGTACCATCAAAGGACTGCTTTGCTCCAGTTTCTTTGTCTTGTTGACACTGTAGCAGCAACTGAGGATGCTAGAGTTCCCACTAACAACAAAATTGGACTCATTGTGTCTTTTCTTTGTATACATTTTTTACTTTCTTTTTGTTTTTTCCATATTGTGAAAAAACTCTATTGTGGCTGTTCCATTATAGGGTGATCTCCTATGTGTTAGAAATCCCACTTCCTTTTCTTGCTGCCATCCCCACATTGCAAGGCTCTGCCCTCATTGGAGTGTCAGATCCCTTTTTTCATTTATGCATGCATGCTTGCACTCATTCTACACAGTTATTAAGCTCCTAATACATTCCAGACGCCAAAATGGTCCCTGCCCTCAAGGAGCTTGTGTTCATTATGTATTGTTAAATGACAGTCAAGTGCACTTTTTTTCAGCTTCAGACTCCCTCCAAGAGAGCTTCCATTCTTGACCTCTTGCATAATTCCTGTGGGACCATAAGGAAGGGGAAAATGAATTTAGAAAGCATATAGAAAGAAGTCTGTTCTTTATGTTTCTTTTAAAATTAAGGATAAAACTAAAAAAAGACCCTATCCACTAGCCTGAATTCTTTATATCCAACTAGGAAGGAGAAAT
The DNA here is from genome assembly GCF_016433145.1 of Gracilinanus agilis. Taxonomy (NCBI): domain Eukaryota; kingdom Metazoa; phylum Chordata; class Mammalia; order Didelphimorphia; family Didelphidae; genus Gracilinanus; species Gracilinanus agilis. Next base: position 129,892,603 of record NC_058133.1, read on the forward strand.
GTGAAATGTGAATAGAGTGAAATGGTTATTTCAGTTTGAAAGGCATGTACATCTGGCCTGAGGAGGAGGTAGGAAGTATTTCAATTGGTCCATTGAGGAAAAAAGAAAAATTGCTAGGAAAATTTTAAAATATACATGTAGGAAGGAAATGGAAATGAAATCACAACTATATTGGAGGAGAAGTAGAACTGGGAAAAAAGACTTATTCTGTCCCTGTCTCTTCTCCCACCACCATAATCACTGGTCAATTATTTCAATATGTATTTTAGGGTGTGGTACAGGATATAAGAAATAACAACTAAAATAGCTTTAGTTTCCTTTGCCTTGATAAGAAGATTGACAGAACACCTAGGGATAAGAAATGTCTGAGAATACATGTTTAAGAAGAAGAGGACCTATAGAGACCAGAGTCAACTATTTTATAGGCCTGTTTTTATTCAGATACCTGATTTCCATATGACTGCAGACTTATCAACTGGTAGATCCAATGGATCACTAGTATTTTCTCTCTACTCAAAGTCCTTTTGGCACAAACATCACTTACACTCACTCTGCATGTGTGGAAAATTTTTATTTCATTGTTACTATCCCCCCAAATAACTTTTACAGATTTATCAGTATCCAAGATGCTTTAAGGATATAACATGCACCAATCCCCATCACCACCTTAACTGGGTCACATATTTGTCTCTGAATATGTTTAGATGGGTTTACCTCTTGACCTTTTCCCCAGGTGAAGCCAAGTGAGAAGAACTTTTCGATTGTATAAGATTCAAAGTTCCCAGCTAGTCAGATGAGCAATTCGAATGAGCACAACAGCATTCTGTTCCTATCTTGCTTTAGCCTTTTCCCTCTGTACCCTGTTTTCTTCATTGTCTTAGTGACTGGTTCTTTCTAATACTTTCATCTAGCATAGTGACATTGGTGCTCTTTACCAGATGTTATGCATCAAGGTATTAAATATTACCAACAAGTTCATTATCCTTGGAACTCTATCTGTCATTTGCTTCTTCCAGGCACATCTGGTTGCCTGCCATTTTGTCTGCTAAGATAATATCTCTCAGATATCCTTGTAAGGGGGGTTTCTAGTTGTTATCTATGTGATTTGATGGGTTAGAACTTACAGAGGAACCCCAATTACAATATCATGCAATTTTAGTTTTTGAAGAAACCATAATCCTTCTACATGACACATGAATCCCTTCAAAAAAAAGATTAAGAAAAAAAAGCATCAGTAGTTCCTTTTAAAAATATATTTTAAAGGTTTATTGATATATTTCATTTCTTACACCAAACTTGAAATTGTCCTTTGTCACAAAAACCAATCAACACAATGACTGTGCCAACAGATAAAACAACATTCCATAGTCTGATGCCATTCTACCAAGAGTAGAGAGATCCTAATGTTCCCTGATCACAACAGTCATTAATTCTCTAATCTTTGGTTCAATTCAGTGACTTTTTCATGTTACTTTCATATTTTTTATCATTGTGTATATAATTCTTTAGGTTCTCCTTTGTATGGTCCTCTGGTTCAGTTCATACAAGTTTTTTCATGCTTCTCTGAATTCCTTTTATTGTTCATTTCTCATAATATAGTATTGTATTGTATCCATATGCCATGAGTTGTATAGCCATTCACCTGTTGAGGGGCACTTGCTTTTATTCCATTTTTTAAAACTATCACAATAAATTATAAATAGTTTGTTAAAATTTACTAACTCATAAGAAGGCTTATTCAAATTTTGGATATTTCTAAACAAGCTTTTCTTTATATCAAGTTGAAATCTGCCTCTATAATTTCTGTCTATTTCTCCTACTGCTGTTATCTCATTCCAAGCAAAATAAGTTTAATCCTTCTTCCATTTTACAATTATTTAGGAACCTAAATAAAATGTCTTGTTTCCACTAAGTCTTCTTCCAAGCTCCAACATCTAATTATCTTAAGGTATCATTTCAAGTTCCTTGAGTTTAGTTGCCCACTTCTCTGCATGCTATAGGCTGAGAGAAAATCTGACCCTCAATGAAATAGAAGATACCAGATGTGATCTTATTATGATGGAGTAAACCATGGCTATCATATACCTTATTCTAGTCATAATACTTCTACTAATGTAGCTGAAAATTGAATCTACATTTCTTTGTGGCCATATCATAGAATTAACTAAGATTAAATTTGCAAATCATTAATACTTTGAGGTATTTTTCCAAATAAATGGTTGTCTAGTCATATAACCCCCATTTTTTGCCTGATTTAAAAAATGAAATGTAGGTCTTTATATTTATAACTATTAAAGATCATCTTCTGAAAGATGAGATAAGATGTTGGAATAGGAGTTACCAGTCATTCTCTACAAGCACTCTAGTAAAGATCTATGAAGCCAAGACTTGATTCAAAAAAAAAAAATCAAGGAAAAATCAAAATGACTCATTTTTTTTTCCAGATCAGGTAGGCATAGGAAGACAACAAAGATCTGCAGATACTTGTGACAGAATTGAGCTAAGAGAAAACCATATGGGGCCTTCCAGCACAGAGATTGAACATTAGGGCAGAAAGAGGTCTCTTATTCATCAGAGACAGTGTGCAGAGAGTAGGAATGAGAGCTAACTAGTTGCTCTGTCGCTCATATTCCAGGATTGGGGCATAGATCCAATATGAACTGAGTAGATAAACTGTGCCTGGGGGAAGTGGACAAGGGCAAGGAACATTTCTATGCCTGAAGCATAAACAGAAGTGAGCTGTAGTTATTGTGGTTCTGATCTTGTACTGATTTCTTGGATTTAGCCCTCAGCCAGGTCTGAAGCCTATAGCTGAGTAACCAGGGCAGGGAGCTCCAATTAAGGGTTCCCCCTTAAAAATGTGAAGGAAATATCATTCTAAGCCAGCCTGCTAGTTTGCTGACAGGAGAATTGTTCAGTAAGTTGAACTACTTACTGAGTACCTGAGTTCCAAACAGGGTCAAGTCTACAGTTGTGTCACTCAGACCTAGACCCAGGAACAATTCAGGGGGGGAAAAGGGATGTAGAGGATCACAGAAAACAAAATGGACCATTTTTTAATTTTAATTTTTTAATTTTTCATATTTATTAGAAAAAAACTTTCCCATGGTTATATAATTCATGTTCTTACTCTCCTCTCCACCTCCTCAACCCCTTCCCCCTACCCCCTGTAGCTGATGCACATTTCCACAGGTTTCTTCATGTGTCATTGATTAAGACCTATTTTCATATTATTGATAGATGTACTGGGGTGGTTATTTAGAGTTTACATCCCAAATCATGTCCACATCAACCCATGTGTTCAAGCAGTTGTTTTTCTTTTGTGTTTCCCCTCCTGTAGTTCTTCTCTGAATGTGGATAGTGTTCTTTTCCGTAAATCCCTCAGAATTGTCTTGGATCATTGCATTGCTGCTAGTACAGAAGTCCATTACATTCGATTTTACCACAGCATATCAGTCTCTGTGTACAATGTTCTTCTGGTTCTGCTCCTTTCATTCTGCATCAATTCCTGGAGGTCATTCCAGTTCACATGAAATTCCTCCAATTTATTATTCCTTTGAGCACAATAGTATTCTGGACAATATTGATTATATGAAATTTAGGAGCTTTTTGAATAATCAAAATGGATGCAGCTAAAATTAAAAAGGAAATGTGTAACAAGTTTCTTTTTTTTATCTGATAAGTGCCTTATCTCCAAGATACTTAAGAAACAGATTCAAATTTTAAAGAAAAAAAAAGTCATTCCTCATTTGAGAAATGGTCAAAGAATATGAACAGGGAGTTTTCTAAGGAAGAAATCTATGCTCTCAATAACCACATGGGAAAAAAAATTCTTCTAAATCACTAAATGATCAGAGAAGGGCAAATTAAAGCAACTCTAGGTTCTAACAAAAAAAAAAACAACTCATCAGATTGGAAAAGTTGATGAAACAAATAAAACAATTAATGTAGGAGGGGCAGTGAGAAAATGAGCATATTAGTTCACTAGAGTTATGAAGTATTGGTTCAGCCATTCTGGAAGGCAATTTGGCACTGTCCAGAGGGTTACTGAACTATCTATGTATATACCCTTTGACTTAACAGTGCCACTTCTTGATTTGTGCCTAGGAGGATATTGGAGAGTAAGGCAAAAAGGGACTTTTGTGAGCAGTTACATGTTTCAGTTCTTTTGTGATGGCAGAAAACTAGAACCTGAGCAAGTGCCCATGAATTGTGGAGGAGAAGAATGAATTACATTGTGTGAATGTGGTGGAATAATATTGCATATGGGAGATGATGGGGGGAGCAATTTTGAAGAGACTAGAGAGGATTTGTATGAACTGGTACATAGTTAGGGAATGAGGACAGTACCTAGAAAACTATTTTCTCAGGGTCAGCAACATTTTAGAAATAGGAAACCAGAGAATTTGGAAACTCTGATTGGTTCAATGACCAACCACAGTTCCAGAGAACCCTGGGTGTGGCATGCTAGCCACTCCATGACAAAGATATAATGGACTCAGGGTGGAGAATGAGATATGTCCTTTTGGAGCACAGCCAGTGTGACAATTTGTTTTGCTTTACTGTGTTTGTCTTTATTTTTCTTTTTTTCTTTGGGGATGGGTGGAAGGAAGAAAGAATAAATTGAAAAAAATTTTTTTGAAAGAAAGAAGAAAAGAACTTGTGTATCAAAATACTTATAATAATTTTTTTGTAGTAGTAAAGAATAGGAAACTAAGGAGTATTCCTCATTTAGAGAATGGTGAACAAATTATTACATGTCAATATTATTTCTGTAAGAAATGATGAAAAGACTGGTTTTAGAGCAGTCCAAAAAGGCTTGTATTGCACTGATGGAAAGTGGAGTAGAAACAGGGGAACAATTTATACAATACCACTATATAGACACATCTTGAAAAAAGTTAAGAACTCTGAACAACACAATGATGCATTATTACTCCAGAGAACCAATGATGAAATGGGCTGATTATCTCCTAAAAGAAAGGGAATGGAATAAGAGTACAGACTTAAAGATATACTTTTTAGGCATTGCCAATGCAAGAATTTTTTGGGGTGTGACTACAAATATGAAAAAATTTTTGTTTGTCTTTTTCTTTTCCCAGTTGGGAAGGGAAGATGGAGAAAAGATCAATTTTTTGTAAATCAAAATATATTAATTAAAAATTCATCTTATATCACCTAATGTTCTAAACTGACTAGATAATTTGGCATACTGATTTTGTCACTACACAGTATTAGCTATTCCTTTTGATTTCTTGTTTTCTACAAATTTGATAATATTACTATAATGAACTTCATTCAAGCCAATGATTAAAATGTTAAACAAAATTAAACTAAGGATAAACAACCATGTCACCCACTAGATATGACTCTGGGTGTTATGAATACATCAATCACTTCTTTTTCAATCTGGTCTTTCAGCTCATTCTATATGTTCCCAATTCCATTAGCCTTTATCTTGTTCACTAAGAAGTCTTAATATACTTTATAATTTTTTGATATCTGGCTTAAATATATTTTCCATTGTAGTAACCCCATCAAAAAGGAAATGAGCATAACATGAATTATTCTTAATGAACCATACTGACTCTTATTGATAATAATTTAATTTTCTAAGTGATCACATACCTTCCCTTTAATAATGTGTTCTAGAACTGTACTAAGAATCAAGGCAAAGATCACTTTGTTGTTCAGTTGTTTTCAGTCATATCTGACTCTTAGTGACTCCGTTTGGGTTTAAATCTTATCATATATTTGCTAGCTGTGTGAGGTTGAGCAAGCCAGGGTCCCAAGATCCTTTTCTGTAAACTAAATGGATAGGATCAGTGCCCTCTAGGGTCTTTTTAGTCTAGAACCTATAATCCTATGATACTAAGAGGAAGCATGATGAAAAATATTCAAAATATCATCAATGAAGTAAAAATGTGTGGTGGGAGTAAATAATAGATAGCCTGATCAGAAGGAAGAAGTAGATGATGATTTCCAGGGGAAAAAAAATCACAAGGTGATAGGAAACTTCAACTATATTTAAACCCAGATCTTCTTAACTGCAAGTGATCTGTTCACTTTTGAATAAGATAGTTTTTTTCTATTTTCAAACTCAGGTCATGGAATACACCCTTTGAAATCTCCATGATACTAATGAAAATGTAAAGAGGTACTTGAATTAAGATCTCTGATTTACTTTGTTCATATGTAAAACATTTGCAAACCTTGAAATGCCAAATACATATTGTTCTTATAAATGATGTCTTTTATACATCCATGTATATACAACTAAGAACGTGATTATTAATACTTGTATGTTATCTCTGATGAAAATAGTAATATTAGTAATAATAATAGTAAATGGTAAAATTAATAATAATTGCAGTTTTATATAATGCTTAAAGGTTTGCAGATCTCATTTTGTCCTCAAAATCCTGGAAGGTAGATACAATTATTATTTCTATTTTACAGATGAGAAAACTGAGTCACCCAGAGGTTATATCGCTTGTCCAAGACACACAGCCAGAGTCCTATTCTAAACTCAGCACTTTCTGACTCCAAGTCCAATGTTCTATCCACTGCACTGCCCAGATGCCTTAATTCCTGGGTATATTTACTACAATTTTTTCTACAGCATGTCTACTACTGTCTGTTATCCTCTTAATGTCAGTTGGTCAGGAAGCATCTATTAGCATTTACTTTGTGCTAGGTACAAGCCCTGCTTTTAGCTCTTATCATTCAGCAACCAATCTTCTATGGGAGAAGAAGGGGCAGAATGATGAATGAGAGGAGAGATGGTATGTGGGGACCCATTGAAAGTCTCTATTCGTACAGTTTAATATTGTGAAACATCATGTCTGACCCTAAATCTGAGATCTGAAGTAGCCAGGTCACAGGCTAAATATTATAAATAATCCATAGGGTGGGCTTCAACCCAATCAAACCCCAAATCTGCTGTAATTTTAAGATTTACAATGTGCCTTACTGTATTTTGTTTCATTTAATCTTTCAAACATCTTGGTGAGGTAGGTACAACCAGTATTATTTATGCTGATTTCAAAAATGAGAAACCAGAGTTTTAGACTTTCCCTTGGCCACCAAGTTGGTAACAGAAGCAGAATCTGAACCTGGTTTTTCCTGAATCTGCATCTAGTGGATTCCACTAGGACCCAGGCCTCTAATATCTCTGGTTTTCCTTTCAAAACTTCACAATTCCTAAATGTGTTTTCCAGCCTCTTCTGGGTATGACATTTTTCTCTGAGTACATCACCAAATAAAGATTGCAGTAATCTTGACCCTAATGAACCTATTGCTGATCAGTTATCACTGAGTAACTATTTCAGCTCCTTCAATGACAGGGAGCTTATTACACCCCAAATCTCATTTCCTATAGTGTTTGTGTCCAGCATCTCTCCATCCCAGTATTCTTTCTCTCTACCACATCTTCCTGCCCACTGCCTCTCCCCTTCTTCTCCACTGGTGGCTACATGAATCTGAGCCTTCTCTGATTTCTCTACAAAGCCCCTAGAAGCTCATTCTTGGGATAATCTTATCATCTTGTAGGATCCTATCAGCCTTGGTACTCCACCTTAATTATTCTCTGCTCTTCTGACTGGAAAATGGAACCATAAATTCCAAACTCCATCTGAGGAGGAAGCTCAGCTCAAACACCTCATTTCTCACATGACAGCATTACTGTGGGATCTCTTTTCCTTTTTGCTTATTTTTTATGTGTTACTTTCTCCCATTAGATTGTAAGCTCTTTGAGAGCAAGGACGGTCTTCTTTTATATTTGTATTTGCAACACATAGTAGATGCTTAATAAATATTTATTGAATATTGTCTAGATGTTATAGTGAAAAGAACAATGGATTTGGAATCAGATGTCCTGGGATCAAGTTCTTCTTTTGCCAATAACTTGTTTGTCCATTCAGTTCAGCCATTTTTCAGGGATGTCATGATTCCATTTGCAGTTTTTTTTTTGTTTTTTTTTTTTTAGCAGAGGTACTGAAATGATTTGTCATTTCCTTCTCCAGCTCATTTATAGGTGAAGAAACTGAGGCAAACAGTGTTAAGTGACTTGCCCAGGGTCATACATCTAATAAGTGTCTGAGGCCAGATTTGAACTCAGGAAAATGAGTTTTCCTGACTCCAGGCCTTGTACTCTATCCATTGTGCCACCTAGTTGCTCATGTGCCACCTAGCTGCCCATGGAAAAGTCTTAACCTCTATGGGCCCCTATTACCTCATCTGTAAAATGAGAGCATTGGATTAGATGATCTCTAAGGATCCTCTCAATTTTCAGTCTTTAATGAGATGGTAAAGCTGGCAAGCCACTACCCAAAATATAACATCTCCTCCCTTCACTTAGTCCTGTGGCTTAGAAAATATTTTTGAAAGTTTGTTCTTCTGACTTAAAAACTAAAAGTGAAATGTCATCTTGTGACTGTGTCTTATTTTAGGCCCCATTGTGCAGACTTCTCCTGGCAAAGGCCTGAGAGGTCATGGCCAAAGGCAAAACCTCAAATCTTTGGCTCTGAGTTTTAATTGAGGCTCTTATTGTAAAGGAAATAACCATTTGGGGACTGGGATAGGAACACCCAGCAAGAGCCAAGGAGTGGGACATTATGAATTGATATTGAAAATGCTGTCTGGGAAGGAATCAAAAATTGTGAGTGGATGGAGAGAGAGAGAGAGAGAGAGAGAGAGAGAGAGAGAGAGGCAGACAGACAGACAGAGGAGAGAGAAAGAGAGACAGAGGAGAGAAAAAGAGAGACAGAGGAGAGAAAAAGAGAGAAAGAGAAAGAAAGGGGGAGAGAGAGAGGGAGAGAGAGAGAG
>NC_058133.1:129901776-129927972 GCF_016433145.1 Gracilinanus agilis
AAGGGAGAGAGAGAGAGGGAGAGAGAGAGAGAGAGAGAGAGAGAGAGAGAGAGAGAGAGAGAGAGAGAGAGAGAGAGAGAGAGAGAGGGAGAGAGAAAGCACATGTCCCATGGAAACTAGCTTGTCACTGTGGCCTGAGTCATTTCAACAAACATCTGCTTGGGACTCGGCCCCAGACAGAAATAATGATTATTAAAGAAATGTGGGGAAAAAAAGTTGCTTCCTTTTTCTCAGGAGCTAGTTTTTGGTTCAGTCCATGAATTGGAATGGTTTCTGTGCTCCAAGATTTGTGCTTTTTCCCAGAGCTTGGTTACACTGATGCCATTGCCAAAAGTAGCACATTGCGAATATGTATGTGTTGAGGGCAGAGCAAAAAAAATGGTAGATTTTTTTTTCATGGCATTAAAGGAAATTGCCCTTTTTCCCTGTCTCCAAAAGCATGAGAGGCTTATCTTTTAAGAGTGAAGCATTGTCATAGATTTCATTACCAATTTCAACAAAATGTCAGGCTAATCTAGAAATTGGCATCCTGGTGATTTTTCATAATTCTAGTCATTTGTATTGCTGACTGATTGACTGGTTGACATATTCTTGACGGGTCATTCATAGACTTATATTGCTATTATGAACTTTGGTTATTATATCTACATATATCATTCAAACAGCCTTTTCAAACCAGAGGTGTGCTTAGTTTGAAAATAAGGAAGAGCAATGAGGTGGGACTCAGGAAGGGATGCTTTCTAAACCCTTTGCTTGAAAGGACCAGTATTAAGCTCACATCCTTAGCAATGATATCTCATATATTTCTAGGAACTTTTCTTCCTTTAGGTAGTCAAACCCAGAGCCTTTCATTCTTACTAAAGCGAGTAGAGACAGAAGGGTAGGAGTAGAGAGGGCTGAAGAGGAAAGGGGGAGAGACAGAGACAGAGACCCAAAGGCAGAGAGACCCAGAAATAGAGACAATAGTAGAGAGACCCAGAAATAGAGACAATAGTAAGAGAATGGAGGGAGGGAAGGAGAGAGACAGATAGACAGACAAGAGAGAGAGAGAGAAAAGGGAAAGAAGGAAGAGGAGGGAGAGGATAAAGGGAGGGGAGAGGAGAGGAAGAAGGCATTGAGAAAGGGAGGAAAAGAAAAGAAGAGAAGGAAAGATGTGGAAAGAAAAAGGAAAGGTAGAAATGTAGAGTCAGTAAAATTCTCTCCACTTCCATAGAAGAAAATTGAGGTACAAAAAAAGGAAAGTACCCAGCAGTATACCATTACTGTATAATCTAAAACTCAAAGGACTTACTGATATATATATTATGTATCTCACCTTTCTCCAGGGTAAATCTCTGCTACAGAGTTTCTAATTCTATTGAACACTAGAGACTTGGGGAGGACTCTAATCCAAATCAATAAATAATATGTAGAATTGAAAGTCTGAGGTCTCTCAGCAGCTTTACAAAGATCTATTAAAAGTAATTTCAATTCTCTTTTCAATTGCTGTCCTTTTTTCTTAACTCTGCCAGTATTTTTTTTCCTCATCATTTTGGATGGCTTTCTTTGCTGGCAAGGGGATGAATTAGATGATCTCATTTGGCTCAGTTTTTTCCATCCCTAATTTCTGTGATTGGAATAGCTTTAAATTGTTTCCAACCCTGTTGCCTCGATGGGAGGGGCAGACACTTTCCCAGTGAACTTGATCTCTGCTCTGATGAGGTAGATGTGTGTGCCTTCAACTGAGAACCTTCTCCCACTCTTGAGGGAGTAGCAGGTTCCCCTCATTGGAGATCTTCAAGCAGAAAACTGCATTGCCTTGGGCATATTGAAGAGGATTTTCCAGCTCTCATACTGGATGGACCAAATACCCTGGGAGGGCTCCTTCCAATTCTGAGAAGCTGCATTTCTGTGGGGGATTCATTGTGAACCTTGGTAGCCCCAGAAGTTGGAGGGAGAATGATACAGTGAGGGGAATAAAAACTGCATTTTAGTCAGATCCTGCCTTCTGATGCTTGTTATTTATGTAATTTTGGACAGGTCACACCATCTCTGGTCCTCATTTTCTCATCTGCAAAATGAGATTATACTATTTGAGTTATATGATATAACCTTCACACAATAAATAAAGCCCTGGAGTCAGGAAGACCTCAATTCAAATCTGACCCCAGACACTTAAAGGTGTGAAACCTGAGCAAATCATTTAACCTTCTTTCTGTCTCTATTTCTTCTATGTTAAATGGGAATGATAATGGCACTTGCCTCCCAGCGTTGTTGTGAGACTCAAATGACATAATAATTGTATATATCACAGTGACTAACACATAGTAGGTGCTTAATAAATGTTCTTTTCCCTCCTTCATTTCCAGGGATAGATCAATGATCTATGAACTGCTCTAGTCTCATTTCTTTCCTCAATTCACTCCTAGATATTTTAATTTACAGATAGTAAATTCCCAATTAGCTGATGAGAGGTAGAATAAGTAGTGTTGTAGAAAATGTGAAATAATAGATAACTCAAAAATCCTCTCTCTATGGCAGTGATGGCAAACTATGACAAAAGTATCAGCACTGACATGCATGGCCATTTTTGATGACACGCGACCACATACAGAGAAGTATGGGGTTGTGTGCCAAGGATGAAACATTTGCTGTAGTGTAGTATAGACACTCTGTGCACTATTGATGACAATTCTACCTATATTAACTAACCTATTTTGGTTTATTAAATACACTTACATATTACAATTATAGATTTTTGTTATTTAAACTATAAATATTGCAAAATTATGGTTTTTTCTCAAAGTGACACACCAACCGAGTTATGCTCATTTTTTTTTTTTGGCAAATTTTGACACACCAAGCTCAAAAGGTTGCCCATCACAGCTTTATGGGATAAAAATCTACTTGGGATATTTATGATAAGGTCACCATGATCATCAGTTGCCAAACCTAATGGCAGTTGGCCAGTCTTCATCCCCATTCGATCTCTTTGTGATATTTATTACTTCTGACCATCCCTTTCCTTCCTGAAATTACTCTCTGGGATTCTATAACTTCACTCTGCTGATACTGTGCCTACCTCTCTGGAAATGCCTTCTCTGTCTTCATTACTGTCTTTTCTTCTTCCTTTATCCCCCCCAAACAGGGACATATGAATGAATAAGCCTTTATTATTTGCTTACTATGTGCCAAGTCCTGGAGATACAAATAGAAAGACAGGACAGTCATTGTTCTTTAGGAGCTTATATTTTAACAGAAGGAAACACACATATAGAATGTTTTAGCTGAGGCATGACTGGTAGAGCATGGTGGGCCAAAGGGTTCAAACACCCAGTTAATAGCAAGATTTTGAAGGTTGTCTAACTGGACAGTGAAGAAGGTACAGGGTAGACCACCTTCAGCCATGCTTTGTTTAACTCCTCAGTCATCTTTTCACTAGCTGTCTTGCCATTTTCAATTCCTGGAGAATTTAACCCTTTCATCTCCAGGACTCCCATTTTGTGACCCTACTGTCCTAATTGGTAGTCCTTCCTTTGGCCTTTATATCATGCCAGTCTTATTCCACTTTACTTCCTGCCTTGTGTCTATCCATGTCCTGTTCATGTTGCCCTTCCCTTTTCCATTTTGCATTTTCCAGTTCTGAAACCCTAATCAAAGAAACTCAACAGTGTTGATGGAAAAGGGTATCAATCAACTCCTTTGTTGTTATAGTCAGCTTTCCTATAATTTTCTAATCTAAAATAGTCTTCCTTAGTCATTATTCTATTTTATGTATTGTCTTCCCCCCTTTAGAATCTAGGACAGGGACTATTTGTATTCTCTTTGTATTGTATTCTCTCTTGAAAAATAGTTTAAGTACTTACAGGTATTGCTTCTACATCTCAACTTTCTCCATTACAGTTTTGCTAGATGGAGGAATAAAATTAAATGGAAATTTTAGGGGAGTTTTATGGAAGCTGTAGATAGCACAGAAAAGGTCTAGAAAGTAAGAAATGCATAAAATAAATGTATAATATCAATAAAAATCATTATTTTATTTTATAATACCTTACATATACATAATTGGTTTTCTAAAGTTAAAATAAGTAAATAGTAAATAGTTAAAGTTTGCAAAAACAACTCAAAATACAGTAGTTAACACATAAAGGCTATACATGCAGAGATAAAGATATCTTTAAAAGTTCAAGAACTGGAGCCAAGATGGCAGGGAAGCTTGAAGCCACTATGAGAATCCTTTCCAACCAATCTTAAAACAATTACAGGAGTGAAAAAACCAACAAGGAGATAGAGTGAAGAAACATTCATGAAGAGAATGACTTCAAAAATTTTTTTAATTTAATTAATTAATTTAGAATATTTTTCCATGGTTACATAATTCCTGTTCTTTCCCTCTCCTCCTCCCTTCCTCCTTCCAGAGATGACGAGCATTCCACTGGGTTTTACATGAATCATTGTGCAACATCTATTTCCATATTATTAATATTTGTAATAGAGTGATCATTTAATATCAACATCCCCAATCATATCCCCATCGAACCATGTGTTCAATAATTTCTGCGATAATGTTCCCGCAGTTCTTTCTCTGCATGTGGATAACTTTCTCATAAGTTCCTCTGGATTGTCCTGTATCATTGCATTGCTACTAGTAGAGAAGTCCATTACAATCAATTGTATCAGTCTCTGTGTATAACATTCTCCTGATTCTGCTCCTTTCACTCTGCATCAATTCCTGGAGGTCTTTCCAGTTCATATGGAATTCCTCTAGTTCATTAGTCCTTATAGCACAATAGTATTCCATCCCCGACAGATACCACAATTTGTTCAGCCATTCCCCAATAGATGGACACCCCCTCATTTTTCCAATGTTTTGCCACCACAAAGAGCGAGGCTATGAATATTTTTGAACAAGTCTTTTTCCCTATTATCTCTTTGGGGTACAAACCCAGCAGTGGTATGGCTGGATCAAAGGGCAGGCAATCTTTTAAAGCCCTTTGGGCATAACTCCAAACTGCTTCATGAAGAGAATGACTTGAAAGGTAGGTAGAGAACATCTGGTGCCCTGGGGTGACAGGGAGCATAGACCACAGGAGGCTACAGCAAGGAGTAAGCCCACACCAAGCCCCCGAACCCCATCTATTCTTCTAGGCTCTGAATGGCTAACATCTAGACTCTGAGACTCTGATTGGGTCAATAGTGGTCCAACCCAAAGCACACCCCTTAAAGTTCTAAGCAAACCTGCAGTGAGTCCAGAATTCCAGCCAAGGGCAGTTGGTGCTACACAGTCTGATCTGTGAGGGCCCAGAGTGGGCCATGAGTCCAAGCCTAAGCTTGTTGGAGGACCTAAATCCCAGTTTGGAGAAGTTGGTAGTTAAAAAAATTAATAACTTTAGCAAAGTTGCAGGATACAAAATAAACTCACATGAATCCTTACCATTTCTATATATTGCCATTAAAGTCTGGCAGCAAGAGTTAGAGAAATCCCATTTAAAATTACTCTGAACAATACAAAATACCTGGGAATCTACTTCCCTAGGCAAACACAAGAATTATAAGAACACAATTACAAAACACTTTTCACACAGTCAGATCTAAATATAATAAATAATAAAAATGACAATCCTCCCTAAATTAATTTATTCAGTGACATACCAATCAAGTTACCAAATAATTATTTTATAGAACTAGAAAAAAATAATAACAAAATTCATCTGGAAGAACAAAACAGTCTTGACATTCTTGACAAGGGAACTGAAAAAAAAATGTGAAGGAAGGAGGCCTAGCAGTACCAGATCTCAAACTGTACTATAAAGCAGCAATCATCAAAATAGTCTAGGAATAGGAGAGTGGATCAATGGAGTAGGTTAGATATACAATATACAGAGGTAAATGACCTTAGCAATCTAGTGTTAGATAAACTCAATGATTCCATTTTTTTAGAATAAGAACTCTCTCTTTAACAAAAACTGCTGGGAAAATTGGAAACAGAAATATGATTTAGATATGAAAAGTGATACCATTCCCAAGTTAGGGGAATATAGAACACTTTACCTGGAAGATGTTGGGAAAAGGGAAGAATTTATGACCAAACAAGAGATAGAGAATATTATAGGATATAAAATGAATAATTTTGGTTATATGAAATTAAAAAGCTTTTGTATAAACAAAACTAATTTAATCAAGTTTAGAAGGGAAACAACAAACTGGTGGGAAATTTTATAACAGTTTCTCTGATTACAGTCTAATTTCTCAACTTTATAAAGAACTAAGTCAAATTTATAAAAATGACAGCCATTCCCCAGTTTAACAAATGGTCAAAGGAAAGGAACATTTTTCAGATGAAGAAATCAATAATCACATAAAAATGTTCTAAATCATTCCATTAGAGAAGTGCAAATTAAAACAATGCTGAGGTACTACCTCACACCTATCAGGTTGGCCAATATGGCTTTAAAGGAAAGTGGTAAAATGTGGGAGGGGATGTGGCAAAATTGGGACACTAATGCATTGTTGGTGGAGTTGTGAACTGATCTAACCATTCTGGAGGACAATTTGGAACTGTACCAAAAGAACTATAAAACTGCATAACCTTTGAACCAGTAATACAACTAATGGGTCTATATCCCAAAGAGATAATAAAAAAGGGGAAAAGATCTACTTGTACAAAAGTATTTATAAATCTCTTTTTGTGGTGGCAAAGAATTGAAAGTTGAGGGGATATCCATCAGTTGGGGAATGGCTAAACAAATTGTGGTATATGTTGGTAATGGAATACTATTGTCCTATAAGAAATGATAAGCAAGATGATTTCAGGAAAGTTCTGCAGGAACTGATACAGAATGAAATAAGCAGAATTGGGAGAACATTGTACACAATAACAATGAAAATTTGGCTACTATCAGCAATGCAATGATCTGGGACAAGTCTGAAAGACATGATGGGGAATGCTATTCACCATCAGAGAAAGAACTGTTGCAGTTGTCTTTCATAAGAGTTAATTTTGGGGTTTTGGGTTATATATGAGTGTGTTCTTGCAACAATGACCAATATGGAAGTGTATTTTACACGACAATAAAAAAGTTCATGAACTCATAAGTGCATATAAGGTACTGCAAAGACTCCATAAAAGATAAAGAAAAAATCCAGACTTCTTTTCTGTTATAAATGGGGGTTCAAAAATTTTTAAGTGGATTTTCCAGCTCAAGGGGGCACCATACCTCTAACCCCCATAATGTGGAAAGGATACTTGGACTTATACATTCTTTCATTTATTCACTGATTCTTCTATTTGATTTTCAATTCCTCCATTTGTAAAATGAGATCACTGAATTATGTGATCTCTAAGATTTTTTTCCCCTTAGAATTGCTAGTATAGACATAGAGGACCATAGAACAGGTGACATAGAACAGAATATAATATATTCTGATATTATAATAATAACATTATTTAGCACTTACTATATGCTAAGTGCTATGCTAAACACTTTACATTTATTGATCTCATTGAATCCTCACAGCAACCATGAAATGTAGGTACTATTATTATCCACATTTTACATTTGCGGAAACTGAGGCCAATCAAGATTAAGGGATTTGCCCAGAGAGCTAGTAAGCAACTGAGACTGAAATTGAACTCAGGCCTTCCTAACCATATGCTTGATATCTTGCTCAATTTACTGTACCATTTAGCTGCTCCTTGTGTTGGGTCTTCTATTATTCCTCAATAAACTGTTTTCACACATTATTACCCAAGGTGATTTGGTTGTAGTGCCCACCCTGTCCTGGGCAAGGCAAAACTAGGGTGGAATGACTAGGACTTTGCCCAGAGTACTTAACTTAAAGGTGGCTATAATAATAGTACTCTTTTAGCAGCATAGTAATAATATAGCCCTTAACATTTAGATAAAAAATAATAAAATTATTTTTAAATTATTTTTAAAATAGGGATCTACCAGATGTAATAATCCTCTCCTTGGCTTATCTTGCTCTTCTTTTTTTTTTCTCCTCCCTTCCTCAAAACCCACTCATTACTGAGTGTCCACTCCATGCCACTTGCCTCAAGAACACAAATTCCTAGTTATAACTGGTTCTTGGAGAGAGAAAACCAGATTCCTTGGACATCAGAGAAACACCTAGGCTAGAACATCAATGGTGCCAGATAAACACTATGGACAGAGAAACTTCAATCATTCTGTTCAGTTAAGGGGTTCATAGCGAGGTTAATCAATAAACAAATACTCAGAGCCCAATGAAGAGGCAGGTGACTTGAAAGATGTGACAAAATCAAGAGAAACAGTTCCTATCCTAGAGTCTAGGACAACTGAGATGGAGGGAACCAGATCTACACAGATGACAGAATTAGAGAGTAGCACAAGACACTTTTTCATTCATTCCTCAGAAGCACAGTTTAGGTAAAGTGGCTTCATCAAGACAGGTTTTTGTAGAGGTGGGACATGAACTGAACCTTAAAGGATCTGGTTAAGAGGAGCTGAGAAAGGGGAGGCATTCGAGGCAGGAGCAAGCAGCTAAAGCCAAAGGCAAAAATCAGGGTGGCTAGTACAGGGCTTTAGTAAAGAGCCCCATCTATCTAGAGGGAAGGGATGTATTCATAGCCTCAGTGTAAAGTCTGTAAGGGTCTTGGAGTTTTAAGAGACTTCAGCAATCATCTTATCCAACCCCTCAATTTACAAGAGAGGAAACTGAGTCCCAGAGAGGAGAAAGGACCTGTCCAAGGTCATTTCTTTATCTTTTTAATCACTCCCTCTCCCACACTGGAGGCAGAATACTGTAGCTACTTAGGAAATCAATATAGAATTTTGGAGTGACCCTGAGCACAAAATACACTTAAAACAATTGGATTTCACCTGCTGTCAATACTAATTGCTTCCTGGTGAAGCTGAAAGCCAATTTAGATCAATTTCGAGAATAACATTTCATGACACATAATAGGAATTGGGGGTTTTCACATGGAGATATATTATAGCCAGGTCTTTCCTTCTCTCTATTAATCTTGTAATTCTATCAAAACCAACAACAATTAACTTTTCCCAGCATGATTTTTTTCTTGGTAAAACAACATTGTTTATTGCTCACAATGCAGTTATTCTCTGGATATTTATAGCACATTTTCCCTTCTTTTTTTCTCACAATGTCTTAGTTTATTGCTGGTCTGGGAGGTCCTAATTATCAAGTTCTGACTCCTGGAAAAGAAGCATTGTTTTCTTTTTTTCTCCAACTCTCTATTCTTCTTCTTTTGCTCAGGTCCCCCCAAATCTTCTGTCAGGATGTAGCAGCCTCCCACTTGCCCTCCCCACCTAAATATTAAACAGTATTTTGTACCAAATGTAACCAACATGGGCTGAGTTATATAGTTAAAAAGGTATACTGTGTTTGGAGTCAAAGGACTTGGCTTTGAACCCCAGCTCTGGCCCTTACTGCCTTGATGACCTTTGACAAATTACTTAATCTCTGGGTTTCAGGTTTTTTGGTAGTAAAATTAGGGATTTGGACTCAATGATTTTTAATATTCTTTCCAGCTCTAAAACTAAAATATGGCCCATTTTAATTTCCACCCAATTCCATAAATATTTAAGTGCCTACTATGGGCCAAGCATTGTGCTAAATGCTG
Organism: Gracilinanus agilis; assembly: GCF_016433145.1. NCBI lineage: Eukaryota > Metazoa > Chordata > Mammalia > Didelphimorphia > Didelphidae > Gracilinanus > Gracilinanus agilis. The sequence goes on from NC_058133.1 coordinate 129,911,384, forward strand.
GGGCTGCAAATTTTTAAAAAGACAATTCCTGACCTCAAGGAGCTTTAGGTCTAATGGGGGAAGACAGTAATACAAAAGGAAACTGAAAAGAGGAAAGAAGGGATACCTGGATCTGAAGAATTAAAACCAAGCAAAAGTGATGATGCAAAATATAGAATTATTTGGAAAGTTTGAATCCCAAACCTCTATCAGAGAAGGCTTTTGGAGGAAATTATTGCTTCATCCTTCAGCTCTCTATTCAGAGGGGGAAAGTGTTTGAGGGAATTGAGACGTTGTTAAGAATCTATGATCCTTTGAAACTATATATGATCTCTCAATTCAATTTAATGATAAATTCTGGATTCTATAATACAAACATGAATCCCAAATTTAATTGAATTCAATGAAATTCTATTTGTCAATGATTCATTAAGCATCCAGTTATTGGCAAGATGGGACAGCTAAGGGGTATAGTGGGTAGCATGCCAGGACTACAACGTGGAGGGCTTCTCCTTCATGAGTTTAAATTCAGTCTCAGACACTAGCCATGTGACCCTGGACAAATCATTTAACCCTATATGCCTTAGTTTCTCATCTATAAAATGAGCTGGAAAAGGAAATGGCAAACCACTCCAGTATCTCTGCCAAGAAAACCCTAACTGGGGTCACACAGACTAAAATAAATCAACAACGAAAAATGGGCAAGATGCTCTGAAAGACACCAGGAATTCAATGGCAACAATGACAAATACCTGTACCCTGAGAGACCTTCCATTCTATTGGATGATAAGATATATAAGCAGTGAGAGAACACAAACTAATTTTAGGATAAAGAGAACAAAACGGAATAAGGTAGGTGAAACTTGAATGAAGCTAAGAATTCTGTGAAAAAGAGATGAAGCAAAAGAGAATTTTAGGCCTATGTAAAAATGTAGCACATGTCAGGAGATTAGAGATTGAATGCCAGTTTAGGGAAATAGTTAGGGAAGACTGCTTTACTGGTAATTTGCATGATGGAGAGTAATATGATGTATGCCTGGAAAATTGTGCTACAGTCAGACTCTGAAGGGCTTTAAATGCCAAGCTGAGGACTTTGTATTTGTTCTAGAGGCAATCAGGAACCATAGGAGATTTCTGAGCAGTGGAATGACATGGTCAGACCTGCACTTTCAGAAGATAATTGTATCAGGAATGCATAGGATGGCTTGGAGAGGGCCAGGGAGAACTGGAGGCAGAGAGAATAATTAGAATGCTATTTCAGCAGAGTCCTGAGGAGAGGTGATGAGGATCTGAAGGTTATAATTGTGAGGATAGAGAAGAGAGAGATGACAGAGAGGCTTTTGAGGTAGAATCAATAAGACTTTGGTAAGTAATAGTCAACCTTCTGCCAAACAACCTTCCCAATTTAATTGGAAGGGCAAAGATTCATTTTTCAAGTTTTGAGCCTTTGAAATAATCAGCTGATGACCTAATTTGTTAGTTTTCAAACATTATATTTAATCGTGTTATAACTATCTCACATAAGGATGGCCAGAAACCCAAGACATCCTGTGTCAACCAGGAATTCTCCTGAAAGAAACACCACAAGTTATTCACTTCCCACCCTGAGCCATTAGACTAAATTGAGGAGAAAGAAAAAGAAAGTAATACTCTCCATCCCTGTTCAGAGGTAGCAAGTAGTTAGGGGACAACAGGCCAAGGTGGGACTTATGGGACAACTTCTCCGAGAAAGGAAGCCCTCATACACAGGAATGTAGCTCTGAGAATTTAACATATCTTTGGATCTCATAAAATGGTCATTTGTAATACTGTAAGCTAGATGCTGGCAAGGGAGAAATCAATCTCACACTAGAAGTATCAAGAATAGATTTTCAGAGGTTTCTTGGAGCACCATTTCCCCACTTCCTTTCACCCCTTAAACCCTCACCAAGATACCCTGTACCAAGGATGTGCTGCAGCTGGCTCAGACCTGCTCTTGTGATTGTTAAATTTTCAGGGTGAGCATGTGCACCTCGGTAATTGGCCAACAGAAAATGCTACAGGTAGATATTTTATTATTGTTTTATTGATTATCTTTCTAGACTGAAGAATAGGAGGAGAAAATGTTAATAATGAAACTCAAATTAAAAGTGTGTTTTGCCACATTTTTTTTTTCTGAAAGCAGTTGGTTGCTTAACATTTACCAGTGCAACCCAACCCAGAACCCATCAAAACTACTCAACTGATCATAGAGATTGGATGGAGGAAAGGAAAAGGGGCATCAGTTGTGATCCTCCCATTATATGGAGGACCATCAGGCCTGCCATCTGCCCTTTCTTTGCTTAAGGTAATCCTAGACTTACCACCTTCCCTTTTTCTATGCCCTGTAGACCCCTGGGCACTTTTATCTGACTTTCTGTTGTAATGTAAGAAGTTCTAGGGCTTGCCATATGCCCTGCAGTTATACTTTCTTTTACATTTCCTCTCCTTCAATTAGCATGTGTCTTCCTTGAGATCAAGGACTGTCTTGTTTTTTTCTGTTGATAGTCTAGAATAAGACTTGATACATAGGAAGCATTTAATAATTTATTTTCACTTATTCATTTATTTATTCACGAATGCACTAAAGTATCCCATGCTTTTCTTGTCACAAGAGACCCAAAGGTAATGAAACATCCTATAAATTCTTCCTCTTGTACAATGGATGCTAAGCTGTCACCTTCAGACTTTTTTTTCTTTCTCAATGTTTTGTGTTATTTACCATATTTATCTCAGTTAATATTTGTCCTTTCACATACATGGATACATAAAGCTCCCTCCACTTCCAAACTTTACAGCTCTTCATTTTTTCACTTTTAAGGAAGCCATTTATTCTTTTCGTCTCAATGTTTATTTATTTGTTTCTTTATCACATTCAAATTCCCAGGTAAATCCTTCTATCCCTCCCCTCCCTACACTAGAGAAGGAATCATTTGACAAAAGGATATTTATATATTAAATTATTTTGTTTTTTTCTATTTATGAACATACATAAGTCATTCTTCAAATAACATTTCTGTTGCCACATATAATTTTCTCTTGATTCTGCTTGTTTTGTTCTTCATAAGATCTATTCATGGTTTTAAAAAATTAACCTAATCATCATTTCTTTCATCATAGTAGTATTCCATCACAATCATATCATTTAACCATTCTTCAACTGATAGGCATTCTCTCAATTTCTAGTTCTTTGACACCACAAAGAGAGCTGCTATAAATATTTTAGAACATATAGATCCTTTTCCTTTTTCTCTGATCACCTTAGGAAATAAACCTAATTATGGTATTAATTCTAATAAATCACAAATACTTCATCCCAAAAACTTGATGTGATAGAAGTCTGACTTCACAGAAGACATGGGTTCAAGGCTCCTTTCTGATACCTGTTGGCTGTATGAGACCTTCCAAATCACCTCATTTTTCAAGACCTCAAGCAATTCTAGTACTGTTAAGTTCCAGGATGAATAATTTCTGACTTACTGGTAGAGGAAAGCTCCCAATTAGAGGGAACCAGAACTTCCCAACATCAATGAAATGATTTATGCAGAGTAAAACAACTGAGATACACCTAATTACTGGTGGAGATTGGCACCTTCTCTGTAAGTTAGTCTTTTAAACCGTTAACATATAATCTTTTAAACATATAGCCTTTTAAACATCACTTATTCATTCATTAATGCATTAAAGCATCCCATACTTGTAATTAGGGACAAAAAGGTAAGAAAACATCCTATAGATTCTTCCTCTTATACAATAGTCACTAAACCATAACCATTAGACTTTTCTCTCTGTATGTTTTGTGTTACCAGTATTCATCTCAGTTAACATTTGTCCTTCCACATATATGAATACATAATGCTACTTTCACTTTGAAATTTTACATATTTTCATTTTTAAGGAAACCACTTATTCTTTTTTCTCATTTTATTACATTTAATTAATTAGTTAATTATTTATTTCTTTAAATATTTCACAATTGCATGTAATATTTTTGTAACATTCATGTTTTTTAAATGTTAAATTCCAAATTCTCTCCCTCCCTCCTTGAAAAGGCAAAAAAATTGCTGTTATACATGTGAAATGGTGTAAAATATATTTCTATATCAGCCATGTTGCAGAAGAAAACACAGAACAAGAAGAAAAATAAACAAGAAAAATAAAATGACATTCTATATGTTTCAATCTGCACCCAGACCTTATCTATCCTCTAGAGGTGGATAGAATTTTTCATCATGGGTCTTTTGGTATTGTCTTGGATCATCATAATGATTAGAGTAGTGAAGTCATTCACAGATGATCATCATTACAACATTGCTGTTACTGTGTATAATGTTCTCCTGGTTCTTATTGCTTCATTTTACATCAGTTCATATAAGTCTCGCCAGGTTTTTCTTATACCATTCTGCTCCTCATTTCTTATAGCACAATATAATTCTATCCCAATGATATAACATAACTTGTTCATTCTTTCTCCAGTGAATGAGCATCCCATCAATTTCCAACTCTTTGTCACCACAAAAATAACTGCTATTAAGATTTTTTAACAAATAGGTCTTTTCCCCTTTTCTATGATTTTGGTATATTGACCTAGTAGTGGTATTACTGATCCAAAAGGTATATACGGTTTTATAACCCTGTGGGCATAGTTCCAAATTGTTCTCCAGAATGCTTGGACTAGTTCACAACTCTTCCAAAGTACATTAGTGTCCCAATTTTTCCACATCCTCTTCAACATTTGTCATTTTTTCTTTTCTATCATGTTAATTAATCTGACAGATGTGAGGTGGTATGACAGTGTTGTTTTAATTTGCATTTCTTTAATCATTAGTTATTTAGAGCATTTTCCCATGTGCCTATTAATAGCTTTGATTTCTTCTTCTGAAAACTGCCTTCTCATATACATTGTCCATTTATCAATTGGGAAGTGGTTGTTTTTATAAGTTTGGCTCAGTTCCTTAGATGTTTAAGATATAAGGGCTTTATCCGAAAAATTGCTGTACGAATTTCCATCAATTTCCTGTTTTTCTTCTCATTCTGGCTGCCTTAGTTTTGTTTGCATAAAGCTTTTTTATTTCGTGTAATCAAAATTATCTATTTTAATTCCTATGAACCTATCTCTTGTTTAGTCATAAGCTCTTATTCATGGACCTAGAAGATATATTTTTCTAAGTTGCCCTAATTTATTTGTATCACCCTTTATGTCTAAATCCTTTATCCATTTTGATATGTTGTATGCTTTGTGATGTTGGCCTAAGACTTTTTTATGACAAACTGCTTTCCAGTTTTTTAAGCAATTTTTGGAAGTTCTTACCCCAAAAGTTTACATCTTTAGATTTATCAAACACTAAATTATTATGATGGCTCTTTTTCTCAGTCAGTACTAGATTGTTTTGTTGATTATCAACTTACAATTTAGTTTGAAATCTGATACTACTGGAACACCTTTCTTCACTTTTTTTCCATTGATTTCCTTGATATTCTTGACCATTTGTTCTTCCAGATGAATTTTGTTATTATTTTTTCTAGCTCTATAATTCTTTAGTACTTTGATTGGTATTACAATGCATATGTAAATTAACTTTGGTAGAATTGTCATTTTTTATTATATTGGCTCGGGCTACCATTGAGTAATTATTTAAAGTATTAATTATTATTAAGTATTTTATTTCTCCAGTTATTTACACCGTCTCAATTTGTGTGAAAAATATTTTGTAATTGTGCTCATGTGGTCCCTGGGTTTGCCTTGGCAGGTAGACTCCCAAGTATTTTATATTTTCTGAAGTTATTTTAAAAGGAATTTCTCTATCTTTTTCTGTTGGAAAATGTTTTTTAAAAACTATTGATTTATGTGGGTTTGTTTTATAATCTGCAATTTTGCTAAAGTTGTTAATTGCTTCAACCTTCTTTAGTTGACTCTCTAGAGTTCTCTAAGTATGTCTGCAGAGTGATAGTTTTATTTGTTCATTATCTATTTTTATTCCTTCCACTTGTTTTTCTTGTCTTATTGTACTAGCTAGCATTTTTAGGACAATATTGAATAATAGTGGAGATAATGGACATCCCTGCTTCACTACTGATCTTATTGGGAAGGCTTTCAGTTTATTGTCATCACAGATTATACATGCTATGGTTTTAGATAGAAATTATTTATTATTTAAGAAAGGCTCAATTTATTCCTATGCTTTCTGCTTTATTTGTTTTTTTAAGTTGGAATGGGTTTTGCTTTTTGTCAAAGAACATTTCTGAAACTATTGATATAATCATGATTTTTGTGGCCTTTGTTATTGATATAGTCAATTGCACTCATAGTCTTCATAATATTGAACCAGATCTGCATTCCTGGTATAAATCTCACCTAGTCAAACTATATGATCTTTGCAATATATTGCAGTAATGTCCATGCTACTAATTTATTTTAAAGTTTTGCATTTATATTCATTAGGGAAATTGGTCTATAGTTTTCATTCACTGTTTTTGTGCTCTCTGGTTTAGGTTTCAAAACCATATTTATGTCATAAAAGGAATTTGTCAGGACTGTCTTTACCTTTGTTTCCCCCACAAACCCCAACAGTTAACACTTTTAGAATTAATTCTTCCTTGAATGTTTGGTAAATTTTACTTATGAATCCATCCAATTTTGATGAGTTTTTCTTCAGGAGCTCACTTGTGGCTCATTCAATCTATTTTCTAACGTAGAGTTATTTAAGTATTTTATTTCCTCTTTTGTAAATCTGGGTAGTTTATATATTTGAAATAATTATCCATTTCACTTACATTGTCAATTTTGTTGATATATAATTAGGTGAAATAACTCCTAATAATTATTTTAACTTCTTCATTGGTGTTGCATTTACCCCTTTCATTTTTAATACTAACAATTTGTTTTTTAAGTGGTTTATTTATTTTATTGCTTTTTTTCATAAAACCATCTCCTAGTTTTATTTATTAATTTAATGTTTTATTTTCTTTTTGTAACTTACAGTTCTATTAATCTTCCCTTTGATTATCAAGATTTCCATTTTGGTATTTAATCAGGAATTCTAAATTTGTTCTTTTTCTAGTTGTTTTTTTTTTTTAAGTTGTATGCCCAGTCAAATGATTTGCTCTGTTTTCTCGTTTATTAATGAATGTATTTAGAGATATAAAGCTCCCCAAAGTACTGCTTTAGCTGCCTCTTGCAAATTTTGATATGTTGTCTTATTATTTTCATTCTCTTCAATAAAATAAGTTTCTATGATTTGTTCCTTAACCCACTAATTCCTTAGGATTCCAATATTTAGTTTCCAATCAATTTTAATCTTTGCTTCCAAGGCCCTCTATTAAATGTAATATTTTATTACATTATGATCTGAAAAAGATGAATTTAATATTTCTGCTTCTCTGCATTTTGCTGTGAGATTTTTATGCCCAAATAGATGGTCAGTTTTTTTGTGAAAGTGTGACATATAGCTGATTAAAAGATAGATTCCCTTCTATTGTCACTCAGTTTTCTCCAGAGGTCTATCATAGCTAACTTTTTCTAAGATCCTATTCATTTTAACTTTTTTCTTATTTATTTTATGGATAGATTTATCTAACTCTGAGAAAGAAAAGTTGATGTGTTCTACTAGTATAGTTTTACTTTCCATTTCCCCCAATACTTCATCAATTTTTCCTTTAAGAATGTGGCTGTTATTGCCTGGGTTGCCTTTTAGGTAGCTGTAGATTCCCTGCTTATCCATTTTTAATTAGGTTTATTTTTGCTTTTCCTTTATTTAAGAACACAATTGCTACTCCTGCCTTTTTTAAAACTTCAAATGAAGCATAATATATTCTGCTCTGGCCCCTTATTTTAACTCTGTATCTGTCTCTTTTTGGAGTTTTTTTTTTTTTTAACAATAAATTGTTAGAGTCTGATTTTTAATCAATTCTGCTGTCCAATTCCATTTTATGGTTGAGTTCATTCCATTCACAATCACAGTTATGACTACTAATTGTGAATTTTCCTCCATCTTATTTTCTTTGGTTTATCCTTCTCTTTTTCTTTTTATCCTGTCCCTCCTCCTGTAAAGTCTGTTTTGCTTCTGATTCCTGCCTTCCTTTTATCTGTCTTCCCTTTCATCATTTCCCCTTTCTTTTATCCCCTTCCACTCTTAATATCTATTGTGTAAAATAAGATAGATTTCTATTACCAAAAACCTCCTTTTTATGAGATATTCTCACCACAAATTTTTTCCCACATCATCCCAACATGATCAATTCAATCCTGTAATCTCTTTTGATGGGGAATCCTTCATAAATGTCCTAATAATAGTAAAATTTTTAGAAGTAAACAGTTGAACCTCATTGAGTCCCTTAAAATTTCTTTTTTCTATAATCTTTTAATATTCCTTTTGACTTTTATATTTGAATATCAGATTTTCTGTTCAGATGTAGTATTTCATTAAGAAAGCTTGAAAATCCTCAATTTCGTTAAATATAATTTTTCCCTTAAAAAATTATACTCAGTTTTTTGGGGGTATGTTTTTCTTGGTTTGATCCTCTCTTGTCTTCCAGGATATCTATTCCAATTCCTCCACTTAACATTGTGGAGGCTAAATTTTATATGATTCTGAGTGTGGTTCTTTGGAAGAGTTGTGGCTTTTATGTGAATCATTTCCATTTAGATGTTTGAAGTAGTTTCTTTTTGGCCTGGGAACTCTATAATTTGCCTAGAATATTCCTAGGACTTTTCATCTCAGGATATTTTTAGGTGGTTTTTAGGATATGTTTGGTGGATGTTTTCAATGTCTATTTTACCCTCTACTTCTAGGATATCAGGGAATATTAAAAAAAATATTGGGGGCAGCTGGGTAGCTCAGTGGATTGAGAGTCAGGCCTAGAGACAGGAGAGCCTAGGTTCCACTCCAGCCTCAGACACTTCCCAACTGTGTGACCCTGGGCAAGTCACTTGACCCCCATTGCCCAACTTTACCACTCTTCCACCTAGAAGCCAATACACAGAAGTTAAGGGTTTAAAAAAATGTAGGGGAAGAAAGTAGAGATGGAAAAATTAATATTTGTCAATTGAAAAATAAATTAAATTTGGATTTGAAATTTGGATTAAATATATTAAAAATTATTTAAATATAATCTTGAGGCTCTTTGTTTTTATCATGGCTTTTGGTAATCTAATATTTCTTAAATTATCTCCCCTAGATATGTTTTTATGTCAATTTTCCAATAAAATGTTTCACATTTCCTTCTATTGTTTCACTCTTCTGATTTTGTTTCATTATTTCTTGATGTCTCACGAAGTCATTAGCTTCTACTTGCCCAATTGTAATTTTGAGAAGACCATTTTCTTCAGTGATCTTTTGTATCTCTTTTTACATTTGCTTTTTAAAAGATTTATATTTTCATCAATGAAGTTTTGTACCACTCTTTCCATTTGGTCAATTTTATTTTTAAGGTATTTTCTTCAGTATTTTTGATTGAGATTTTGTCTCTTTTTGAGATATTGTCTTTTCCTATTTTTTCCTTTGCTCTAATTTGTTTTCCTTATTTTTCCTCTGTCCCTCTTATTTGATTTTTTAAAAAAAATCCTTGCCTTTTGTCTTAGAATCAATACTACATATTGGTTCCAAGGCAGAAGAGAGGTCAGGGCTAGGCAATGGAGGTTAAGTGCCTTCTCAGGGTCACACATCTTGGAAGTGTCTAAGGCCAGATTGGAACCTAGAACCTCCTGTCTTTAGATCTAGCTCTCAATCCACCGAGTCACCCAGTTGGCACCTCTTACTTGAATATTTATTGGACTTTTGTCTAATTCTCATTTTTCTTTGAGGCTTTGCTTATAGGTGTTTTGACATCATTGTCCTCTTTTGAGTTTGTGTTTTATCTTCCCTGTCACCATACTAAACTTTTATGATCAAGGTCTTTTTTAATATTGTCTGCTAATTTTCAAGTCTATTTGTTGATTCTGAACTTTATGTTAAATTTAGTATCTATCACAGGGAGGAGGGGGAGGCACTATTTCAAGCTTCAGAGTGTTTTTCATACTGCTATTTTCAGAGCTGTTTCTGGAGTTTTGAAGTTTTCAGTGCTTCCAAGGTGGTGTGACTTTGAGAAGGTATGGTCATTGCTCTCCTGGTCTGCATTCTGGTATGAAGAAGGACAGAAAGGGCCCCTGATCCTTTAGGATTGTAGTTGACACTTCCCTTTGGGCCCCTGTTCTCTTGGAGTCACAAGTAATACTGTTCATGAGGGTTCATGAACTGTTGTGTGCAAAAATGATACTATTCCACAGGGTTCCCAATCTGTCTTGACCAAAAGGATTCCTCTCCACCTTTGAACTCTAGGCAATGGATTTGCTAAGTGTTATCTGATCCTGTGTCCATTGCTAGCATAATTTCTTTCTTATCAATTATCTAGCATCTTTAGCTTTAGAACTCCAAGAGTTGCTTCTGCCCCTGTGGCTACTACCTAGTTCCACCACTAAAGTTTTATCTATGTAGGATGTGGGCCAGCCTCCAGCCCCTTGTCATAAATTTCCTCTTTTCTACCTCCTATGTTGTCTTGGGGTTAGAAGAATGTCTCACTCAGACCTTTTGTGGCTCTGCTACTCCAGAATTCAATTTCATGCATTATTTGAAAGTTTTTTGGAGGAAGAAAAAAGTTGTTTGGAGGGGAATGTTGAGAGCTCAGCTGAGTGCTCCCTCTCTCCCACCATCTTGACTCTACCCTTGCAACTTGACTTTACACCCCATCTTCATTAAATATTTCAGGTTAGGGTAAAGACTGAGAGATGAATCAAAATAACTAGTGGGGAAGCTTATAACTGAAAATTTGATGAAGATTTGAAGAGTTCATTCATTGTAGTAAAGTGAAAGAATATTGTGTCAGAAGTGAGAGGACTGGGGTTCAAATCCTGCCCATCAATACAATCTGAAATAAGTTGAATTTATCCTCCTTGTGCTTTAGTTTCCTCATCAGTAAAATGAGGAGGTTGGATTAATGGAACTTTGAAGTCTCTTCCAGTTCCAAATTTATGATGCTATGATCACTTTTACAAAGGGGCTCAGATTTTTAGGGGCTATGGACTCTTTCATGTATGAAAAAAGGGTCACTCAGTCATATCTGAAGTCCTGTCTTTTTCTATTGTAGCTCAGAAAAAATGATCATGCTCTATTGACTTAAAATTGGACACCCCTTCAGTAGTCACACAAAAGAATTTGAGGTGAGCCTGGGTGAACTCAGTTTAAAAGGACATTGTATGGAGGGGGATAGGTTAAGGGTAGTTGAAAAATTAAAACTGGGTGGGAGATATGACACATGTTCTAGGTCATTTTGTCTTATGAGTAAACTAAAAACAGGATGTCATGGTCCCCAAAATAATCATTGCCTTTTATTTAGGGAGGATGACTACTACTGATTGTATCAAATTCAAATTCCTCAACATGTGTTTCAAAAGTCCTTCACCAACTGTTTTCCCAAGATCTTAGCACCCACACTTCCCATGACTTTTCCCCATATTTTCTCTAGTACAGCTGGGTTGATTTGCTTATCATCTCCTACACACACACATTTGCTTGCTCCTCCCTCCTATCACTGAGATGCCTTTGTCCACCCTCTCCAACAGTCCTAGTTCTTCCCTTCTTCCAAATATGATTCAGAATTTACCTCTGTTGTGAGATCCTCTCTAACAGACCTGCCAAGTAGCATTATTAAATAAGCATTTACTACAATAAGTCTAAGATGAATGAATGACCAAATAAAATGTATTAAGGACTTATTATTCGCGAATCCTTGTCTAAAAGTTAATGCTAAGTTTTTCAGGCGCATCTGACTCTTCCATGACCGCACTGATCAACTATCCTTGGCATTTTCTTGGAAAAGGTACTAGATTAGTTGATCTCTTCCAGTTTTAGGAAGGGGTCAAGTGACTTGCCCAAGGACACAAAACTAGTAAGTAGTCAGATCTGAACTCTGATCTTTCTGACTCCAGGCTCAGTGCTACATCCACCTTGCCACCTAACTGATCCTATAATGAGAGAGATAACACTTACTGAAAATTGGTTACTAGAGGAGACATTTTCATTTGGAAATTTATAGGAATGGTGGATAATGATTATTATCATACAATAACAATATCTAATGATAATAATTCTACTTATATAATGTTTTTAGGTTTACAAAGTGCTTTTATCATAATATTCCTATGAAACAATAAGACAAATGGTATTGCTCGATAGTGGAGAATGGGAGTCCATAGCTAGAACTCCAGGATTCTAAAGAGACCATAGTTAAGGTATTAAAGCATAGATCTTATAATCTTTGAGAAAACTAGTATCTGTTCTGGTAAGTAATCTTTGTCTTAACTTTTGATTTCTTTCACACATATAAATATATACAAGACACAATACATTTATATTCTAGATCAATGGTGTCAAATTTAAATAGAAATGGGGGCCACTAAGATATTCATAAGGATTCCTGCTGGTCATATCTTGAATTAGAAAAACACAGATGTTTATATATTTCTTTTATTATTAATGCATCAACACATTATCAGGTAAGAACTATATTTTCCTGGGCTTGGGCCATACCCAGGAATGTTGTCAGCCACATGCTGTCTGCTGGCTGTGTGCTTGATAACTCTGGCCTAGACCATGTAAAAGGAGGGACAAGAAAAATAGGTTGGGTATTGGAGTAAGGGTTCTTGCATATAGTAACAGCAAATGAAAAAGAGAGAAAAGATGTTAGTTACAGCAGCAAAGGCAAAATTGTAAGCTTTAGCCTGAACAATCCCTGAAGCCAGCGATGAGATTATAAAGGGCATGTTAGAGATTTAAAATTTTATAGTGAAGCTATATTTTGTCTGAACATTATCATCAAAGATCAGGGTCATTGACTACTCAAAGGTTCTCCACAAGTAAAATAGACTAAACTGAACAATGTGGTTTTACACTGAAAAACTCAAATAATTTTTTAAAATTTATATTTGGATTCATGGTCAGCAGTGTCTTTCATTTACAGCCTGACATTTCACATGGCTAAGTCATTTAGGAAGGTTCATTAAAAAAAAATAGACAGATGCTCAGAATTTTTGGAAAGCAATGTGAAGCTTGCCTGAGTAATAATATCTCTTATCGTGCCAGACATTCAGACAGTGGGATGAATGAGTGTGGTTGATTGTTACTAGGCTACTATGACTGATGGGTAGGGGATTATAAGCTCACCAGGACTTCCTTGCTTCCCACTCTTGTAAGGCTGCTCATGCCATCTGGGTGATCATCCCCACCCTACAAGGCCTTCTGCCCATGTCTGCAAGTTAAACCTTCCAAGGGAAATAAGATGAAAAAAAATCTGACTTATAGATAAGATAGTAAAATAGCAAAGGACTTTCTAAATACATGACAAGAAATAGCAGTACATGTACACACACATAAATATATATGTATATATTATTCTTTAGAAAATTCGATTCCCTTTCTTTAGTTACTAAAGTACAAAGTCCTAAATATCAAATATATCCATAAACAATCAACAGGGACAACCCAACATACTCCGGCACTCAAGAATAATCTATGATTCCAGTAGGAAAGAATGATGTCTTGACTCCACTTACAGATACTCCCTTCTCCAGGTTCCATATTTTTAATGACTAAATCAGTGATCTCATCAGAGTAGGGGTCTCACTGTAGAACTTCCTCTACCAATGTAGATCTGATCCTCAAATTTTATCCTAAGATAACTACCTGGAACACAGATGGTATAGTGATTTACCCAGGTTGATATAGGTAGTGCATAGCAAAGGATGCATCTAAACTCAGATTTCAGTTTTATAATCATTACAAAATATGGCTTCTCCGATGGTTTACCATAAACTATAAAATTCCCTCTACAACCCTTACTAAAAATCTAGTTTATCACCATGGTGATGATCTACTACCATCAGAAAAAAAACAACCCATTTTACCACCACGTTGTCATGTAAATATTTCCATTCTTGACCTCCACTCAGAGAGAGAAGACAATAGGAGGTGAAGCAGTAAGGAGAAGAAGCAGACCCTTTGTTTTGAAGTATCATGATAAAAATGAGTAATAAATCATTTTTCTAATAAACCTTATCCATCTATAAGGGAAGAATGGACATGCCTTGGGCATTTGCATAGAGAGGCACAAGTGAGGAACACATGTGGGCAAGACATACTGTGGAGGGCCACCCACAGAAGGGAACATATGTGGATGGGGCACATATGTGGAAAACTGCACATGTGGCAGCAAGCTGCCCAACATGTTGTCAGCACCCTCTAAATTTAGTGCCTTAGGCACTGACTTGGTCACCCACTTTAGATGTCACTGGAGTTAATTGTGCCACCAAGCTTTACCTTTTCCTTTATTCAGAGAATGAAAAATTAAAAAAAAAAGAATTCAATAAATATTTACTTTTGCAAAGAAGTGGAGATACAAATAGTAAAGCAAGATTATCCAAGTTTAAAAAGTTCACATTCTAACAGAAAGAGACTGCTGGGCTGGTGATCTGGGTATAGTGTGTTGCTACTAAAGATCTGAGATGTTTCTACTGAGGTCTAAGGAGGTGTGGAAAAGGTGGTTTTATTAGCCTAGCAAATGATAATTGTGCTAAGTGCTAGGGACAGAAAGACAAAAATTAGGCACTCAATGATCTCGAGAAGCTTTTGTTTGTCCTAAAACTTCTTTCATTACCTTTTTGGTGACAACCTTCTCCCTACTTCAGTCACCCTAAAATCTCTCCTTTTTTTAAAACTCATCCCCAATAAAAAAAAGTGGGGGAAAATTTTGATAATAATTTGTACTTCTACTAAGAGATTGATTCACATTTAGTGTAAATCGCTCTGTTATATATGTATATTAAGCCTTTTGTTTCTAATAGTGGAATAAAAATGTTTTGTCCCAATAAGGAATTTCAGATATCTCATTTATCACTGTGTAGGGGTGATACTGAGGGAAGAGGCCAGATCTGCTCATGTCCCTGGAATCACCTTAGGTCTGGCTATGAAAGATGAGAATGACTCTCCATCAGCCCATCCTCTTCCTATCCATGCTGCCATCCATGCACTTAACCTTTTCTTTCTCTTCCTCTTTTCAACTTCTTGTTAAAGGAACAATAATCAAATTTTGGAAAGAAGCAAATGTGATTTTCCAAACTGAACCATTTCCCCCTAACCATCCTTCCTTTACATGCATGCCTCCCCTGTCTCCACTAAAACATTAGCTTCTTGAAGGCAAGGTGTGTCTTGCTCTAGTATTTCTGTCCTTCTTATTACTGTTTGACAAACAGGAAGTGCTTTATTAATTCTCTTCATTCACAATCCAGGATCTTTACCTTTTAACATGTGTAATAAGGATTGAATCATACAAGCTTTCCGGAGAAACTATTAACAATGTTGCTCATAATTGATACTGAACTCCTAGAGAAGAAAAAATTGTGCAAATTTAGTTTGGCTCGTGTAAAGATAAAATTAATGATGGTTACTTATGTCAACTACTTATAATGTATTCACAATTACTATGAAGTTTGATGATAGGTATGCAAATTTTTTAATATGTCAGATTAATTTGAGTTGGTTTTATTTGATTAAAAACTGAACTCTGTTCAGATAAGCTCACAAATTACTGCTCATGGAAGTTCCTTGAGCCTTTACTCATAACTGAAAACAATTAGGCAAATCATGCAAGAGATGAGCATTGTTACAGTTGATAACTGGCAAAGTAAAAACAGTATTTGTTCTAGAACAGTGACGGCAAACCTATGGCACAGGTGCCAAAGATGGCACACAGAGAGCTCTCTGTGGGCACGTGGCCAAACCTCCCCCTCCCAAAGTTTGTTACTAGAAAGGCAGAAGGCCTTGGGTGGAGCTGCTCCCCTCCCTCTCCACCATTCCTAATGATATTTTTTTCACATCCCCAGCCCCTCTGGCCAGCAGCCCAATGGGAGCACATAGGGAGTAAGGTGGGCAGCTCACAGCTTACTGCTCACAAGAACAAGAGGGAAGTGGAGTGCTTGGGCCACTCCCTTCCCCCTCTACACTTGCTGAGGTCATTCTTCACTTCACTCTCCCCTCCATCCAGTAGCCCAATGGGAGCGCTTTCTCCCTCCCCTGTGGGGAAGGGCATGGCATGAGGTCTGGGGAGGGGTTGGGGGTAGAGTCTGGCACTCCATCTCCAAAAGGTTCACCATCACTGTCCTAGAGTCAAGGGATCTGGGTTTAAATTCTACCTTTCTCACTCTCTGTGTAACTTTAGGCAAGTCACTTAGACTCACTGGGTCTGTTTCCATATCTGTAGAAAGGGGAGGAGATACTAAATAAATCTAAGGTTTCTTCTGCTCAGAAGTAGAGAGCAGAACTCAAATCATCAGAGTCCCAACAGTCCCTTTTCCTTTTCAAATCTCTACTTATCCAGATCTCA
The DNA here is from genome assembly GCF_016433145.1 of Gracilinanus agilis. Taxonomy (NCBI): domain Eukaryota; kingdom Metazoa; phylum Chordata; class Mammalia; order Didelphimorphia; family Didelphidae; genus Gracilinanus; species Gracilinanus agilis. Next base: position 129,927,791 of record NC_058133.1, read on the forward strand.
ATCTGGGGAAAAATTCTCTCTCTTTCTCTCTCTGTCTCTCCCTCCCTCCCTCCCTCATCCTCCTTCTTCTTCTCTTTCTCTCTTCCTCTTCCTCCTTCTTCCTCCTCTCTCTCTCTCTTCCTCCTCCTCCTCCTTCTTCCTCTTCCTCCTTCTTCCTCCTCTCTCTCTCTCTTCCTCCTCCT
>NC_058133.1:129929750-129944750 GCF_016433145.1 Gracilinanus agilis
CTCTCTCTCTCTCTCTCTCTCTCTCTCTCTCTCTCTGTCTCTCTTCCTCCTCCTCCTCTTCTTCCTCTCTCTCTGTCTGTCTCTCTTCCTCCTCCTCCTTCTTCTTCCTCTCTCTCTCTCTCTCTCTCTCTCTCTCTCTCTCTCTCTCTCTCTCTCTCTCTCTGTCTCTCTTCCTCCTCCTCCTTCTTCCTCTCTCTCTCTCTCTGTATGTCTCTCTCTGTCTCTCTTTCAGACTCCCTCTTTCTTTCTATCTGTGCCTTTCCTTCCATCCCTTTCTCTCTGATTCTGTCAGTCTCTATCTACAAATATGCATATAAATACCTACACACACTTAAATCTTATACAAATGTACTTTGCTCTTTTACAATTCTGTTCACTAAAGGTACTCAGTCCCAATGCGGCCAGTTTCTGTTTCACAAATGTGTTTCAAAACTTGTGATAGCATATTTACAAGACCATCTTTTGAACAAGATTTGAGGACTCTGTGGTAAGGGGGAAAGAAAAGACTTTTGCAGTAACTTGTTGTTTTAGGAATTAATGTACCATCTCAAAACTGTTTAGAAAGTGAGATACTTGAAAAAATTTACTCCTTGATTGACTTTTTGAAGAGAGACCCTCTGAGGTTTTATGAAATTCCTAATAACTACATCATTAGGAGGTTGGAATAAATGCATGAATATGTGCCCCACAATAAGCCAATGAAATCACAGAATTTGGACAGTAGAAAGGAACATTATAGGCCATCTCATCCATCTTATGCTGAAAGAAATCCCTGAACTAATAGATTAGACAAGTGATTGTACAAGCTTCTGTTGGAAAACCTTTGCTAAAAGGCTAATAATTAAATAATGGTAGCAAATAACAAGAGTTCTAAGAGACTACAGGATATGACTATTAAAGATTTTTTTTTTGTAACAGTAATAAGAACTTGGGTTCTAAATCTGGAGATTTTAATTCTGATCATATCTCTGACCCTAAGCAAATAACTGTGACCACAGGCTAGGATACTAAATCTCTCTGAAATTCTGTTTTTTCTTCTCTAAAGTGGAAATTATATTTGAACCATCTACTGCATAGAATTGTTGTGGGATAAGTGGTTTTTGAACCTTAAGGTGCTTTGTTAATGTACTAATATTCAAAATAGAATTGATATTAATCATTCTTATGGTTCATAGAGTTAGAATTTAGTTTTAAAAGATGATTCAAATATCCTTGTCATTGAAACTGTTTCATTCATTCATGTAATGGGAGCTTCTGGATAATTATTGTGTCCATACCAAATTATGTGTTTCAGGGGGACTAAAGAAATAAATTAAAGAAATAAAGAAGTAAATTAGTAATATGATACATGGGGATAGAGTGCTGGATTAAGAGTTGGGAATGTGAGTTTGACTCTTGTCTCAGACACTTCCTAGCTTTGTGACCCTGGGCAAGTCACTTAACCTCAGTATCTGTCTCAGTTTCCTCATCAATAAAATGGTGATAATAATAATACCTATTTCCCAGGATTTTGTGAGGATCAAATGAGATAATATTTGGAAAATACCACAATGCTTGGCATATAATAAGCATTATAGAAATATTTGCTGGCAGCTAAGTAACATAGGGGATAGAGCACTGGTCCAAGAGTCAGAAAGATTCATCTTTGTGAGTTCAAATCTGGAGTCAGATATTTACTGACTGTATGATCCTGGACAAGTAATTTAACCCTGTTTACCTTGGTTTTCCTCATCTATAAAATGATCTCGAGAAGAAAATGTCAAACCAATCCAATATCTTTGAAAAGAAAATCCCATAGGATTTAGGAAAAGTCCCCACAACTAAAGCAACCAAACTGAAATGACTCAGCAAATACAATAAAAATAATTCTCCAGGCCTAGAGACAGGAGGTCCTAGGTTCAAACCCGGCCTCAGCCACTTCCCAGCTGTGTGACCCTGGGCAAGTCACTTGACCCCCATTGCCCACCCTTACCACTCTTCCACCTATGAGACAATGCACCAAAATTAAGGGTTTAAAAAAATAATTCTCGCCTTACATGTGCTTTTGGTTTAATTCAAGAGGAAAACAAAACATGCCATATATCTAATAAGCAATTATTTATCATAGTATACAGAAAAGAACATCAGACTCATAATCTCAGGGCCTCAGTTCCCTTGCCTATATGAAGGGTTTATACAAAATAAATTCTAAGTACATTCCAGATTTTCAATTCTATGTTTCTGTGACTCAGAAAAACAACACATCACTTTTTTGAGAAAATATTTTGATACCTTAATAAAGTTGTTAACTCATCCATATGGGTACTTTCTCCATGAATATCAAAATCCTTCTCTGCCTTCTCATGTTCTATGTTGTTGTCCCTTTGTTTCCATAAATCTTCCAGTTGGTATACACCCAACAGAATAGGCATAGGTCACCCTCTGATCTTTTCAATATTTTGTGGATATCCATTTGGCACTAGCCTATCCACCCAATATCTTTCGCTTTCCCTAAATGACCAACCCATCTTGATGTCTGTTAAGCTATTTTTCAAGTGTAATCCATCCCCCATGAGATGTGATGATTTTTTTCAAAAGGGAATGATAGAGGGAATAAATATTAATATGACATTTAGCCAGGCACTGTGCTAAGCCCTTTTGATAAATATTTCAGTTGATCCTGACAACAACTCTACGAGGCAAGTGTTTTTACCCCCATTTTATATTTGAGGAAACTGAAGCAAATAGAGATTAAGGGACTTACCAGGGAACCATAACTAGTGTCTTAGTTCAGATTTGAACTTGGGTCTTCATGACTCCTAGGCTTAGCCCTGTATCCATTGTACTAGTTAGCTATGTTGTCTAAAAGTGTGAATAAGTGCTAAATGATAATATGGTGCATAAAATAAAAAAAGTCAGAATGCTTTCAAAGAAGGAGTTTCTTAGAGATAAGAAAGATTTGGATTTTAAACCTTCTCCCAAGAATTCACTAGTGGTATGACAGCAAGTTAAGTTTTTTTAAAAGCTTTAAAATTAAAATATAAGCTTAAAAGTAAGGACTGTATTGCTTGCTTGTATTTTTTATCACCTGCCCATTTTATTTTTTTTTTAAACTTTTTTATTTTTATTTTTTTTAAACCCTTAACTTTTTTGTATTGGCTCCTTGGTGGAAGAGTGGTAAGGGTGGGCAATGGGGGTCAAGTGACTTGCCCAGGGTCACACAGCTGGGAAGTGTCTGAGGCTGGATTTGAACCTAGGACCTCCTGTCTCTAGGCCTGACTCTCAATCTACTGAGCTACCCAGCTGCCCCCCACCTGCCCACTTTAGCTCAGTATCTAGCACATATTTAGAACTTTAATAAATACATTTTCATTCATGCAATCAAAAAACTAAGTTTAAGTTCTTGTTACTTTACCACTTACACATACATGCTATTTGTGTAACCATGGGTAAGTTATTTAATGCTCTAATTTAATATCCCTTTTTTTATTGTTCACCATATTAGTAAAAATTTGAGTGTGGTCCTCAATATGTGTAAACTATCTATCTCACATATATGTTATATACACTGTGCTAAAGTTATTCTATTATAAAATTTATATAAAATATAAATATAAAAATTATGATAAAAATAATATATGATTTGATTCTAGATCAATAAAAAGTAATTGGAATTTATTGAGGGGGGAGATGATCTGTTCAGTGCCATGCTTTAGAAAAATCACATTGGTAACTGTGATTATAGATTGACATAGGGAAAGACTTCTAACAGAGAGATCAGTTAGGAAGTTATTGTATTTATCCAAGCAAGAAGTGGCAAGTACTAAACCAGCATGGTGGCTCTTTGAATTGAGAGAATGGGAAACTGACATGAGAGATGTTGATGTGGAACCAAGGAGACTTGGCAACTAATAAGATATGAAAGTTTGGGATAAGAGAAATGGAGGGGCCAAAAAAGACATTGGAATAGTAAAACCTGAATAACTGGAAGAATGGTGATATCCTTGACATTAATCAGAAAGCTTGGAAGATGAGTAGTTTGAAAATGAAAGCATAGTCCATCTATGTCAGCTTATTCTGTATAACTTGTTCTGTCCTACATAAAATGAAAAGGCAGGATGTTGGGGGAGAAGGGAGAGGCAAGGCTCTTATTCATTGGGTGATGGCCCTAGAATTTAGACTGCAGAGGCTTCTTGCTCTTTCAGGTTTGCCTGCCACAGTCAAGATAGGCAAGAGGAGAAGGTACTGATTTCATAATGGCACCTGAGAAACTCCTGTAAGTAATGGTTAGGGTTTTTTAAAATTATATATTTGTACTCTTTTAAAAAAACTAGCACACCACTTTCTTTTCCTACTCTATACTTCCCTTAACCCCTACAGAGAGTCATTCCTTATTATAAATAGATAAATATATCAGCAAAGCTAAAAAAGCATTTTTTAAAAAGTCTTACCAATGCCAACAGGTTGTGGAATATGGTTGTAATGGAATACTACTGCACCATAAGAAATGACTTAACAGAATGAGTTTGGAAAAACCTAGAAAGGCTTATATGAACTGATGCAAAGTGAAATGAGCAGAACTTGGAGAAAAGGGTATACAGTAACAGAATTAACAAAAATAATGTACAATGATCTACTGTAAAGGACTAAACTATTACCAGCAAAATAAGGTTCCAAGACAGTCCCAAGGAACTCATGATAAAATACGCTGTTCACAGCCAAAGAAAAAACTACTGGAGTCTGATTGCAGATCAAAGCATGCTATATCCACTTTATCTCTTTCATGAGTTTTTTTTTCTATCTATTCTATGTGTCTTTTCATAGCATGAGGAATATGGAAATATGTACTGTATGAAAGCATTCTATCAGGTTATTTACCACCTTGGGTGGGGGTGGGGAGAGAGTGGAGGGAAGGAGAGAGTCTGAATTGCAAAATTTCATAAAACATTTGTCAACAATTGGTTCTACATGTAATTGAAAAAATTTTAAAAATTTTATTTTTTTTTTAAAAAAAAGTCTGTCCCACATTCATTATCATAAACCTCTGCAAAGAAGCAGGGACAAATGTCTTCACATGTTGTGTGTGGGGCAGTCATGCTAGATCAGTCATAATTTCTCAGCTTTTAGGCAGCGATGTTTTGTTATTTTTGCTGCTGTTTATATAAATTATTATAGTCATCATAGATGTTTTCTTAGCTCTGCTTATTTTACTTTGTATCAGCTTTTTGATGTTTTGATTCTCTATATTCCTCCTTTTTATAATTTCTTGCTATACATTCCATTGCATATATATTCTACAACTGCCTAGTCATTGTTTGCATTTCTTTGGATAGATTACTTAGGTCAGAAGTTCTCAGAGTGAGGTCCTAAGACTCCCAGAGGTTTTTGAGACCCATTCAGGAGATCTGTAAAGTCAAGACTATTTTCTTAATAATAGAAAGATATCTGCCTATTAAAATACTCTTCCCTTTTCTAAATGTGCGTCTGGATTTTCTTCATATTCCTTAACCAAAACAACATATCACAACAGATTGAATGCAGAAGCAGATATGAGACTCCAGCTGTCTTCTATTAAGCCAGACATTTAAAAGATTTGCAAAAATATGTAAAACAATGCCACTATTCTCACAATGTTTTGTTTTGGAAAATAGAATTATTGTTCATTAAAATGTCACTTATGTTAGCATGTAATGAATAATTATTGTTATTTTTAAATGAATAAATTATGTTAAATATATACATTTACATTTTTAACATGGTATGTAACCCAAATAAACAAAAACTCTTAGACGTCCTAAACAATTTTTAAGGAAGTAAAGGCATTTGGCAAAGAAAATGCTTGAGAACTGCTAGTTTAGATGATAAATTTTCTAAGGAGCTTGCTTACACCTTGCTGAGAAGGGAAGAAGTTAAGAGAGTATACAACAGGGGAAGGGAGAATAGTAGGAGACTGTTAGGGAATAAAGGTACCTATGATTGTGTTGGAGACAAGATCCATGATTGCTGATCTCTGTGAGGGTAGAATACCTCCTATTACTCTATTTTTGGATTGATTGATCACATATTCCTTGGGGTCAGGCCATAGTTCTCCTGGGGTAATATCATGAATTCTAAGTCTCTAAGTTGCAAGGAAGGTATTAACCTGCACTGGAAAAGGGAGTTTCCTCATCTGGAAATTCCCTATATCAACACACACATACACATTCTTAAGGAAGGGCAGACTTATATAGTCTGGGCTGGACAAGAGTTACATTCTGAGTTGAGCTCCCAACTGCTAGAGTCTATAGATGCTGGGATGTAGAGGTGCCCCATAAAGCCTCAGGAGAGGCTGTATACTGTAAATTATTTTATTACTTTGCTGAGCAGATAAAACTACAAAAATTAGTTGTAGCATTTTTTTTTAGAAATGTCACATTTGGGGGGCAGCTGGGTAACTCAGTGGATTGAGAACCAGGCCTAGAGATGGGAGGTCCTAGGTTCAAATCTGACCTCAGACACTTCCCAGCTATGTGACCCTGGGCAAGTCACTTGACCCCCATTGCCTACCCTTACCACTCTTCTGCCTTGGAACCAATACACAGTATTGACTCCAAGATGGAAGGTAAGGGTTTAAAAAAAAAAAGAAATGTCCACATTTATGCGAATTGAATTGTATAAATAAATATAGGCTTTAACAGTTGAAATACTCTGGAGAAAAAAAAAATGCCTTAAAAACTTAATCAGCTTTGTCTTCCTTCTTCTCTCCCTCGACCCAAACACACCAAAAAATGTTCAAATCCTGTTGCTTCTATTTCAGTATTATCTATTAAATATGTTCCCTCTGGTGTATTTCGACTGCCACTGTTAAGACCTTATTAGATCTCTCCTGTCCTGAACTATGCAGTCTTAATTGGTTTTCCTTCTTTCAGACTTTATTCTATTCCATCCTTCACATTCCTGACTACACAACTTAAAATATTGTACTGACACACACCATTTATTTTGCTGAGAAATTTTCAGTGGCTTCTCCATCACCTATTGAAATAATAGATATAACAATCTAACATTCAAGTTCCTCCAAAATCTAGCCTCCATTTACCTTTTTAAGCTCGCTCTCACACTATAGCTCTTCATACACTATGTTTTGATCAGATTAGGTGACTCATCCTCCTCTCTTACTGGGTTCTCTCTCTGCACTTTCCTTTTTAGTAGTGTCCCATGTCTAGGATTGACTTTTTCTTCCCACCCCTACTCTGCCAGTTGGAATCTTTTCCCTCACTCAAGGGAACTTAGAGGTTCTCCTCTTCTATTCAGTCCTTTCTTATTTTCCCAGATGAAAGAGGTCTCTCCATCCTCAGAATTCTCCTAGAACCTTAGCAGAACCTATTCTTTTCACTTCAGATATAACTCATTTTAAATATGGTCATTGGGTACATCGTGTAATCTTCTCTATTATTTGTGTTCAGCTCCTTGAAGGGAAGGATGTATCTTTTTTATTATCTTGATATTTTATCTCACCTTAATTGGTAGGCACACCCCTTCTTTCCTATCCAAAAAGCCAAAGAACAAAAAAGAGAGAAGAAAAAAAGACAGTTCAGAAAAACTTCCCAAGTCTAACTGTATATGACAGGATGCTGTGATCCACACAACAATTGGCTAATTTCTGGAAAGGGGTTTGGTGGAAACTTGGTGATATTTTTCTCATCTTCTCAGAGACATATTCAGACAGAGAGAATATCTTATCCAAATGTTATATTGTCATCACAGTCTCATACAATGTTCTGCAAACAGTGGGTACTTAATAAACATTGATGAAGTTAAACTGTTTTCTTCTTGGTTGTATGTTTTGACAGTACTTGAGGCAATCACCTGCCTGAAATCAGGGAGTTAGATCATATGGTTCTCAGAGGCCCTAAGTCCCATGTTGGTGAACCTATGACACACATGCTGGAGCATACCAGAGGGGGTGCTCCCTTCCCCCTCTCCACCCACACCTAAGGACTTTCTTATATCACCCACCCCTCTGCCTAGCAGCCCAATGGGAGCACTTCCTTCCTCTCCTGTCTGGGGTAAGGTGGGGGAATCACATGTGGCCTTGAGGGCTGCAGTTTGGGCACTCAGTCTCGAAAAGGTTCACCATCACTGCCCTAGTCCAATTCCTCATTTTACAGAGAGGAAGACTAAGATCTAGTGAAATTAAGTGACTTGTCCGAAGTCATTATAGTGAGACAGCAGAGTTAGGATTCCAACCTAAGTACTCTGACTCTAAATCTAGTGTTCTTCAGGTCTCTTTAAGTTCTAGGAGCCTAATACTTGATGGTCTACCCTTCCCCCCCCATTATCAACCCATTCTACATTGCCCTACACAAATACTCCATCAAAAATAAAAGCAAAATAGAAGATTTCTTTTTTAATTATATGGCATAAATAACTTTTGACATCCCCCTCTTGAAATGTCTCAAGACCCTGTTGGCAAAGAGAGAGATGTGATCAAGCCCTTGGCATGGCAATATCTCAATCTGGGATCTGAGCAGTTGTCTACAGCATTCTTCCTTACTTCCTGTTGGGAACAGCTGTGAGATGTTGTTTGTTTAATAGTTGCCTTATCCCCACTGGACACCCCAGCTCTCCCAGCAGGTCCTTGTATTTCACAGCTGGTACAGAGTGAACCCTCACTTTGTGAACCCTCTTCAAGTTCACAAAGGACTCTAGATATTATTCCAAGAGAGACATTTTGCAAAAGTAAGCTCCTTTATTCCACTGTGCTATTAACAAGTGGGGTTTATTAATAACAGAGTTGATAAGATAATAAAATTTAATTGTCAGGGAGCCTTTAAAGCATGTCTTTCCTAGGATGAACATTCTGATTTATCCCTTTGAGATGAACCCAAGTTGTTGGTACAAGGAGGTGATGCTGGGACATTGAGAGGAGGCAGTGATGGACAGATTTGACAGTCATATTTTTAGCTTCTGCTGACTTCTCTGAACACCATTTGCAGTCTCTTTTCCTTACAGAGTAAGGGCACCTAAGAAGTGTAAAACTAATTCCAGGATCTAATTTGATGTTGAGTACGATTCAAACAAATCTCTCTCCAGGGACACAGGTAACTCCCCACATTTCTCTGTGATGGCTTTATTAACTTCTTTTGCCAATAAATGCTGAGAGCCAATTTGAGTGCTGTGGACTGGAATTGCTCCAGGGAACAAGACCTAGGACTTTTCTTCTACTTTATCTTTGCCCCCTCCCCCTCAGTAGAGCTGCACATGGAATCCACATTGCAATGTAATCTTGATTTAAAATGGTTTCTCTTAAATAGGGCTTTTAAGTTTCCCAAAAGGTCTAGTCATCAGATAACATGGCTTTATCTATAATGGTATGAGTGACTTACCAATTTTTCCAGTGGAAAAAAAGAGGGTGGGGAAATGGAAAAGAGAAAAGGCAAGAAAAGGAATAAGAGCAAGGAATTGATGCTTTAGATATATAACAAGCACACCAATTTAACAAAGTACCATAATTTTCTAGTATTGATTACCAGAGGCAAATTTGGGGTATAGTTTAATGGATTTTAAGAAAAGAGGCAGAGAAAAGAACAGAGTATGATGAAAGATGCTTAATTAAATTAATTATTTGATTTAATTTTTTCATGAAAGATACTAAGAAAGATATTTTGAAGCTCTAGTTCTTTATCCTCAATAGGCCTCAGTTTCCCTACCTGTGAAGCGAAGGTCTATACGATTTGTCCATTCCATCTCTAACATTCTATGATTTAAAGGAAGAATATTCATCTTCATCTCTTAACTCCATTGTGGCCCACTGCTACCATAACACACACTACTGCATGTCTGACCAGGCCAGTTATCAGAAAGGAAGGTCATAGGAACAAGGAGAGAACAGAATACATTTCATTGACTTTAGAATGGTGACAGACTTTCAGTGATTCCAGGATGGTCTTTGACATGACTCAGACTCTCTGTCATGACTTTGGTCATGGAATGCAAAGGACAAGAAAAGATAACATGGTAAATGAATGAATAGGTGCTATAGATAAAAATACAAAACTGAGATAATCCTTTGCCCTCAAAGAAAACATTCTAATGGGAGAAACAACATATATATAAAAGAGGGGTAACCAAGCAAAAGAGTTTTGATCTAGGGGGTCATAGGGATGGTGAATAGAGCCATAGGGCAGTTGATTATCTTACTTTTTCCACAATTAATAATAGTATTGATCTGATTATTGGTATCAGAGCAAGAGATGGAAAGGGAGAAGAGGAAAATCAGTGTATGCAGCCAGGTGCCTTGGCATGGATTTATGCATGTGAAAAGAAGCAAGGTCAGGATCTCTCTAGAGTTTGTTCTCAAGTGCCAATCATGACAATTCAGATGTGCTGAGTTTCAGAGCTAAGTGGATTATCTCTCTCAACAAGTGTATAATCATGTGGAGGGCAGAGGATAGCCAGAGAGAAATGGCCACTAGAGGTATAGTCCAAGGGGTCCTACTGTTCAGGGGGATGGAGAAGTGTCAAGGTAGATCTCAAGATACTTAGAGTAGATGTCTGGATGGTCTTGTGAAACACGGCTTGAGGTATTTGAAGAAGTTGATTTGTGTTTAGAAAATAGTGTCAAGATGTGCATGACAAGGAGGACCAATTGGGTAGGACCTTTTCCATATGGGTTGCAGCTTTACTCATTCTCATGACCTTTGGTCATTGGTTGAGGCCAGGGAGACGTGAAATTAATTGATCTCCATTGCCATATCCAAGTTTTCCTCTTTCCTCCATCATTCTGTAATATCTCTTCCTTTAAGCCTCATACTATTCATATCTGTCATCTTATCAAAATCCTGGTAGCTTTTATCTACAGATCCCCAGGTCACTCTACTTCCATTCTCAATGTGTTTGGTTTCTGGCTCACAATTTTTCTCTCCTCATCTGTTGCCCTCATACTAGGGAACTACAACATGCACATTGACTCTTCCTCAAACACCTTAATCACTCAGTTCCTCAACTACTCACCTCACATAATCTACTCTTTCACTCCCCCCAGCCATACACAAAGATAATTATATCCTTGATCTTGCCATCATCCACAAATGTAACTCCTTTATGCACTAGAATTCTGAACTTCCCTTACTGGACAAAATAATTGTTGGCTTTTTAACCTCTCCCTCCAAACAAGCTACAACATGGGATCACTCCTACCATTCATCACCTTCACTCTTATACACATACTGCTGAAAGAAAATGGAAAAAAAAACCCACACAATTAGTGACTGGGTCTACCATAAATTTATATTATAAAAACCTTAACCAACTCCTCAAAGCTGCTAAATAATCCTTCTGCATCTCCTATATCAACTCATTATCCCACTATTGACAATAGCTCTTCTAAATCTTTTCATCTTGTCAAACTTCTTATGACTTTCCCTACCTCCATGCTCTTAGCTGAGAACTTTATTTCATATTTTACAGAAAAAATGAGGCAATTCACTATGTACTCTCTTCTCCTCTTTTCCTCACCTTTATCACACAGGGGCCTTCTGCCACTTTTTCATTCTTCATTCTAGTCTCAAATGATGAAAGTGGTCTTACTCTTTACCAATGCTAACCAGACTACTACTTTACTGTTCCCATTCTTCCATCCTGCAACAGATTGTACCCTCATTTTCAATTTCTCCCTGCATACTAGCCCTTTTCCTATTGCCTCAAAACATGTCCATGTCTTCCCTATCATGAAAAAAATCAATTGATCCTTCCATCCCCATTTAGTGTCATCCTATGTCTCATCTGCCCTTTGTAGCTAAACTCCTTGCAGTCTATCCACAATAAGTGCTTCCACATTTTCTCTTCTCACTATCTTCTTAACTCCCTACAATCTAACTTCTGACCTTATCATTCCACCAAAACTGCTTTCTCCAAAATTACTAATGATTTCTTCATTGCCAAATTCAATTAAGAAATGATTTTTCCCTCTCATTTTCCTCGACCCCTTTCTCTTCGATATTACCTTTTCTCTAGACTTTTGGGAATTTTCCTCGTTCTCATCCTATCTATCCAACTGCTCTTTCTCTGTGTCCTTTGCTGGATCTTCTTCAAGATCATGATCTCTAACTATAAGTGTCCCTCATGATTCTGTCCCAGGTCCTCTTCTCTTCTCCCACTATAATGTTTCAATTGATGACCGGCTCATAAATTTAATTACTGTCTCCATGTTGATGATTCTCAAATCTACCTATCCTGCTCCAGACTCTCTACTGACTTCCTCTCTCACATCTCCAACTGCTTTTTCATGCATCTCAAATTACATATCTAGTAAACATCTTAAACTCTATTGTGTCTAAAGAAGAAATCATTATCTCATCCCCAGAAGTATTCTCATATCCTACCTTTCTTATTATTCCATCCTCCCAGTCTCACAGAAGGATCTCTAAGGCTGCTAAATCAGGAGTATTATCATTTCTAGTAAGAAGATATCCCATGGTCCTTTGCCACTGAGCTGGATTAGTTCTTTTCCCTAAAATGGATTGTAAGTGTAGTGAAGATTTAATTAGCCCAAGGGAAAGCTAAAGGCATGAACTGCTAATGTAACTTCTTGGTGTACAAATATAAAAGTCAGATCATCTGGATCCTCTCTTAAACTTCTGACCAGCATACTGGCCAGCATGACCAACACTGGCATGGGAAAGTCATGTTTAGCAGAATTGATGCCAGATCTTCACTAAATTCCTTCACTTGCTATGGTTAAATAAATCTCTTGATAACTATTATATGGACTACAAAAGTCTCATTTTGTTTTGGTCTTAAACCACAGCTACCAGACTGTCCTGGTCAGCTTTGGTCTACTAGATCTGTAGTTTCCCATTCATTCTCTGAAGGGATACACTAAAGCTGTTTCACTTACTGCAGTAGCTAATCCCTTTTGAAAGGCATAATCCTCTACTTAATCATTCATCTGTTTCCTTCTTCACCATTTCCTCTCTCACCATCAAAAGCAGCCCAGGTCTTGAATATTTCATGTAATGGTGGCAGGTGTCTCTTGAGTGTCCACACTATTGTTTCCTCTAATTCCTTGGGAATCCCACTGGATAGGGCTCTCTCTGCTGCCTGTATTAATACAGCAGATGACATGTTAATAGGATAAAGTTGTGCTTTGTTCCTCATGTGACTGCCTGCTTGACATTAGACATACACGATTAATTAAGAGATCCTGGTAATTCACAATAAACCTTTTTTGTTTCTCTCACATGCATTCAGTCTTCTTTCTGCCTGATAGGAATGTACAATAGAAAAACATACTTTTTTCTCCAAAATAATTCAATTTCTTAGGATTTCAGAAAGCATCTGATTTTCCTTGATTTTAATAAAACTATCAGAAAAATGTCACCAAAGTCTAATCCATTGTCCATTGAGTGCCATTTTGGAGAATTTTGTGATAGACTACAGTTGTTTTGTGTGAAGAAAAAAGTCAGGGATGAGTCCATCCTTTTAAGTAATTGACATCCATGGGTGCCTCCACAACCTACTTATATTTTTATTCTACCACCATTGAGACAATGAGTTCCACAACTTAACTATCTACTGTTAGGCTATCTTTTATTTGTCATGAAACTACTTTTTCTGACCATTCTCTGATTGATAAATGGTCAAGGGACATGAATAAACTTTTCTCAACAGAAGTATAAACTATTAACCATATGAAAGAATGCTTCAATCATAAATAAGAGAAATGCAAATCAAAACAACTTAAGTTTTACCTCAGATAAAATTACTGTTTTATCCGAGCAAATTGTCAAAGATGACAAAAGATGGAGAAGCTGTAGGGAAATGGGTGGGCATACCAATGCACTGTTGAATTGGTCCAACCATTTTGGAAAGGAATATGGAATTGGGCAAGCAAAGTGATTATAATATCTCTCCTATTAAGTATATATACCAAGGAGCCCAGAAACCGAAGGACCCAATATACCTAATATATGTATAGTTGCATTTTTTGTATTATCAAAGAACTAAAAAAATGGTTACCCATTAGTTGGGGAATAAAGAACTGTGGTACATTAATGTAATATGGAATATTAGTATGCTATAAGAAATGATAAATATAGAGAAACATGAGAAGATTTATATGAACTTAGCAAAGAGGCAGCATGGACTAGTTGGTAGCTCACTGGATCTGGAGACAAAGATAATTGAATTCAAATTCTGCCTCAGAAAATTAGTTTTTACCTATTTCCTCATCTGAAACATGAGAGGATTATACCTGATGTACTCAGGTCTTTGCCAGCTCTAAATCTATAATCCTATGAATTGATGCAGAGTTGGGGCAAGTAGTCTATAAAGAATTAATAAAATAACTACAACAAAAACAGAAAGAACAATTACAAACATGTCAAAAGTGAATGTTACAAAATGATAAAGACCAAGCATGGTGAGAGAGAACTATGATAAGGGCAGGTAGAGAGAGAAATAAGCATTTATTAAGCATCTACTATGTGTTAAGTACTTCAGAAATATCTTACTGTTATTCTCTCCATTTTGCAGTTGAGAAAACTGAGGCAGACAATGACTAAGTGACTTTCCCAGAGTTATACAGCAACTAATTGTCTGAAACCAGATTTGAATTTGTGTCTTTCTGACTCCAGTCCCAACACTCTACTGTGTCACCTAATTTATGCATGAGATGCATAGGTAGGACATAATATAAAAGTAACAATGAATTGCACACAGAATGTGTCATCAAATACATACTCAAAGAGATGGATAACCAGAGAAGGAGGTGGGTTGCTCTCGTAGTGAAAGCATGGAATGGAGAGACATGTGCTCGAGGGTTACTTAAGTGTATTAGTATCAATCACCTCTACCTCACTAAAATTCAATTCACATACAAGTCAAGACATCACTCAGCATAATATCATTAACCTTTGAAAATGAAGGATGAAAAACAACATCTCAACATTAATGAGAAAGAGGAAAGCACTGGCATGTGGGGTGAATGCCCTGTTGGTACTTTAAGAAAGAACCTAGACAAGAATTGAACAGCATGAG
>NC_058133.1:129949750-129966161 GCF_016433145.1 Gracilinanus agilis
TATCCATGCCTTGAGATGGTATATCCAGGCACGGTGAGAATTTTGTTGTTGTTCAGTCATTTCTGACTCTTCCTGATTTCCCACCTCATTTGGGGGTTTTCTTGGAAAAAGATACTGGAATAGTTTGATATTTTCTTCTCTGGTTCATTTTACAGATGAAGAAACTGAGGCAAACAGGGTAAAGTGACTTGTCCAGGATCACACAGCTGATAAGTATATGAAGTTAGATTTGAACTCATGAAAATTAATGTTCCTGACTCCAAGATCAATGCTCTATTTACTGTGCCATCTAGCTGCCCCATCACAAAGCATTTTTGTTTCCATATACAGAGAAGTTCCCCTTCAATATGTTGATTCAGTTACCCATAACCCTCTACATTTCTATAGAATGTTCTATAGAATGTTCTCAAGGGTTTAAGGGGGGAAAGATTAGTAGACATGAGCTCATTTTTTCCTATTGTTCTTATGAAATCCAGAGGGAGCAGAGTAGTATTATTCCCATTTTATAGATGAGATCATAATGATTACATGGAAACCAAAGGGACAGAGTTTAAGAAGAGACCAATGAGCTTGGCTCATATTGAACCCCAAATTTTTCACTAGCCAGAATAGATTTTGTATGTACGATCTCATGAGGAATAAACTACACAGCTTATCCACCAGTATTTTGGACAGAAATTACAAATGGACAGTGAGATGAATCCAGAATTAAACAGAAAGAAGGCAGCTGGATTGCCTTTGGAAGAACCTAAAAGGCTCTTTGAATAACTTCAAACTTCACCATAGTGGGAGGAAAAGATCTATCCTTTTTATACTAATATTCCACCGAAGCTATATGGCTCTAAATTATAAAACATGACAAGCTCCAAAGAATTAAAAATGAGTATCACTCACATGGCTATGGAGAAGTCCATGGTAGTTACAAGCAGGCTTTAACAGATAACAAAGGAGGAAATATTAAAAATAATAGCTAGCATTTATCGCTTTTAGGTTTCCAAAGCACTTTGCTAATATTAATACATTTGATCCTCACAATAATCCTGAGATGTAGGTGCTACTATGATCCTCATTTTATAGATAAGGAAAGTGAGGCAGAAAGAGGATCCCAGGACTATATAGCTAATAAGTTTTTGAGATCAAATTTGGACTCAAGCCTTCCTAACTTCAGGTCTAACACTCCATCCACTGTAGGCTATCAAAGAAGTAGATGAGGAAAATGGGCTGGTCACATGGCAAGTGCAAGGGGTACACAGTAAAAATGGACAGTGACAGTCAGTGTGCCTTAGTGCTATCTTTTTAAGGTAATGAAAAGATGTATCTGAGCTGGATGGAATTCCTTTGGCACACTTAAAGGAGGGTAAGCCCAAAATTCAAAAGTATGGATGGGGTCTTGATCTATATCAGTGGTTCCCAAACTTTTTTGGCCTACTGCCCCCTTTCCAGAAAAAATATTACTTAGCCCCCTGGAAATTAAAATTTTTAAAAATTTTAATAGCAATTAATAGGAAAGATAAATGCACCTGTGACCATCACCGCCTCCTGGATCGCTGCAACACCCACTCTGGGAATCACTGATCTATATAATTCAAATTACCATCCACATCAATGAGATCAAAGCATTTAAGAAATAACCCCTTGTAAGCCTTGAAAATCTTAAGGTGTTACATAAATGTCAGCTAAGTGCTTTATATATTTTATTATTTGATAATCACCACAACCTTGTAAGGTAGGTACTGAAGTTATCCCCATTTTACAGATAAAAAAAATGATGCTTTCAAAATTTCAGTGATTTTTTTCCTGGTCCCACAGCTGGTAAGTGTCTAAGGCTGGATCTCAATCCATATTTTCCTGGTTATAAATCTTGAGCTCTTCCCCCAAGGGAGATCCAAAGAACCATACATATGATTCTGAATATAACTTAACTAGGGGCAAAAATCAACTTTCAGGTTTTTCAGAAAGTTCTTCTTCACTTCCATTTCCAACCTTTGCCATTTTTAACTGCAGAATTAACAGTTTTCAGTTGAGAGGAAAGTTCATTTCCTTTTGTTTGCTATTCCTAACACACTACCTGAAATAGGCCTCAACCAAATGACTTCCAAAAATGAATTAAAATCCAATGGTGTCAAACTCAAATAGAAATAAATCCTTCCTGGCCATATACTGACTTAAAAAATCACAAATTAACATTATCTGTGTTGTATTATGTTTTTAAACATTACCCAATTATACTTTAATCTGTTTGGGCTACACTCTGGAGTTTTGCACTATATGCAGCCCCTGAGCCCATTTGTGGCACATGCTAAAAAATCCGCATGTCTAAAATAACTATATAGCCAACCAAAGTGAATACGTTGTGGGGAACAACAATCATTTGGAAGTATACAATTCAGAGTAGCATGCTTGTTAAAATAAATAAAGAAATGAAAATCATGTTGGTGTGGAGACAAGATGGTAGAGGGAGCATTCTATCTGAACACTTTCCATCTTTCTCCTCTAAACAACCTTAAAATAATGCATAAAATCAAATATTGGACTGACATAGCCAACAAAAGGTTGGGATAAACACTTTCTTATCCCAGGACTACTTATGAAGTAGTCAGAAGAAAAGGTCTATGATACTGGGTGTGAGCTGACTGTGAGCACAGGGTAGTGGCAAGAGCAACAATGGACCTAGAAGGGGCAGCAATAATTTCAGGAGTTCCCATTGGCTAGAAAAGATAAAAGGGATTAAATCACTGGTCAGAAACAGACTCCTGTATGGGAACTAGGCACAAGACTAGGCAATTTTTGGAAGTTCCAGAGCCTAGTACCCAGTTTTCAGTTATAGTTTTAGGGCAAATGAGAGTGCTTACAGTCACAAAATAGTCCCAGGGTGGAGCTAGGGTGGAAAAAGAGTGCTGGTGCTTGTGTTTAGAATGGAGCTGGGGGCTTTTTCCGGGTAAGAACAAGAAGGCAGACCAGAAGAGTGAGCACACCACTCCCAGGAGCATACCATGGAAGCACCAAAAACTTACAGACTCCTAGAATAGTACCTGAACATGTGTTATTTATAAGAAAGACAATGAAAATAAGAGACACACATAGAGTGAAGGTGAGGAGTGGGAGCAAAATATACTACGCCTCAGCAAATCCTGAGAAGGCAGGGTTAGCAGTCATGGTCTATGACAGAGGTGAGACTAAAATGAATATAATTGGAAAAGATGGACAGGGTAACTATATTATGATGGAAGTGGCATTATGAATAATGAAACATTACCAGTCTTGGACCTGTATGCAATAAGTGTTATAGCATCCATATTTTTAGAAAAACTTAAATGGGATACATTTGAAAATAGATAACAAAATAATAATAGTAGCAGACTTCAATTTTCTCCTCTCAGATAATTTTCTTCTCTTAGATCAGATAAAGCTGGTCAAAGAATAAATAAGAAAGAAGTTAAGGAAATGAATAGAACATTAGATAAGATAAACAAGATAGATATCCCGAGAACTTCTATAGAGCTGTATGAGGTTAAGCCTGAGTATACACATAATCCAAACAGAGTTTCTGGTGGAACAACAATGGTTTAGAGACCACAAATACTCATCAAAAGACTTACATTAATACTCATCATACTATTAGGTATTCCTGAGGTGTTGTGGCATTAGAACAAAAGTTCCAATGGGTATAGCCAAGCTGGAAAAATTTGGTTTTGAAAAGAATGTGGTCCTGGCAACAGATTGTATCTGATACTTAAGTACCAATCTAGTAAATATGTATGTTAACTGAGAACCAAATGAGATAACTTGGTCAAATTAAATACTAATAGGAACATGGAAAAACAGTCCTAGTATTACATCACTAGAACAGCTGTAAATTGGTTATTATGCATATGATTTTTAAAATTGAAAGAAAAAAGAAAATTGCAGATTAGACTCAAGTCTAACAAGAATTCCTAGAAGAGTTTAAAAGAAAAAAAAAAGAAATATTTTAAAAATCAAATAAGAGTGTAGGGGGAAGTGGGTGGTATATATGAGCAATACAAGAAAATTAAGAAAATAGAATTATAGCTTTATAGAAAAGGCACAAAAAATGCTGATGAAAATAACAACTTAAAAAACAGAATTAATCAAATGGAAATAGAGATGCAAAAGCTCATTGAAGAATTCCTGATAAAAAGACCAGAACTGCATAGAAAATTTGACAATTGAACATAAGATTCAAGAGAAGCATAAAAAGACAGATGTGAGAGAGAAAAATTCATTATTAAGGTAGTTAGAAGGAGTCTAAATAGAAGTAATTAGTGTGATTCTATTATATTGTGATGATTACTAAAAAAGAATGGAAGAATGAGGAAAGGGGATGTATTGGGAGAATGGTGAAGGGAGGAGAATTGAGAAATTTATCTCACGTAAAAGAAATGTAAGATTAAAAATTAATATCTAATATTCCAAGTATTATATTTTATAAGATTTATTAATGATAACTTGAAGTAGAGGAAAGTGATAGTCTATTAAAGAGAAGCTTCCCAGACTGCTCACCTGGAAGAAGAGAGAGAGCTGGCAGAGTTACACAAATTTATCTTCAAAATGTAAGGACACAACATAGGGATTCTGGGAAAAGAAGTCTAGGGGTACAATATTCTAATTACACATAAGCATGCAAGGAAGAAATTTTACAGTAGGGAGAAAATGGAGGGGAAGCAGGCAATGTTTGAACCTCACTCTCATCTGAACTGGTTCAAAGAGAATATAGGTTAATAACATAGAGGTCAGAAGCAAAACAGAGTTTTGGGTAGGGACAACATGAGAGAGAGAGAGAGAGAGAGAGAGAGAGAGAGAGATAGCTGTCTTGGTTCCTTTTGGTCTCATTGCTCTCTTTCTCAATACAACATATGTGTGAGCTTAGTATGTTAGCTTCCACATTTCATGCATGTTTTGGCTTTTCTCCTAATCTCAAATATGTTTGCATTTCATCAAGAGATGGAGTCTGGGAGTTTTTCTTGCAGTTGTGTTCACAACACTTGCTATGTGTAGTGCAAAAGTGCAAACAATGCTGCAAAAGGCTAACTGCAGAATTTCTGGCAGTTAAGAAGGGTTTAGAACCCTGACTAGAGGCAGTTGGTCCTGGAGGCTCGGTCTGAGCAGAAGGGTCAACTGAGCTCAGTCTTTTGGGCTGAAACCTGGCCTTGATTCCTTGATTCTGTGCCTTTTCTCTTGAGATTTGTAGCTTAGCTAATTCCTCTGAATTTCCCTGACCTTCCCTATTCCATTCACCATTTTTCCTTCCTAATTTCCTGTGGGTTCTGGGAGAAGGGTGGATTTGGGTGGTAGCATTCAAACTTTGAAGACTTAGGCTTTCCCCATAGTTAAGTAGAGCTTACCCTTGAAACAAATTATCTCCTGATTAATTGTGTGTAACTTTCCTAACCTTAAAGGTAACAAAACCTCCCAGGACTGAGTGAGGGCAGACCCTTTCTCAGTCTCCCATTCCTGTGTCCCTCCCCCACCTGAAGCTTCTCCCTAGGCGGTTGTTAGAGAAAAGGCACAGAATCAAGGAATCAAGGCCAGGTTTCAGCCCAAAAGACCAAGCTCAGTTGATCTTTCTGCTCAGACCGAGCCTCCAGGACCAACTGCCTCTAGTCAGGGTTCTAAACCCTTCTTAACTGCCAGAAATTCTGCAGTTAGCCTTTTGCAGGGTTGTTTGCACTTTTGCACTACATTTGTTCATTGCTTTCTTCATTTTGGTTTGACCTGTTGCCCCATTTGGAGTTATAAAATGTTCTATTTGTAGTATCTTTGTTCCCTTTTGTGTTATTAAAGTCAATTTGCTTCTTGAACCTATAGTAGCAAATTATATGGCCTGCTTTTCCACAGTTAACATTTGCAATTGCTCTTTGAATTCCTTCTAGGGTTTGAATATGTTTCAGTCTGTCTAGTTTGACTCTGTCCCCTCCCAGCTTGCAGAGCTCCTCCCTCTCTTTCTCTCTTTTTGCATCTTTTAACTGCCTCTTGAGGTCAGAAATCAGCCTGTCTTTCTTTGATTCTGATTCTTTCATTGCTCTTTGTTCCTTGTTCCTGGAGTCATATATGTAAGTCATGTGTTGTCTCAGTTCTTTAAGAGAGAGAGTCTCTCACTGAGGACAGTTCTGTCTAAAGTAGATTGGGATTGGGTTTGTTGTGCCCTTAATGAACTGCCTCCTAATATGTTGTAGGGATTCAGCAGCCTGATCACGATGATACCCTAATAAATTTTCCGATCCCTCAATTAATCGATCTAGAAATAGGCTAGAATGTTCATCTTCTGCCCGCTTTAATTTTTCATATTTGTTCCAGGCATTAGTCTTTTTTGCATGTATTTTTAACGCCTCCAATAGATAAGTTCTGCACTCTAGAGCAAATATATCATATTTGTTTGGGATAAACCTCAAAGTCTTGGTGCTCTGTTGACCAGGAAGTTAGATTTTCATTAGTTCTGGTTTCTTCAAGGAATCTTGCCTTTTCAGACGGTGTATAGAATTCATCCAGCAAAAATTCAACATCTATGAAGTTAGGGATAAAAAGATCAAAAGTTTTCTTTAATTCCTTCACCGATTTATATGATGATAGAAAATATTTAGGGAACCTCCTTCTGAGCACTTCTAGATCTTGGGCTTTGACAGTTTTTTAAGTTTTCATGTGGACTATATTCCCTTCCAGCCTAATGTGAGTCTGGTCCACTATGGGGAACAAAGGTACAGTCTGGGTCCAACCAGACCTGTTTCAGTTTGTTTAGCATTTGCAGGGGTGGTCTTTGAAGTTGCCTTGGGTTTGGGAAGGTCAGCAGTGTCTTGGCTATGGGATTTTTCTATAACCTCCAGCTGCATAATGGTGTGTGAGTCTAGAACCTGGGCCTCTCTTATTTTTTTTGTTTATTTCGATGAGTTGCTTAATATGTTCCTTCATAACCTGTAACAGTTCCTCATTTGTATTTGTCTTTGTACCCCAGGCTAAGTCAAAGATCTTCTTAATTGCCCAAAGTCCTTGAATCACAGATATTATAATTGCTCCCATTGTTGGCAGGTAGGATGTGAATTTTGCCATTGTCATTGCCAGCCATTTGTATGAGTCATATATCAGTAATAGTTTCAGGCAATAGTCAGGCATGACTTCAAACCAAAGCCTGTAAGCCCCCTGCATCACTGACCGAATAAGTAGGGTGAAGATAGTAACAATGAATGAGGACCGTGCTAGAGCCATCTTTCCCACACCTATTAGGTTTTGATTCCCTTTGGCTTCACCCAAAACTGTTATTCAGGGTGGTATGCTGCTTCTGTAAGATGGGCCTGACAAGCTGGCCCAAGATCCCTAGATGGTAAATGGATCTAAGCTGAGTGAGGTTAGGGATGCCTGAGTGGCCACCAAGGTGTGCTGATAACCACCAGGGCTTATGAATGCTCAGCTCAGCTAAGCACTTGACCCTACAAATGGTGCCCAAGCCAAAAGTATCAAATAAGAAGCTGTATATTGTTCACACAGATCCTCTGGTTACTTGGCTTGAGCTTAGGTTATAGGATAAAGGTTTGTAGTAAGGATGGTTATTGGTACTGGGTTGGATAATGCTGAATGACTGTGATTTTGGTAAAGTCCCCTTTCCCCTTTGGCAGTAATTATTCACTTGCTCTTGGAATGAAATCAGTCTTCACTTGAACTGTTTCAAAGGGTTTAATGCTATAATTCATAGGAGTAGGATTCAGGATAAGGAAAGTGGTATTGGGGATGGCTATGCTAAACCTATGGGAGTTAGATTAGGCTAATCAATAAGTAACAAGTTGGCAGCCAGCTGGAGAGGTTTCTCTCCCTCCCAGACCCTGGTCAGTCCCAGCCATGGTCTGTACCAAGTGAAAGGAAGGGATTGTGATATTCTTCTTGATAGCAGGTGTTGATGTATATTCTCTCAGCCTTGTTCAGTAATAGGTCAATTGATAATTTCAGACAATCAGGTACAGGTGCTGGATATGCAGGTCTATAGGCCTACCCACCCTTCACCACCCACAAGCCCTTCTCAAAAATGAGACCCTGAAGTCTTTTGTTCCTGGGCTTTTATAGTGGTGATAGCAACTGTCTTTTTCCCTTGGCTCATGTCATCTGGGTAAATTCTAAATTCTATAACCAAAGATCTGTCACTCAAGCTGGTCTCCATCTTCTTCCCAGAGGTTACCTATTACAGCAGGCAATGTTTGAACCTCACTCTTTCATCTGAACTGGTTCAAAGAGGAAATAGTTTAAGACATTGAGGTCAGAAGCAAAGCAGAGTTTTGAGTAGGGACAGGATGAGAGACAGAGACAGAGAGACAGAGAGACAGGGACAGAGACAGAGAGAATAAACAGAAGGAAGGAAATAGGATGAAGGGAAATACAGTTAGAAACTATGAAAAAAGATAATGGAGGCACCAGGGATGTTTCAATACATCTAAATAGTTGTGGGTACACACTCTGGGTTGTAGGAGAGACTAGACCAGGATAGGAATACCAGAGTTCACTGGATTAACTCAGGAATGGCAGTTGGTCTTAACTGTCACCCAGCTCTCCCTGGGCCAAAGTCTAGAAACCAGCAGGCAAGGTAAAAGGGTTTAACAGTTTTAATTATATTTAACTAAAATAGAGGTGGGAAAGGGATTTTTATACTTAAAACCTATAGGGCAAAACCACAGGGCAAGGGGAGGACTTCTCTACTCTAATCTTAGTGATCTAGCAGCCAAGGCCAAAGGAACAGTGCAAGAGTCACTGTGAAGGTTTCAACACCTGGTTCCAGCCAGGCTTTGACCAGCACATCTTAGGGCTGAGGGTGACTTTGGGGTTTCTCACGGTAATCTACCAGTGATCTCAGGATGTCAAAAGTCAAGGTATCCAAGTAGAGAGAGTGTGCTTGAGATGCTGTCCACCAGATCCCAAACTTCTCCTCCATTTGGGTGTAGCTCTGTAGGTTCTTGTCCCCTTGCTTAGATGTCACCACCACACAGGATCCCAGGGAAATCAGGATGCAGGCTGAGATCTCCCAGGGCTAGCCACAGTTTGTGCCAACCACTAATGGAGTCTCTCTCAGTGCACAAGCACCTTCTTCCTGCTCCTTCATTCCATCTTGGAATGCTCCAGCCTCCAGTCCTTCCTGGTAGATCAAGCTTAACACTTAATTAATTACTAATCTTCCTCACAACAAAACCATAAGTGAGAATGTGAATGGGGTGAATTTACCAATTAAACAGAAGGGGATAACAGAATGGATTAGAAACCAGAAACCACAAAAAGAGCAAACTGAAATAAATAATCAGGGAAACTACATTTTGCTCAAAGGTAGACATAAACAATGACATTATATCAATACAAAAACATTTATGCACAGAATAACATTCACATTCTTAAAGGAAGAAATAGACAATTATGCTAACAGGAAAATCTCAATTTATCTTTCTCAGACTTAGTTAAATCTAAACAAAAAATATATATAAAAAAGAGGTTTAGAAGATAAATAGAGTTTTAGAAAAAAAATAGATATGATAGATCTCTGGAGAAAACTGAATGGTCATAGAAAGGAATATTCCTTTTTCAGAGATATATATGACACCTACACAAATACTGACCATGTATTATTAGCACATAGCAATCTTACAGTCAAATGCAGAAAAGCAAAAGTATTAAATGTAACCTGTTTAGATCACAGCACATAAAAATTACATTCAATAAAAGGACTCAGAAATACTGGAAACTAAGTAAATCTAATTATAAAGAATGAGTGAATCGAAGAACAAATCATAAAAACAATCAATAATTTAATAATTTCATTAAAGACAACATACTAGAATTTGTGGAATGCAGCCAAAGCTGTACTTAAGGGAGGAAAATTTCTATCCCTAAATGCTTGCATCAATAAAAGACAGAATATCAGATCAATAAATTGGCCCTTCAATGTCAAAAAAATAGAAAAATTATCAATTATAATTATCAACTAAAACAAAAAAAGAAATTCTGAAAATCAAGGAGAGATTAATACAATTAAAAGTAAAATCCCATTGAACTAATAAATAAAATGAGGAGCTCATTCTTTGTGTGTGTGTATGTGTGTATAGAGGGTAATAAGTAGATAAAGCAGTCATTAGTTTGATATTTTTAAAGAAGAAAATCATATTTCCAGTATCAAAATTAAAAGAGTAAATTTACTGCTAATTAATTAAAAGTAAAGCAATTATTTCAGGAGTATTTTCCCCAATTATATACCAATAAAATTGACAACCTATGTAAAATAGATGAATATTTTCCCCAGATTATAAGAGGAAAGAGAATACTTAAATAATCCTATCTTAGAAAAAGAAATTGAAGAAACTATGAATGAGTACCTGAAGAAAAAATCTCCAGTACTAGATGGATTTATAAGAGAATTCTACCAAACATTTAAAGAACATTTAATTTCCAATGCTATTTAAACTGTTGGGGGGTGGATAAAAGAGTTCTAATAAATTCTTTTTATGACATAAATATTCTTTTTGATATCTAAACCAAGAAGAACAAAAACAATAAAGAAATCTATGAAGCAATCTCCCTAATGAATATTAACGCAAAACTTAAATAAATTACTACCAGTGAGTCTACAGAAATATGTCACAAAAATCATACACTATGATCAGGTGGGATTTATTCCACTAGTTCAATATTAGAGAAAATAATAAGCATAATTGATCATATAAATAGTAAAGAACAGCAAAAAATCATGGTTATATTAATAGATGCAGTAAAAGCTTTTGACAAAATACAACACCCATTACTATTAAAAACACTAGAAGCCAATGAAGCTTTTCTTAAAATGATAAAAAAAAAATCTACCTAAAACTAGGAGCAAGAATTTTCTGTAATGGGGATAAACTAGAAGCCTTTCCAATAAGATCGGGGGAAAGCAAGGATATTCATTATCAACACTATTTTTCAATATTCTACTATAACAATAAAAGAAAAAAAATTGAAGTAATAATAACAGATGATAAGAAAAGAAAATCATAACTTTGCAGATGATAGGATAATATATACTAAGAAAACCTTAGAGAAATAATTTAAAAATATTTATAGTAGCTCTCTATTTGGTGGCAAAGAATTGAAAATTGAGGACATATCCCTCAATTGGGGAATGGCTGAACAAATTATGGCTTATGATCATGATGGAATACTATTGTGATATGAGAAATGATGAAGGGGATGATTTCAGACGATCCCAAGAAGTCTTTCATGAACTGGTGCACAATAAAATGAGTAGAACTGAGAATATTTTACACAGTAAGAGCAATATTGTTAATAATGATTAACTGTGAAACAGTTAGCTTCTCTGATCAATACAATGATTCAAAAAACTTACGATGAAAAATGCTCTCCACATCCAGAGGGAGAACTGAGGAACTTGGGTGAAGATTGAATTTTTGTTTTTCCTTTATTTTTCTTCCTTTTGAAAATTTTGCAGCATGGCTAATATGGAACTATATTTTGCATGATTTCACATATATGATGGGTAATCACTTTACTTGCCTTTTCAAAGGGTGAGGCCCAGGGCTGGAGGGAGGGAGAGAATTTGAAACTCAAAAATTTTCAAAAAGGAATGTTAAAAAAAACAAACAACACATCATCACTTCATGCTTCACCCCTAAAAACATTTAAAGCAATCATATGATCATAGCTTTATAACATTAAACAAGCTAAAAACTAACATTTAAGAAAAACTGTTGGTTTTAAAATATGCTAAGTGCCATATCATTTCATCCAAACTGCTATATTAGATCATCCGTGAAGGAATATATCCCTTGTTTCTTTTATTTAGCATTCACACACTATTCACACAGCAAGTGATCTTTAAATGCATCTTGTAAGAAGAGTATCAAACTAATTTATAATTCTGCAAGAGTCATTGAAGATTTTGGCAGCAAGTAAAGCTATCAAGAACCTTTTTCCAGGCTACTTTGAAGTAGAACCAAGAAAAAGGAAGTAAGAAATTGAATTGAGGAATAACCATTACTGAAAAAGAAAATTCATACTCATAGAATTTTAGAATTGGAAAGGTCCTTATATATTATCTAGACCAATCATCTGCCTAATAATCAATCATTTCTATATGAGTCCCCAAGAGTGACTTATTGAAATAAAGTTAAAGGAAGATAAACTCTTTTTTCTATAGTATCTAAAAATCCACCACTAAGCATGCACAAAAATTAAAAAGCAAATGTGGTCATTCTAGCATTTTTGTCATAACTCTCACTCACTGGTAAAAATCTGTATGGTAAAAGATCTGCCTAAACTTAACATGATTTCAATATATTTCATAGTCTGAAGTCTTTAAGATGATCAAAAGTACCATTCTATAAAGATATCCTTCAATAATCTGTAGCTATTATTGGGAAGATCAACAATTTTGTCCCACCCTGCCCCAACAGGAGAACTTGTACTTATCCCTTTGTTCCCAGCTGTACAATAAGAAGGAAATTATATCCAATTAAGAGATAGACAGTCCTGCCCCTGTTTTTTTCTCTTAGGTCTAAGGATACCAGTGGGGCTTTTGCAAAAATACAAGGATTATATCTTCTCATGATGTCTTCTCAAATCTGCCTGGAGATTTTTCTTTTCTCATTCTTCTTGACCTAAACATGGAAACTTTTTGTTTTGTTTTGTTTTACTTCTTCCATTAAAATCAAATGGATTTTAAATCCATTTAAATTAAAATTAAATTAAAACCATAGATTTAGAGCTAGAAGATTATCTTAAAGGCCATCCCTTCAGGTTTCTTCTACTTAGAAGAGTAAAAATCATGTTAAATGTTGCTTAAGTTCCCTCCAATAATTTTCTCTGTGTGTAATACTGAAAATGGTTCTTCTAACAAAATTTCCTTCTTTGGAAAATGTTGGGCTCTAGACTTTTTAGAATAGATAGTATGGGGTCTCTGTACTGAGAAGAAAATCCATTGAGTTTTGAGGAACAAAATCAGTGAACAAATCTATATAATCAAAGAGGAGAAATAGATGAGGAATTTTTTTATAAAAAGACAAGGCACAGAGGCATAGCACAGAAATTATGACACACTTCAATTATCTGGACATCTGCTAACATTCTCTCTTTGCCAAAAGCAGAATAGCTAATAATTTCTTCTCTTGATTGATCATTTCATTCTTCAAAGAGAGAGGAACTCACAAGGGAGAATTTTATTCTGGATCAGATCTCACCAACAGAGAGGAAGTGGTTTCTGGGGTGAAAATGATAGACTTTAGAAGGAAATGAGCACTCTAGCCTAGGGTGATAAAGAAAAGAAAGTTATCAATGGTCTGACATGCCCTCATAGACAAAAATTCTACAGGGGAAGTCATAACAGGAGGGATGGGAAACTCTCAGGAATACAATTCTGAGGACACATAGAAAAACAAAGAGGCAAGTGGCAGAGGCATCATGCAGATGGAGCAGGAAGTCTGGCACCAAGGGATAAGTGATTAACAAATCATATCAAATTTCTGCCTTTCTGCAATAGTCAATCCTCGGGCATTTGTCCAACACAACCACACTTCTAAGCCACCTATCTTTGGTTCTCCGTCTCTCATATCTGTCTTCCTTTTCTCTCTATTCACAATCACCATCTAAGTAGATTTAGAAAAATCCTAGAGATTATTTTTTTACTTTCTCTTAACTCTTTGTTAATTTAAAGTACAGATTTTGACTATCCTTGCAGGAAAAAAAAGTCCAATTTATAAAAGTGAGTAGACTACTTACTATGGTAGTCAGATAAATGCAAATGCAACAGATTATTCTGACAAACAACAAATCAAATTCTACCAAATGGTGAGTTGGAAATTCCAATAATGAAGAACATTTAGTGGAAAATTAATATGAAAGAACATGAGGGCCAAGAGAGGAGAAAAATAGAGCTCTTTGGACCTCCAATTGATCCTCTTCTCAGATACCATAGTGATTTTCCTAAAGGCAGGTCAGACCAAATCCCTCTTGTCTTCAAAAAACTCCAATGGTTCTCTATTGATTCCAGGATAAAATATTATTTCATCTTCAACTCATCCTTTTAAAAGTTTGTATAAGTTTTAAAATAAGCATAATTATTAGATCTGTAGCACAAATTTATTGTTTATGGATATAGAAATAAATATAGAGAGGAGGATGGGAGCATAGAGAAAACCATCACTTTAGATTTACCTGTATCACTTTGTATAGGGCCCTTTTATTTCTAAGCACCACCATTTACTCAACCAGTCCATGACTTTCAGGTATCTTTGACTCATCCATTACTTCTCTTATCCAATATTTTACAAACTCTAGCCAATTAGACCATTGCAATATCTCATATCTCTCCTCTTTATTCTTACTGGTATAACGCTAATATAGGCATTCCTTATGATTTACCTAGGTTATTGGAATTGTCTCAATTGAATAGTCAAAAAGGACAGGTGACAACATTCATGTTTCCCACTACTTTCAGAGCCAACTTTCTTAATCTTATTAGACACATCATTTCTTTACTCTAAATCCTTCATTGACTCTACTCTTTATAAGGCTAATGCTCTAGTAAAGGGGTTCTTATTCTGGGATCTATGGACTTTGAAAAAATTATTTTTTGATGACTGTATTTCAGTATAGTTGGTTTTCCTTGCAATGCTTTAGATTAGTGGTTCCCAAACTTTTTTGGCCTACCACCCCCTTTCCAGAAAAAATATCACTTAGCCCCTTGGAAATTATTTTTTTTTAATTTTAATAGCAATTAATAGGAAAAATAAATGCACCTGTGGCTATCATCACTTTCCAGGATCGCTGCAGCACCCACCAGGGGGCGGTGGCGCCCACTTTGGGAATCACTGCTTTAGATTCTTAACATTTAACACTTCCCACAATCGGTACCATGCCACCATCATCTAGAGAAGCATCCTCCCCATAAATGCACATGGGATGTGACCTTCAGAGAAAGGGATACTGTTCATCTTAGGCTGTTCTGGCAGAGTCAAGTATCCTCAGTCCATGCTCTACACATGTTTATGATCCTTTCTACTTTTCTAAGATTAGCCAGGGACTGCAAATAAAGGGCTTCTGCCTTTCTACCTTTGTTTATAGTGTTCCCTGTGGCTGTATTACTCTCTCCCTTTCTGCTTGCTGAATTCCTACCTGTGTTAAAACCCAGCTCAAATGCCATCATATTCAAGAATCTTTCCCTGATGTCATCTGTTATGACCTTTCACTGCCTTGCATTTCAGAAAACTTTGCTTGTAACTCTCAAGCATTTTATTTTCCTATCTGACCCTTTCCGCAACTAGACTGAATGGGGATTGTGTTATCTAAATATGCTTTGCACAGTACAGTGCAGAAAAAATGCTTTGCAGAGCAAGTGCTTAAGCAATAAATATATATTGAACTCAATGAATGGTTTGCCAT
Source organism: Gracilinanus agilis (assembly GCF_016433145.1). Classification (NCBI taxonomy): domain Eukaryota; kingdom Metazoa; phylum Chordata; class Mammalia; order Didelphimorphia; family Didelphidae; genus Gracilinanus; species Gracilinanus agilis. Next base: position 129,965,159 of record NC_058133.1, read on the forward strand.
TTCCTTCCACAGCTCATTTTATAGATGACGAAACTGAGGCAAACAGAATTAAGTTACTCTACCTACGGTCAAACAGCTAGTATTTGAGAACAGATTTGAACTTAGGAAGATGAGTGTTCCCAACTCTAAGCCCAGTACTCTACATACCATGCCACCTAGCTGTTATGATCCCATTTGTCCTAACCATCCTGTGTTCCTTTCATTTAAGTACCTACTCTTCCCCAACAAATGAAGAACAAAAATCCTTTCATTCTTCAGAAGTACCCTCCAGTTACTACTCTTGCCTATCCCCCTAATTTGTGTACTTCTCTTATTTCCTAAAATGAGGAAGGGTGATATTAAAGCCAGAAGATGCTGCTTGCTGAAATGGGAGGGACAAAACCATTAGATAGTCCCTGCTTTATCTTCTGAACCTCACACTTACTGGAGTAAAGTCTTATTGAGAGTACAGTATTCAAGAGTTAATGATCTAGATGTAAATGTATGTCTTTTTTTGCTATCTGCTAAACCAATTCATTTGGTTATTTCTTGTCCCTACCTATATTCAATAAATGTCCCAAGAATTTATACTAAATGTTTACTCAGTGCTTAAAGGTAGTCATGAAACTATTCTTATCAATAAAGATGAAACCTGTATTTTTTTTCACTGAACATTAACACTCATTTGAAATTCCTAGGCACTAGAGGAGACCCTGAGTTGGATGGAATTAAACTTCTTAAAAAATGGCCTGGTTAAACCATATTATTTCCATGCAGTAGTTAACATTCCTCATGGATACAGAGATGAAGTAATTCCTAATAGATCAGTGAGTAAAAAAGATATGGATCCAATTCAGTATTCTTAGCAGAGCATTTCTGAGCATTTTTGACTGACTCATGCCAAATTTCCTTTTTCAAAACAAACACATGTTTATTCATTCTCATTCTCTCTCTCTCTCTCTCTCTCTCTCTCTCTCTCTCTCTCTCTCTCTCTCTCTCTCTCTCTCTCTCTCTCTCTCTCTCT
>NC_058133.1:129966487-130013648 GCF_016433145.1 Gracilinanus agilis
TCTCTCCCCAATATCTCTCTCTCTCTCTCTCTCTCTCTCTCTCTCTCTCTCTCTCTCTCTCTCTCTCTCTCTCTCTCTCTCTCTCTCTCTCCTTTCCCATTTTCCTGGCTTTATTCTGGATCTCCTCTATCAAGAGTCTGCTTTTCATTCGGAAGGCATCATCCTTAGAATTCATACATTGAAGGCACCCTCTAGCCACTGGAGCTTCTCTGAATGTGTCAAGTTCAGTTATGTCTCATTTCTCTCCAGGCTGCACTCTGGTTTTCTGCTAAGGAGCCTTCCATGTTTCCCTCTTTTTTTAGCCTCTGTTTCTATGTTGCCTTTCCCACCCCCAGGCACCCTCCAAGTAGAATGTAAGCTCCTTGAAGGCAGGTGATTACTCTTTCTACTTGTGTGTGTACATCTAGTACTGAGAACAGCACCTGATGCTTAGTAAATATTTGTTAACTGACTTACACACTCATAGAACTCTGATAACAATCAATGATAAAATCTTTGACTGAGGAATCTAAAGGATTATAATCATGGGGAGCAACTGGGTGGCTCAGTAGACTGAGAGCCAAGCCTAGAGATGGGAGGTCCTGGGTTCAAATCTTGTCTCAGCAGACACTTCTTAGATGTGTGACCCTGGGCAAGTCACTTAACCCCCACTGACTAGCCCTTACCACTCTTTTGCCTTGGAATCAATACTTAGTATTGATTCTATACTTAGTATCAATCAATACTTAGTATTGATTCTATACTTAGTATCAATCAATACTTAGTATTGATTCTAAGATAGAAAATAAGAGTTTAAAAAACAATTTTTAAAGCATTACAATAATACTTTCCTCTGCTTGGTTAGCTTAAATCTTATGTACTAGCAGAAAATTGACCATGGACATTAGAATAAATAAAATAAATAAGTAATGCCTGAACTATCACCTTCTATTAAAAAAATAAAATTTCCTGGATTCTTTTTTTTTTAATTTTTAAACTCCTACCTTCCATCTTTGAATCAATACTGTGTGTTGGTTCCAAGGCAGAAAAGCAGTAAAGGCTAGGCAAAGGGAGTTATGTGACATGTCCAGGATCAGAGTTAGGAAATGTCTGAGGTCAAATTTGAACCCAGGATCTCACATCTCTAAGCCTCAATTTCAATCCACTGGGCCACCTGGTTTCCCCTTCCCCTCCCCCCAGATTCTTAAACATCCCTTAATGTCAGGAAACTTGCTAATTTGAGAGTTAAAAAGGAGTCTAGAGGAGATTTACTCTCCACTGAGCATTACACAACTCTTAATTCTCTATTTAGAACTAAAATATTAAAAAATACTTCTATGGGATAGTTAGCTTTAAAAGGGGGGTATATGTTAACTAATGTCCAGCATAAGGCTTATATTGTTATGACTATCAAGGATCCAATGGAGATATACAATGATGTTGATGTATCTATCTGTAATCTCTTCAGCTTCATTTGATGGGAGGAGCACCTGCTCCTATTACCCTGACTGCTGCTGTAAGTTATCCCTTTCTCTAACAGCTGCCCAAGTAAGGACCTTCGAGAGATTAGATAGATGGGTAACCTTTCCAGGTCCAACCTGGGGTTGGATAGATTAGTATTGGGCTCTTGATCTGCCTTGGATAACGTTTAGGATCTGACTGCGTTTGACTCCCTTCCCAAGGGCCGTGATATAAAGACCATTCAGGAATGTTGAACATTCTTTATCTATAAACAGGGAAAGGATAAGAAGGTCAAGGATTGGCGATTGGAAACCCTATTGATACATTATCTATAAATTAGTTGACAATCAGGACTGGAGGCTATTAATCTGGTGGAAGCTGGAGATTCTCCCACTATCTCTGGCCAGACCTGACCACAGTCAAGCCAGAGAATGGGGAAGGCTATTGATGCAGATGTATTGATGATTTTATTCTCTCAGCTTTCTCACTAACAGTGTTGGTGATTCACTAGCTCTCAGAGTCTATCAGGAAATAGCTTCAGGTTTATTCCTTCCCTCTTCTTCTTAGACCTCCCTGCCACCCTTCAACCTCCCACTCAGTCCACAGACTTCCCAGTCCAGAGATTCCTGTCCAGAGACGTCCAGAGAGCCTCCCTCAAAGTGCCTGTCAGAGGTATTTATACCGTGGGGCCAACCAATGTTTGCCCCTGGCTCATGGCACCTGGGAACATTCCGAGTCTTCCAACTGCCATCCCTGTCAGTCAAGGTGGCATCCATCACTTCCCAGATTATGAATATAGCAATAGGAACTGATGCAAAGTGAAGTAGGAAGAACTAGAAAAACAACATATGTGATGGTTACAAAGATGTAAACGGAAAGCACAATAGCTAGCATTTATATAGCACCCACTATAGAATTTCATATAGTCTCCTTTGACCACCATCACAGAACTGAAACAGAATTCTCTGAAATTACATAGATCCAGTGCAGCCCCAAAGAGGAAATATGAGAAAGGCCTTCCCTTTCTTTGCATAGACAGAGGACTATAGGTATGAAAAATAGCATATGTTAATTTTGTTGAATTGGGTTTTTTGTTTTTTTCCTTTTATGATTCTTTGTTCTAAGGGATGACTCTACGAGAGGGAGGGAAGACTGGTAAGAGTAGGGAATGTAAAAACAAAATATATCAATAAAATTTATTTAAAGAATATTATTCACATACAATTTTTAAGCAAAAAGTTTTACCAAGTAAACATACCCAATGTGATTATGCTTAGTTTGGTAGGTTGTGTTCTCTGAACTCTTCTTAGTTCAGGCAAGTTTAAAATTTACAGAGAATTTCCACTACAGCCAAGCCATCTGGAATATTTGAGTTTAATAAAATTCTAGAGATTATTTCTGGTTGTGATATTTTTTCCTATTTTTTGTGGGTTTAAAGCACAAAGAAATTTCAGCTATCAATATAGTTCAACTCTACTAATGGACACAAAAAGACTGTTTGCTGTGGTAGGCAAACTAACCCAAGTACAACATAAAATTCCAACAAACTAAATTCTACAAGACAGTGAGTCAGAAATGCCAATAACAGGGAACATTTAGAGGAAATTAATTTTAAAGAAGAGCGATAAGAGAGAAGAGAAAGAGAGTTGTGGAAACACAGCTGCAGAAACTGCATAAATGTCATCACAAGAACCAAATGTGAGCAAAATGTACCATGAGAGACCTCAGCCCTGTAATCTGAATGGAAGGGAAGATTGTTCTTGATGGGAGGTTCATTACTATTCTTTTGCTAGCCTGGAATATGGGGTTTTTCATTCAAAGACTAGGTCACTGAGCCCTGGAAGAAAGGAGAATGTCAGCTAGTGGGCTCAAAAATGGTCATGGGTGTTCATGATCGAAGACGATTTAGGCACGAAAACATAATATCTTGAAGAGGGAAGACTCACTCTCAAAAAAGAAAAGAAAGTCAGTGTGCATAAATTCACATACATACACATATACACTCACACACACTTCTCAGACAATCTTTCAACCCCTCCCTCCTCAAATTGCCCTGATTTTATATATATATATCAGTATTTATCCATTTCTTCATCCCTCCTTCCTCCAAATAAATGCTTTAAAAAATCCCTTTACATGTAAAGCAAACTACAGGGGAAGAGAAATATGAGTAAGGGAAAGGCAAGAAAAAGAGACACAAGATGCCAAAAGAATTTTCATTTTTATAATCAAAATGAATTTTTTTACATAGACAACAGAAACACACCAATGTTTTGTGCGAAAAATATTTTTAAATAAATTTTTGTCTTTTTTTTTTACATTCTGATATACATATGTAACAAGGTTTATGGCACTGTAACCAGAGTCAAATTGAAGGAACAAAGGAAAGGGGGAATAAAAGGTCATTGCTTTTGTTTTACTTCTTCCTAAATCCAAGCTGGCCACTTTTGTCCTATTTTTCTATTATTAAAGAGCCAGCTCTAACTGGTTTACACACTCAAAACATTTTATTATTGCACAAGAAGCCAGTGAAGGCATATGGCATGATGGTCAAGTTCCTTGCTATTTAGAAACCTTTTAAACCCAAAGAGGGGGGAAAAACCCAAGAACAAAAACAAACAAAAAAAAATCTCAGCATATGAAGCAAACATAATCAACAGTACCTTTTATCTCCTTAAAAGAGTGAGTGAAGGACTCTTTAGATGAAATAGACTGTCCAGGTACCTTCTTTTCCCTGATGACCACAGCTGGGTTTAGTTTGTGTTTTCTATATCAACAGCCTTGGCAGAATCAAGGCCCTTTTTGTTTCAATATTTTTAATGCTTAATTTTGGCTATTTAATTTTTAAAGGTAATTTATTGGGTCTATGAACCTGCACAGACTACTTAGCCATAAAGTCTACAAGTAGCTGAAAAAGGGATACAGAATAAGGGCTGGGAGTTAGGTGGGACACCAATACCAAGTACTGTTTTGTTTCTACTGTTGGTTTTTTAATGTGACCTCTTTAGTTTCCCTATTTTAGATCAATTTGTGGGACATGAATCTCAATGTCATCTGACGTGAAATTCTTCTCACACTTGCTAAAAACAAAAAAGGATTTAAACGTTTGTTTCAACTAACAAACTTTATCCCCAATCTCAAAATAATAATAGTAATAATAATAATAATAATAATAATAATAATAATAATAAACAACTTCAACCCTCCCTCCTCAAATCAAATTAATAACATCACACAGTGGTCACACAACTGTCTCCACTCCAATGAGCTTTGGTGTAAGGATTCTTGGTGTCACTCCATTATTTAGGTCTTCCTCAAACTCCAGCAACTGCCCCATAAAGTTAAGGTTGGGGGAAATAATTGGTCGTTTGCCTTTGACAAATTTATAAGCATCAGTCATGGTCATCCGGGTGTGCTTCATTAAGTAGGCAATGACGATGGTTGCTGAGCGGGACACACCTGCCTGACAATGGATGAGGAGTCCTTTTCCACACTGGTGAGCTTCCTCTGGAAAAAAGAGAGTAGAAATAGAGGGGAAGGGAAATGGGGGGGAAAAGGAGAAAGAGATGGTTTTAAACTTTTATCTGAGTATGGGTGCCATTTTAAGAAAATAGCATGAATTGAATTATTTTAAAAACAAGCATAACTTAGTGGTCATGTCACAATAAGAGGGCATAGTGGATAGAAGATGGGATACAGAGTCAGGAAAACCAGAGTTCAAGTCCTGGCTTTGACATATATGAGCCTTGTAATTCTGAGCAAGTCACAGCCTCTCAGTGACCTTGGCAACTCTGTCAATGACAGATGAGTTGCTGACCAGTGGTGGTAGAAGGATTTTCAATACTAAGGTTTTTCCATATTAATGAAATCACAGTTTCCTACTCTCTCATGCAAGCAGAAACTGGATAAAGTTGAAGTAAGCTATAGTAGTAGAATAAAGGTCTACATTTAAGAGAATTATGAATAAAAATCAATCAAACATAATAGGAGTGTGTGAGGAGGAGGAAGAAAATGAAAGGCTTTTAAAAATCTTTTTTGGGGAAAATATAATTTGTTTTTTGTGAGCAGTAGCAGTGACAGGATAGTTTGTCCTCATCAGTTCTGCCCAAGGATATATAGAACACTTTCTGACATTACAATTGGAATACCCTGTGTTTCAGATGATGATGAGTAGGGTGTAGAGACAGGAGACTAGTAATTTTGATTGCATTGGTTTGTGGTGTACCCTTGGGCTAGGAATTCACATCGGATTCACCAACTATCCTTCCATTGTTTTTAGCTACTATATGATGTTGCCCACAAGCCATGCCAGCAGGTGTAGTTTTCCCATCAGTATATAATTTCATTTATCAGAATATTTAAGGAGACTGGGCTATGTGACTTCTAAGTTCCCTCAAAACTCTAACTCTTTTTCTGTGATAAGGAAAAAAAGGCACAGAGAAGTTAATTAACTTGCTGAAGATCAAATAGACAACATATAGGAAAAGCCAGGATATGAACCCAGGCCTTCTGACTCCACTGATAGCATTCTTTCCATTTTGTCATGTTATCTTTTTATTAGTAGTTATTTTCTTATTTATTATTTTCTAGGCCTACATATATACCAAGAGCAATATTTATAACCTTTGTATCTCTAGCAGCAAAGATAGTGCCTAACCTACAGCATTTAACAAATGCTTTTTTTAAAAGGAATTTTCCACCATTATTTATTGTAAGATAAGGGATAAAATTCTGTTTTTAAAAAAAAAAGGACAGAAATTTTCAGGACTTTAACTGGCTCTGAAATGAAGGAGACTTGAAAAGATAATCTATTACCTTTAGTGTATACATAGTAACTTGCGTATCCTAAACACTCAAATATTTGCTGAATATTCATACTTGGCAATACATGTGCTTTTATCTGTACCATTGACAGGATAAATTATAGATTCTAAGCTATGTGAGATCAAGAGACATTGTCCTATCTAAACTTTGTTATCATCCTAGAATATAGTGTAAGTACTCTCTATACAACAAATGGTTAATATGTTTGTTGAATGAACAAGTAGGAAACTAAGCCATAGTATAAATGCCACAGCAACAGAGAGAAGCACTACTGGGTACATTTTCAGAAAAATAAAGACTCAAAAGAAGGAAGAATGGGTTTCCTTTTAAAATTTTTGTCAAAAAATACTAAAATATGGACTTGATAAAATAGAGAGGAGAAGTTATAGTAGGTACTTAGGCAGTCTGGTTATATCTTTATTAAGGAACTGAAAAAAAACGAGTACCAAAGGAAACTTCTTTTTATATCAGTTTGAGAAGTAGCACGACAGGAGACAGAGTACCAGGATGTGATTTCCCTAAGCTATTCCTGCTGGCTTTCAAAAATCTAATCAGATCTTCTAAACCTAATTTTTCTTCTAGAAAACCATAGATGAAACAATGAGAAGCATATATTTTAAAATGTTTTCTTCTGTATGCTGCTTTTTTCTTGCTATTTCATCCTACTAGACTTCCAAACAATTTAGTAAATAAAACTGGTATAGGCTGCCTCAAATAGAAAGCACAAAATTGGGGGTTGCAGGCATAAGATTTTAGTCAGGTTACTTAACTCAAGATTTGCCCATGGTTTGAAAAGTTAATAGCCCCACCTGCATTTGTGTGAGTGTCGATTTGGGTCATTCTTCAATTTATTCCCTTTCCCCCAATGCACACTTTGGCTATTTTCCAGCTCTGTCCTAGGGGAGTCCTTTTGAGTATTTTCCAATGTTAATTTATTAGTTAATTTATTAACCAACATGAGGTATATATGCTTTAGGATGATTTTCTCCTCCCCTCCCCTCTCTTCTTTCCCTTAAAGTTTTTCCAATTCTGTAAATATCCAGGTTTGACTAGCTAACCCAATGCAAAGAAAACAATTTCCTCATGTTTCTCATCTGCACTAATTAAGCCAGACTGTATCAACCACACACCAGTCTGTTTTTCACCTACATGAAGATGATGAAACCCTTCTTACTCAAAGCCATAAAGTAGAACCTCCTCAGGGCTCAAAACTTGGCTCCAATATGGTCAAGGAAGGAACTGAAAGTTTCTGTATAGCCACAATTAATTACGGACTAGTAAAACTAAAAGGAGGAGACTATAAATGACCAATTACTAACCACTACTGGGGTGAGTACACTGCTTAATGTGAATACTGGTAGAGTACAAGCATCACTGCATGATTTCTGTGCAGGATCCCAGTTCAACCATAATATTCTCCCTGTGGTGGCTTTGGCCTGCCAAAATTGTTCTTGGACTCAATTTCTTTAATCTGGAATTAGGGGGTAGGGGGTTGTTGATGAGCTCATCCCTGTTCTAACATTCTATAATTCTAAATACAAGGCAAAACAACAACAACAAAAAAGAAAGGAAGGAGAAAGGCAAGCTTTGGTGCCTACAAATGGCTCTAATGTTCATAATAAAGGAATACCATGAATATATAGATTTTTTCTCAACATGGTAAACACTTTCTACTGATAGTTCTGTGTGTCTTTTTTCCTCTAATTACCTTGATCAATTTTCTATAATCATTTCTCCATGCCTATTGAAACTTTCCTGCTCATAGTTCTTGTCTCACCTTGAAACAAAACATTTAAATTTAAAAGCATTTAATTTTTTAATTTTAATTTATTCATGCATTTATTCCTTGTCTTTGTTCTTGGATACTACTATGACTCCCTAAAGGTATGTCTTTTTCTATTTGCTGTATATTCTGAGTTGAGCAAGCAAAAGGAATATGGTACTTTATCACCAGGGCTAAGATTAATCCCTCTTCTGTGCTAAGCCACCACCTTTTAAATGATGAAAACTGAAACCTTGGCAGCCAAAAGAGGAAACCCATACAAACACCACAACCCCATTAACATTCCTATAAGATTTCCTAGAAATGAACCTTAAACAAATGAGTCCCTACCCTAATGTCCCTTCCCAATCAAGCAGTGCTCCAGGAATCTGCAACAAGGAAGTAAAAACCACTGGCAAATAAAAGTTAAGCCTAAGGTAAGACCAGAAATAGATGGGCAGGAGTCTCTCCTCTCATGAATTTCCTCTTGGTCTAGAGTAGTGATTCCCAAAGTGGGTGCCACTGCCCCCTGGTGGGTGCTGCAGCGATCCAGGGAGGTGGTGATGGCCACAGGTGCATTTATCTTTCCTATTAATTGCTATTAAAATTTTTAAAAAAAATTCATTTCCAGGAGCACTAAGTAATATTTTTTTTCTGGAAAGGGGGAGGTAGGCCAAAAAAGTTTGGGAAGGGAAAAAAGCATCAGACATTACTTCTGACAAGAATGTGTTATAGTGAAAGCGGACACGAATCCCTTAATTTTGTAGTCTACTGTGGTTCTGATCAGTAGATGTCTTTGGAAACCTTTGCTAGAAGGGTTGGAATATTTATATCCTATAAGAATGAGATTATAGAAAGATAAACTCAGATAAGGTGAAGTTTAAGAATATCGGATTCTGTCTCCAGAGTTACTAACATGAGCTCATTCCAAGAATCCTGGAAGGGATCTTGGAATGCACAGGGAGCTGGAGAAAGCTGTTTGAGTAAGCAACTGTCACTTCCTTGTCCAGAGCTGGGAGAGGAAGCCTGTTGCTCTCTTCTGAGTTTTTCCTACCTTAACCTTTTGTGGGAGAAGGAAACTGTAAACTGCCTTTGGAGGTTCCTTTTTCACTGGAGAGAACATCGTACAGAAGATTTATCTCTACCTGCTGGTTTTACTAACACTGCCTGAGAGCAAGGTTTACCCAAAGATCTTGCTTGGGGGGCTCTGAGTGAACTCAGTCATCTTGGGTTCATTCTTAGTAAATCTGGGGACAACTTCTGAGAAAAATAACTAAACCAACAACTGAGGATTGTAGTCAGTTAGATTAGAAAGGTTTGGTGGGAAACTAGCTAGAGTCAGGGAGAAAAGGAATAGGCAGAAGACCTGGTCTATGTCTCATGATGGACATAGATTGAAGGGTTGGAGTATTAGGACTTAGAACTAGGGCATCCTTGTGTTTTAATGCTCATATTCTACTCTTGATTTCTTAATAAACAAATATACTTTTTATATAATTTAGTCTCCAAGACTTGTGTGCACTGGCCCAATGAAGGAAGGTTCACTTTGTCTTCACTTCATAATAGGAACTGAGATACTTACAGACAGTCAATTAAGTATCTAAGTATATCACCATCTATTCACATTATTTCTTCAATCCCCAGTAGCTAACATCATGCCTGGGTTAGAGTAGGCTCTTAAATCAATGACTGTTGATTGATTGGGGGTAAAAGAATACTGGATTTGGAGTCAGAAGATTTATTTATTAATTAGCATTGATTAAGCAACCAAAGATGGGAGGCATTCTGATAAGCAACTGAAGATACAAAGATGGGCCAAAATCAATCCCTGATTTCAAAGAACCCATAAAATATTGAGAGACACAACAAGAAAACAACTAAGAGATATACAGGATAAATTGGAGGTAATTTTTATTGGAAAGCATTAAAATTAAGGAAAATTGGAAAGGTTCTTGCAGTTCAGCCTTTCTTTGAAACATAAAGAGACTCAGGAAAGCTAAGAGGAGGAAATGAGGGAAGAGAAAATTCCAGGCATGAGAGACAGTTAGTGAAAATGCTTGGCATTGAGGGACAGAGTATTTTGTGCCCTATGACCTTTGGTAAGTCATTACAACCTATTTGATACCCATTTTCTTCATTCGTAAAATAATAATGCTACATATTCCACCTACCTCACAAAGCTCTCTTCGTGAAATCCTTGAGTTGTTACTACTCTCTTATATGTACTTCTCATCTCAACTGCAGATAACCTGCTCACCTCTTATTATAGACAAAGTGGCCTTTCACTATCTGAACAAGTCTGAATTTAATTTCTGAGGGTAGTTTTGCAGATAACTCCTTTTCAAAACCATAATTGGATATGTGAGTGACAGCAGCAAGCAGCAGAAATGTTCAATCAACTCAAGATAAAATCATAGGAGGGGATATCCCATATCTCCCATTCCCAAGACATTACTTGCCCTGGTCAAAGGCTGAAGGGTTAGTTGCCCTGGGCAGAGAAAAGGAAGGCAAAATAGAGGTAGGGGGAGAGAAAAAGGAAAGAAGTATTGCTATCTGACAGCTTCCTTTTTTTCCTAATTATCTTTAATAACTTGTTTAGTGGTTTTTGTCTAGGTGAAGAAGGGAGTAAGTGTTTTATGAGAGCATCCCCTAAATTCTGGTGCCCAGGGCAAGGTCCTAATTGCCTCATTCTAGTTCTAGATCTTGTCCCTTTTGATTGTATTGTCACAGGAGCCTTCAAAACAAAACAAATCCTCCTATAAAAAAAGGAAAGCAAGAAAGAGGAAAAGAGAAAAGAAAGGGGAACCTCTTGGAATCCAGACAATTGATAAACATCCCCCCCAAAGCAGAAACATAAGAGAAATATGATGAAGGAAAGCCCAGAGGAAATAGTTACCAATGAACTCAAAAGCCTCTTCAAAGTATTGCCTCAGGTTCTGTTTGTTGCTATCCGTGGCAGGCAGTCGTTTGTAGTTAAACAGGCCCTTCTCATAGTGGTAGAGGGGGAGGTGGGTGGTGACATTGATGATGTAGCCAATGTTTAGTCGCTGCATGGTATCCAGGTCCTGAGCATCATGCTCGTTGCCGAGGAACAAGCAGGGCAAGATAGGGGTTAGCTCTGCATTTTCAATGTCAGGGGTCGTGGGGGGAAGGGGCTGAGGTAGCACACTGGAGGCTGCAGATGCTCCTCCAACACCCTCTGGGCACTCCTGCAGCTGGAGGGAACTATCACAGAGGTTTTCATGGTTCTGCTTAAAACTACTTAGTCCACCTGGAAAGGGAGAAACAAAGAGAAATTCAAATGGAAAATCATTAGACTTTGAAAACTTTTTTTTGCCCCATGAAATGGATATGACTTTTTAATGACAGTTAACACATATACATATGACATGAAGTAAAAACACTAAGAATGCACAAGTATTCATTTTTGACTTTTACTGGATGCTTTCATAAAATGAAAATATACCTGATCACATTCAATTTTGGACCATACTTGAACTCATTTTGGCAAGCTTTGTCAGGCCACTGGATTTTAAGCTCCTCAAGGACAGGAACTGTGTCATTTTTCATGCTCTAATACCTTCCAAATTCATTTCAAAAATCATTTTTTTATTTGACAATAACAACAATCTCCGTGAATCTAGAGACTTAACAGTTTTTATAAAGGGCTTTTTTAATATAATATAAGCCTTTATGTACATCTGTTTTACAGATGGAAAATGCTAACACTGGTTAAATAATCTGTATATAATCAAATCTAGTCTGTGCCAGAAATAAAATTTGAACTCAAGGCAACTGATTCAAAGTCCACTGTTCTTACAGGAGTGAAAACACAGAAGAAAAACAACTGCTTGAACACATGGGTTGATGCAGACATGATTGGGAATGTAGACTCGAAATGACCACACCAATGCAACTATCAATAATATGGAAATGGGTCTTGATCAAAGACAGAAGTTAAAACCAGTGGAAATGCATGTGGGCAATGGGGGGTGAAGGGGAAAGTAAAAACATGAATCATGTAACCATGGAAAATTTTTCTAAAAAAGAAAAAAAAACAAAGTCCACTGTTCTTTCTAATATACTATTCCACTTATAAACTTATGGCATGCCTACTACTGAAACTATTTCTTAGGTTCCTAAGCTATGTCCATCCAAAGCATGATGTTTTTTTAAAAAATTAAACACAATAACCTAGCAGAGATCTATACTTTTAGGAGCTAGGAATAAATAGTAAAAGTTGATCTCCAAGAATATTACCACCTATCATTTCAAAGTATCTATCCTTTTCCCTTCATGGAGATGGTCAAATCCTAATCACTCTCTTATATTCATGAATGGGGTGAGGTGGAGTGGGGAAATGGAAGAGGAAGGATGCTCTCAAGTTGTTTTCTTGACAGCATTTTCCACCTAACTTTTCACTCATGGATTTTTCCAATTCAACTTCTAATGGAGATGTCGGTCTTGGAAAATGAACAAATTAAATAACTTGGAAAATAAACAAATTAAAAACTGGACATTTGGTAATTTTTGTGGATAGTCGAATAGATACCTAATATATGTTCTATTGGAACCAGGAATACAGTAGTTCTATAAAGCAAAAGAAAATAGTAAATGTAACAAATTCAAAATTACACAGAGAATACATTAGCTGATACCTCCCTGATAATCAAGGAGATAACAGAAGTTTATATCTCTTAAATATTATGATTCCTGACTGAATTGATAATACTGATATAGTACAGAAGGCTACAATGAAAGAACCAATATGATTAGGTTAAAATGGATATGGAAAACCTATTACCTCATCAGTTTCTGAACGCAATGCAATATTCTACACTGTTTTTCTTTCGTGGGTCATCTGTAGTAACCCACCATGGAAGTACAAAATAAAACCTAGACAATATTTTAGAATCCAAATATTAATAAAACTGATAAAAGATAAGGTGAAATAGAGAAGAAAATGGAAAAGGTACTTTATTTCTGGTGAGATAGCTTTCCTACAAAATGTAAAGGGGTCAATATTATAATTACTAAACTCATTAATAAAAGAAACAAAAATAAAAGCTTTCATTTAGAAAATGAAGAAAGATAGATATACTGAAAACACATAGAAGCTGTAACTGGCTTCCATATTTAGATCTCTCCAATCTTGCATATAATATTGGTCATAAAGGGAGGCCCAAATGGAATTTTTAAAGGACAAACAGCGTGGAGGAATTTCAGAAGAAAAAAGAAATTATCTTTATCTGAGAGTTCTTTCTTTGTGTTTCCCCTTTCTGTCTCTCTGCTCTATCCATCTGTCTGTCTCGCTTGAAAATTCAATCATCTGCCATACCCATCCACTGGAGGGTCTCTAAATAATTATAAAAAGCTACTTAGTCTGTCTCTCATGGAATTCACAGCTTAGATCCTCATCCATGCTCTATAAAGAATGAAGAAGGAAGGCAGCATACTTTTCTGTATCTGATGTGAATGAGAACTGATCAAAAACAAGCCATACAAAAACTCTAAAGGCCAAGAAAAAAGTGTCTAGGCTGCTATTATTTAGCACACTGAAGCTGCGTTATATCTTAAAGGGAGGGATTTTTAAACGGAAACAACATACCCACACACCAAGACACAACACCCCCCAAAAAGCAACTTACACTCAAAAGCTGTGTACAGCTTTTTAAAATTCCCTTTCTATACCTCCTTTCCCGATGACATCAGCTCAAAGCTCCCCACCTGCCCAGTTGCCATAGCAGTTACACAAAGACACACAATGACATCAGTTGGCATGATATCAGCTCTTTGAGTGCAAACAATACAAGAAGAACTACTTTGTTTAAGGACTTTGGTGCAACTGTGTTCTGGGGAGCCAATGATGTAATGTGAACAGGTGGCTTGGGCCCTCCATTTGCCTACAGGGCAGGAGGGGGTTGGGGGAGTGGGTAGGGGATGAGGAGACTGTGTATGACAAATACCAACAGACTACCCCGTGTCATTTGGAGTGTGTGCATTTATAGTTTATGTTTAGGCAGTGAGGAGCCCTGCACACACTCAATATACTTGGTGAGAAAGCACATTGAGAGATAAGGGTCAGTGGGAGGTGTCAAATAGTGGATTTTTGTCCCAAAAGCTACTTTTTGGGTTTATCTTACACTGTCTTACTGAGGTCCATTTACCCCAAGTCTATTCCACTGATCCTCTCTTCTGTCTCTTAGCCAGTACCATATTGTTTTGATGACCTCTGCTTTATAGTACAGTTTAAGATTTGGTATTACTAGGACCTCCTCCTTCATATTTTTTTCATTGTTTCCCTCAATATTCTTGATCTTTTGTTCTTCCAAATGAACTTTGTTATAGCTTTTTTTCTAATTCAGTAAAAAAGTTTCTAGGCAGTTTGAGAGGTATGGCACTAAATAAGTAAATTAATTTGGGTAGGATTGTCATTTTTATTATGTTAGCTCATCCTACTTATGAGCAATTAATGTTTTTCCAATTATTTAGATCTAGCTTTAATTGTGTGGAAAGAATTTTTTAGTTCTGTTCATATAGTTCTCCTATGTTTGTCTTGGCAGACAGATTCCTAAGTATTTTATATTGTCTAGGATGATCTTAAATGGAATTTCTCTTTATACTCTTATTGCAGGATGTGGTGGAAATTTATAGAAATGATGATTTATGTGGGTTTATTTTGTATTCTGCAACTTTGTTAAAGTTGTTTATTATTTCCACTAGGCTTTTTGGTTGATTCTCTAGGATTCTTTAAATAGACCATCATATCATCTGTAAAGAGTGATAGCTTGGCCTCCTCATTGCCTATTTTAATACCTTCCATTTCTTTTTCTTCTCTAATTGCTACTGCTAGTGTTTCTAGGAATAGCTAGTTTAACATTAATTAAATAATAGAGGTGATAATGGGCATCCTAGTTTCACTCCTGATCTTATTGGTAAGGCTTCTAATTTATCTCCATTGTATATGATGCTTGTTGTTGGTTTTAGATATTTACTGTTTATTATTTTTAGGAAAGGTCTGTCTATTCCTATACTTCCTAATGTTTTCAATAGGAATGGGTGTTGTATTTTGTCAAAGGCTTTTTCTGCATCTATTGAGACAATCATGTGATTTTTGTTAGTTTGCTTGTTGATATGGTCAATTATGTGGATGGTTTTCCTAATATTGAACCAACCTTGCATTCTTGGAATAAATCCCATCTGATCATAGTGAATAACCCTGGTGATCACTTGCTGGAGTCTTTTTGCTAGTACTCTATTTAAGATTTTTACATCTATGTTCATTAAGGAGATTGATCTGTAGTTTTCTTTCTCTGTTTTTGATCTGCCTTGCTTTGGAATCAGTGCCATATTTGTGTCATAAAAGGAATTTGATAGAATTCCTTCTTTGCTTATTATGTCAAATAGTTTGTATAGTATTAGGATTAGTTGTTCTTTGAATATTTGATAGAATTCACTTCTGAATCCATCTGGTTCTGGGCATTTTTTCTTAAGGAGTTCTTTGATGACTTGTTCAATTTCTTTTCCTGATATAGATTTATTTAAGTATTCTATTTCTTCTTTTAATCTAGGAAATTATATTTTTGTTAATATTCATCCATATCACCTAGATTGATGTATTTATTGCAATATAATTGAGCAAATAGTTTTTAATGATTGCTTTAATTTCCTCTTCATTAGAGGTGAAGTCTCCCTTTCCATCTTTGATGCTGTTAATTTGGTTTTCTGCTCTCCTTTTTTATTAGATTAACCAATACTTTATCTATTTAATTTGTTTTTTCAAAGTACAAGCTAGTACTATTTATTAATTCAACAGTTCTTTCACTTTCAATTTTATTAATTTTTCCTTTAATTTTTAGGATTTCTAATTTAGTTTTTATCTAGAAAATTTAATTTGTTCTCTTTCTAGTTTTTTAATTTGCATGCCCAATTCATTGACCCGTGAACTCCCTAATTTGTTAATATATGTACTCAAGGATATAAATTTCCCCCTGAGTTCTGCTTTGGCTGCATCCCATAGATTTTGGTAGGATGTCTCATTATTGTCATTCTCTTCAATGAAATCATTGTTTCTATGGTTTGTTCTTTAACTAACCAATTTTGGAGCATCATATTGTATAACTTACAATTAATTTTTGGTTTGCCTCTCCATGTACCCTTGCTAATTATTATTTTATTGCATTATGATCTGAAAAGTTTGCATTTATTATTTCTGCTTTTTTGCATTTGTTTGCCATGATTTTATGTCCTAGTACATGGTCAATCTTTGTGAATATACCATGTGTTACTGAAAAGGTATATTCCTTTTTGTCCCCATTTATTTTTCTCCATATATCTATTAACTCCAATTCTTCTAAGACTTCATTCACATCTCTTACCTCTTTCTTATTTATTTTTTGGTTTGATTTATCTATAACTGATAGAGACAGGTTCAGGTTTCCCATTAGAATAGTTTTACTATCTATTTCCTCCTTAAACTCCACTAGTTTCTCCTTTAAAAATCTGGGCACTATACCAGTTCATGCATACAAATTGAGTAATGATATTTCCTCATTGTTTATACTGCCTTTTATCACAATGTAATTACCTTCCCTATCTCTTTTAATCAGATCTATTTTTACTTTGACTTTGTCAGATATCATGATTGCTCTTCTTGCCATCTTTTACTCAATTGATGCCCAATAGATTCTTCTCCAGCCTTTTACCTTTACCCTGTGTGTATCAACCTGCCTCACGTTTCTTGTAGACAACATATGTTTGGATTTTGGTTTCTAATCCACTCTGCTATTTGCTCTGTTTTATGGGTGTTAATCCCATTCACATTCAGAGTTATGATTACCACCTGTGTATTCCCCATAATTTTGATTTCCTCTCCAAGTTCTTCCCTTTCTTCTTTCTCTATTTCCTTCTACACCAGTGTTTTGCTTTTAATTAGTACCCCTAATACCCACCCTTGTTTTACTTCCCTTTCCACCTCCTCCCTTCTTATTCTACTTTTATTTTTCTTTATTGTTTATTAAATTCCCTCCCCCTTTCTCTTTCCCTCTCCCTTTTTGTATTCACCACCCACTCCCTTGCTTTTTCCCTGTCAACTTTCCTGTAGGGTGAGATCAATTTTTATACCTCAATAGATTTAGATGCTCTTCCCTGTTAGAATCAATTCCACTAAGAGTAAGGTTTAAGTATTGCCTTTCAGTACTTTCTTCCTCTCCTTCTTATAAAAGTATTCTTCGCCTACACCTTTCATGTGCCTCTTTATGTGGTATAGATTATCTTATTTTTCTTATTCTTTCAAGTTTCTCTTGGTGCCATCTTCTATTCCTTCCCTCTTTTCTTTTCTTTTTTTTTTTTTTTGCATATCATCTTAAACCACTTCAACCTGTACCTGTGAATAATTCTTCTAACTACTATAATAGTGAATATAATTTTTGACAGATACAAGTAATATTTTTCCATATAGGAATATAAACAATTTGACCTTACTGAAGCCCTAAAAACAAACAAAAAAAAAAAAAAAAAAGAAAAAAATTTCCCTTCTCTTTCTTATTTACCTTTTCATGTTTTTCTTGATTTTTATATTTGGACATCAAATTTTCCACTTAGTTCTGATCTTTTCTTTACAAATACTTGGAAATATTCTATTTTGTATATTTGTGTATATATATATAGTTAATTTTGATGGGGAGGTGATCCTTTGTTTGTAGACCTAATTCTCTTGCCTTTCTGAATATCATATTCCAAGCCTTGCAGTTCTTTAGTGTGGAGGCTGCCAGATCCTGTGTATTCCTGATTGGTACTCTTTGATATCTGAAATTGTCTCTGTTTCTTGCAATATTTTATCATTAGCTTGGAAGCTCTTGAATTTGACAATTATATTCTTGAGAGTTGTCTTTTGAGGGTTTAATGTAGAAGGTGATCTATGGACTGTTTCAATAACTATTTTACTATTCTTGGATAATTTTTGTAGTATGATGTCAAGATTTGTGTTTATTTCCAGGATTTCAGGTAGACCTATGATTTTTAAATTGTCTCTCCTAGACAGGTTTTCCAAGTCAACCATCTTCTCCATAAGATATATTTTTTGCTTCCTTCTAATCTGTCATTCTTTTGACTTTGCTTTATTAATTTTTGCTGTCTTTTGAGATCATTGGCTTCTGATTCCCCAAGTCTAGTTTTTAAAGACTGGTTTTCTCAGCTAAGATCTTTTGATTTTCCTTTTCGGTTTGATCTAATTATGCTTTTCATGGTTTCTAGGTAGGTCATTTCTGGTTTTCAATTTGCTTATCATTTCAGTTGATTTCTGGACTTCTTTTTCCAAGTGGGAGATTCTGTCCTTTAAACTGTTATTTTCTTTTTGAACTATTTTCCACGTTTCTTGCCAAGTTTCTTCTGTCTTTCTCATAATCTCTAATCTGAGCTCCTCAAGAACTTGTGACCAATTTCCATTTTTTTTTGGACGGTTTGGATGTGTTTACTTATTTGTCATCTTCTGCTGTCTCCTCTTTCATTTGGTTAAAAATTATCTAGGATCAAGGTTTCTGCATAAAAATTAACTAGGATCAAGGTTTTCTTCTTCTTTTTTTTTGGTAGTTACAAATTGTAGTTCTTGGGATTTGGTGGCCATTGCCTTGTTCTTTCCTGGTCAGAAGTCTGGGTGAGGAAGGTGGGTGATCTTTGTATTGAGTTCTGGATAGGTTTTTGTCCTGAGGCTATTTTTCTTGTCTCTGTGGCTGCATATGCTGTGTGCAGCCCTGCTCTATCTCTGTACCCCCAGCTCTGCATTCCTCAGCCTCCTGGTGTCCCAAGTCTTTCTACTCTTAGGGGTAAGTCTGTGGTGTCCTCAGCCAGCCCCTGAGAACCTAGAGGTTGCCCCATGCTAACTCCAACTCTGGTGCCATAGGTGGAATGGGTAAAGGGTGATGAGCTTGCCCTTTTGTTGGGAGTAATTTTGCCCCATTTTAGCATGGAAATGCCCAAACTTTGCCTACATTCAATGCTACACCCTACGGTGGAGGCCCTTCACTCATCTGATTTCAGTTTTGTCCTTTTGAAGCACTTTATATCAGTTGGTGGAGAGGAGAGGAAAAGCCTTGCTTCTACTCTGAGGGCATCTTAACCCAGAAGTCCTAGAAGAATTTAACTAACTTTATCCTCCTAACATTACTACTAAAGATAAAAAGTCAAGTATTTGTGATTGTAAACTTGAAGGTCTATATAAATGTTATTATTACTATTATAATACTTAAAAATCAATCTATCACAAATAACACTGGGGCAACTCATTGGTACTATAGGAATATTTAAAATCTTGTTGGGGTGGGAGGGGGGTGGAATTTAAATTTATGACAAAAGTCCTAAATAAAAAGTAGGGCTTTTCTTTATAAAGAAGGGTGCCAAAAATATGACCATTTTTAGCATTAGAAAAATGAGAAAATACTTTAAAAAAAGCTGAAAGTCTAAAATCCAACTTCACTGATTGATGGGGAAATGGTAGTTAGGTTATCTTTGCATGGAAGACTTTTAATAGGAAGGTTTTGTTTTGAGTCTATGCTTCTGGCTATGGGGGCTCTCCCCTCCTCCCACCTGACAGTTATCAGCACAAATAGTTTCTAAGCACAAACAGCTCATCTACAGGTTGAGTACAAATGTATGATACTACTTCTAAGAGTCAATAGCAAAGTGCTTTGAAGAAGTCCTGATGAGCCTCTCTCCAGGACAGGTAATAAGAGGAATTATTCCACGGAATCTGAAACGTTTTGACAAAGGTAATGTGTAGCATTGGAACTGATGCTTTCCAGGGACTCCAAAAAAATTTAGTGATGTAGTTGAAAGCCAGTCCTCTCTGTATAATGTATTTAAGAAATCTTTGTAAATGTATAAGCCAGAAATCTCTTCTACATGTTCAATATGGATACAACTAACTCATGACTTTACTGCAAAGCAGGAAAGTAAGCAGTTTCCAAAGACTTCTCTGTCCCCACAGAGAAGCAGGCATAGAAATAAATGCAGGTAGCAATTAAAATGAATTTCTTCTAAGTGTTTGTTGGCAGAGACACTATGACAAAATAATGGATTGAGTCATGGGCTTGGCGTCAATAAAAAACTTGATTCAAATCCCACCTTTGATTATTATTATCTGTGTGCCCTTGGGTGAGATACTGAACCTATTTTTGCCTCAAGTAATTCCCTAGAATAAGTATTTGTGATACTGGAAAGATTGCTTGATTTGGAGGAGAAGAACCTGAATTCAAACCCTGATCCTGTTGATTACTATGTGGATCATAGGTAAATCACTTAACTTCTCTAAGCCTCAGTTTCCACATCTGCAAAATGTGGAAGGTTAGAACCATTTGACCTTTGAGGTCTTTTAAACATATGAATGTATGACCAGGTAATTTGTAACTTAGCCACATGGGTTAAAGGGAAAATTTCAAAAACACAGATTCTTCAGAACTAATAACTCATTTCTGCATTCTTCCCTTAATAGTGTCAATTCAGGGCTAAAGTCTTATAGCAGTTCAGAAAAGAGATGGAATGAAGGAAAGAAGGAGGGAGTGAGTGAGAGAAGGAAGGAAGGAATGAACCATTAATTAAGCCCTCATTATGTGACAGGCACTGTGCTTAGTGATTTATAAATATTATCTCATTTGATCTTCATCACAACCCTGGAAGGCAATTGCTATAATCCCCTTTTTATAGTTAAGGAAACTGATGCAAATAAAGGTTTAGTGACTTGCCTAGACAAAAATGTTAAGTGACTAAGGCTGGATCTGAACTCAGACCTTCCTGATTCCAGTCCCATAGCTTTATTCACTGAGTCACCTCCATGCCTCCAGAAGAGAATAAAAGATTACTATGAACTGGGATACTCAAGAGTAAACTTCACAGAGGAGCTAGGATTTCAGACAGGTCTTAAGGATAGATGTTCAGTCATTTTCAGTTGTGTCTGACTTTATAACCCCATTTCGGGTTTTCTTGGCAAAAATACTGGAGTAGTTTACCATTTCCTTCTCCAGATTATTTTACAGACAAGAAAACCGAGACTGAGTTAAGTGACTTTCCCAGAGTCTCACAGCTAAGTTATGTATCTGAGGTTGGATTTGACAATAGGTAGGGAGATAAACTATATGTAGAGAAAAGAAAGATGGCCATCAACCCACAGATCAATAATCAGGTAGCATGGCATCATTATTATAGAACTGGACCTAGAATCAGGAAAATTTAGTTTGGATATTCATCCACTGTATGACATACAGCAAACTAACTTCTCTCTGCCTCAAGTTTTCTCTTCAAGAAAATGAGAATAATAACTACCCAAATGTTACAATATGGTTATTGTTACAAATAAAATTAATATAGAAGGGTATATAGTAAAATATTAAGGGTTTATTGTAATCCATATTGATAATTAAGAAAGCCATGTGCCTGCTAAGATCTAATTTGAATGCCTACCATACCTTCCCCTTGGCTGCTTCCTAGGAAAGAGAGCGTGTCCCAATCACGTCCCAAGTCTTATACTTCTTCTCTCTATGTAATCACACTTCCTGCCCAACTGAATTACACAAGAGGAATTATGTGAAATGTACTTTGAAAGAGTCCTAAATGTCCACAGGAGGTTTAGACAAGGGACCTCAAAATCAGTTCAAAGAACCTCAAGGAACCCCAAATTCCAATATCACATTATATAAAATGAGTCAACATGCATATAAAGTACTTTGCAAAACTTAGAGGTCCTATATAAATGCTAATTGATATTATGTAAGCTCCCCCACCAAAAAGTAATATAGGCAAAGATCCCATTATAAACAAAAATAATAACTATCATTATTAATATAACCAGAATTTATAGTTTTCAAGTTTGTACCACACTTTTAAATATATTGTCTCATTTGAGTCTCACAACTCTGTGGGACAGATATTATTACACCCATTTTTAAGATGAGAAAACTGAGGCTGCAAAGTTCTGCAACTTACTCAAGGTCACATCATTAAGAAAATGTCTGAGATGGAATTTGAAATCATGTTCCAAGTCCAGCACTTACACCATCTAGCTGCCTTTGTGAGTGGGTCATTTTAGAGAATCTGCTTTTATTAGGCTTGCAATGCTTCACCATTCAGTTGTTCTTATACTTCAAACTATGAGTTGGGGAGGGAGTGATTGGGAGAACATGAAGATCAGGCTTGGAATCAGAGTCCCTATGAATAATACTTTTGACCACAAAATCTTCATTGGAAGTCAAAATCTTGAATTGCCAGTTAGAAATTTTGTGAAATCAGAAGCAATTTGGTATCACAATGGATAGGGCACAGCACCTGAAAAACTTAAACCCAACTCCAAAATCAGATACTTACTAATGTGCGACTCTGGGCAAGCCATTTTAACTTCTGTTTGCCTTTCTTTCCTCAACTGCAAAATGGGAATTAATAAAAGTATCAGTCTCTCAAGGCTGTTGTAAGGAACAAATCAGATAATATTTGTAATGTGCTTAGCACACTGCTTGGCACACAGTAGGTGCTATATAAATTCTTTTTCCTCTGTCCTTAGAACAGTAGATAGATTACTTTTCTGTCCTTTGGTGTATTTGCAGAAAGAAGCAGAGGAGCTGAAACTTCAAGGGTTAAATTTTGGTGTGGAAGAACAGCCTCCTCCATCCCTACACCAGAACCATTACCCAAAGGGCAGCTGCTTCACACAGTCACCCTATCCAAGATGGGCCTTTCAATATTAATTCCCCATTTGCCATTTCCAAATTAAGATTTAATGGCTACCATGTTTGGGGGACAACAAGTATAATATGATAATATTTGCACAACATGGACAGACTGTTGGAGAGGATAGTTGAGATACGGGTAAATATAACTTGCTCCTTTAAATCTGTTACCTCATTTATTTACATTAGAACAGAAAGCCCAGCCAGAAGCAACAGCTGATGACAATCCTGTGTAATTTTCCACAAGGACAACAATTAAACAGCTTTGGGGTGATTTAACAAGTAGAAGACTTTTAGAGGAGGCAGATTCTAACTGTAATGGCTCTGAGGTACCCCAATTTTGGCTGATTTTTTCAAAGAGATCAGAGTGACTAAAGAAAAAGCCCCTATTCTTTCTACACCACCTTAGAGACCCCCAAAGGGGACTGGGCTGGAAGGGTCAGGGAAATGGAGGAAATAGAAGATAAAGAATCCGTTTCAAAGGAGGGCTAAAGGGAGTCAGGCAGTAAAGTTTACTAAAATGACTGATGCAGCTGGAGTCAGAGGACCTGGTATCAAATCCTATTTCTAACACATATGTGTGGTTATGGCCACAGTCATTTGGGATTAATAGATTTAGAGTTGGAAAGGACTTTAGCTTTAGAGACCAGTCCAACTCCTTCACTTCAAGGATACAGAAATTGAGAGCTGGTGGGAACAAGTGATCTGACAAGGTCACAGAGACACTTGAAATTCTCTGCCTTATTTTCCTCAGGTGTGAAATGATGGGGCTGGCTGGACTAAGCATTTCTGAAGTCTCCTCCAGCTTTAAAAGTATGATACTAATATATTTCTATGTCTGAAATTCAATCAGAAATATTCATCCAATGGAAAGGAAGAATTTGTTGCTTTCCACAAGTTAAAAATGTTAGTAGTGAGTCTTTAAAATATGGAGGGTCAGAACTATGCCCAACCACGTTGTTTTAAGAGAGGCACTGACTAGTTATCAGTCAATGCTGCAGGCAAGCCTTGGTCATCTCATAGAGGTCTATATCTGACAGCAAACAAGTAGAGAAACTGCCTCTAAAGTTTCATTGTTCACTGAACTCTACATAAATTTCTTAAATGTAGTCTTCTTTCCTAAAGAGAGGGGAAAGCACAGTAAATTATCTAGAGTCCTCCTGAGATTTCATGACTGGAAAGATAACTATGTTTTCATAGGATATTTTGAGGTAAGATTTCATCCTCTGATTTAGAAATTGACCTTATTGGAAATTGGTGGTTTTTCACCCACCTCCAAACAGTAGGGCTGCAGATTCAATGATGAATTCTTCTCCTCCTATAAAATCTTCAAATAGAGAAAGCAAAAAGAAAATTCTCCCTCATCATTGGAATTAATTTACCTAGGTACTGGGCCATTTATTGACTTTCTTCTTCTCACTCTGTCAAAGTGAAAGTGAGCATTATTTTTAAACCCAGTTCAATACCAACATTATAAAAATAGATATCTGTTATTTTTTTATTTCCCCTTAACTGTACTATGTATACATACACATATATGCACATACATACATATTATGTGTACATATACACATTTATTGCTAACCCACACCTGATCAGGGAAAAAAGGCACATAAAAAAGGATTTCTTGTTTTTCTTTTGCTTTTAGCATATTGTTATATTCTTTAAGACACACACGTGCACACACACCTTTTATAACATCTTTAATCTAAGAGCAAATATTGTCCAATTTTAGAGGCTGTGAATTGAGTGGATAAGTGACTTCCTGACAGCCAAATGATGAAACAAAGAGAAGGGTCTGTCCTTTTTCATTACACCAGCCAATCCACCTTTTCCCCAGAAACACAATCTGGCCCATAGCAGTTTTCACAGATCCTCCTTTTAATTTTTATAAATGGAATTTCCTCTCTTTGGCTTCATGCTGAAAGGTCTCTTTATCTTCAAAATATCTTTAGGGCCTTGCTTATTAGCATACCCTCAACACCATGAGATACCAAACACAGCCTGGCAATTTTTGTCTGGGCAAACATAAGAAAATATGGAGAAAGTTTCTAGTTCACAGGATGGGCTCATATCCTAGATACAGAACAAAAAGGAATTGAAAACTTTTCTCCAGCCTGGGAAGGTTTATGCTCATAAATTTTTGCTTCCTTTTAAGTTTTAATCTTTGGAATAGTTTAGTCTTTCACTTGGAGATAAAATCATTGATAAAAAAGCTTATTAGATTTGTCAGAATTGAAATACTCTCCACAACCAAAAAAAAAAAATAGGATGACTGGGATAGCTTCCAATCTAGACCTAAGGGAACTACTACCCTCGTCTAGACTGACACTGAGGGGCTGACCTAAACTGGCCCGATTGAGGGCAGAGCAAATGAGATAAGGGATACCCAGAGGCTCAGCAGAACCTGAGAGGTGAGCACACACTGGGGCCACACAGAGCCTAAGTGTTCTATAACCCAAATGCCTGTTCTCCAGCCTATATACAAAAATCAACTGTGAATCCTGGCTTTCCTCCATCTAATCTCTTCACAACTAGGCAGGATGTCTCTATTAATCTGATGTATTCACTATGATGGGTCACTGTATCTTCTGGTATAGATTTACAATAATGGGCCTTTGAATCTCTTTGGGAACCCTCTCTATGTCCCTTCTACATCCACCAAGTCATATGGTCAAAATTAAAACTGGAAGAAATCAGAGACAGCTCCTTCCTTTTACAAATGAGGAAAACAAGGCAGTCAGGAGTGTTAAGTGATTTGCTGAATAGTCAGGCAGTTAGCATTTGAAGCAAGATTTGAACTTGGGTCCTCCTGGCTCCAAGTTCAGCTGTGCCACCCAGGGCTACCTACCATAATCTTTGAAAAGCTCATTAGTTAATTGATCAAAATGAATACTTCTTTAAGCATGAGGTTATATTGGAAAGTAGGGGAAATGTCTTTAATAGAATGATAGAAAGTATGGTCTACTACTATTTTCCTTCAAGAGGCTCAACAAGATATTCTTCACTTTATTGTTTAATTCTCTGTGGGGAAGGAAAGCATTCTTTGCCTTTCGATGCCAATGAAGTGTTAGTAAATAAACAAATATGCAAACCAAAAATCCTGGCAAAGCTTTCCATTAAACATAACCATTTCTGAGGAAGGAAGAGAAAAGTGAAACAAACAATTGCTTAATAATTTCCAAATCCTAGAGGGACAGAGATATTCACCTTAGACCCCAAGTTAAACACATCAGAAATTCATAGTAAAAATATGTGTCTCAGTGGGATTTATTCTGACATTCTGTCCAATCAAATACATCTCTGGAAATTTCAAGGGCCAGACTCAAGAGATAACATGCTTCTACAATGCAATATCCCCATTGGAAGTCGCATTCATGAGAGGTCATCTAGAAACATTCATGCCGCCATGATGCATAGGACTCATTGCTATTGTCACAGAAGAGTGGTAAGGCTAAGAAACAGAGAACTGAGAGGCAAGTAGCTATTGTAACAACTTCTAGCAAAGTGTTGGCTGGCCACAAACACCCCAGAATTTCCAGTTTTTCTCAGTTTGGGAAGGGAAGACAATAAATAGACATCAGCCAGGAAAGGAGAGGTTATTCCCATATGGTCTATGACTTAGATCTCTTATGGAGAGAGAAGGGAAAGGTGGCAGTCATCTCATTCAAGTAGCAACAGCTAGTGTCTGCCATATCTGCAGTTCAATTCTTCAAGACCATGAGAAATCTGTCTAAATAGGCAATTTGGAAGGGGAAGATTGACCTAGTCTTTATAATCCTTTGTGTCCCTTTATTTCCCCAATGAGGGTGCAATGGTAGTCACATCTGAAAGAAGAACCTTTCCCCTAGGGTACAGCTGTGAGCTTTACTTCCAGGCCATTGTTAGAGAATTTTACTCTAGCTAGGGGTATAAGCACCAGCTAATTCAGTACAGAATAACTATGAATGTGGACCATATTTTATAAAACCACCATAGAGACAGAAGCCAGGGTTATACTATGAAATATCATGAAGTCAAACAACAATAAAGTTTGTCGGCTTTCTACCATTTTCTTCCAAATGGTTATGTTGAACATCGATCAGTTGGATGCCCTTCAACGGACTACCTATATTACCCAGTCAAGAAAAATTTATTATGATCCCAGAGGCAATGTGCTAATGTAGAGAGTGCTGAACTCCGATTCAAGGTACCCAAGTTACAATAAAAGCTTAAAATCTTAATACAAGTTCCTTTGAGCCTCAGTTTCCTCAGATGTAAAATTCAGATAATTGTAGCACCCACCTCACAAGACAATTGTGAAAATGGATTGAAATAATGTTTATAAAACTATGTAAATATATTATGAAAATGAACACAACCATGAGAATAACATCCGTCAATACTTTCAAAATGCTTCTGATGTCTAAAGGACAGCAGTTTGGAAAACAAGAAGGAAATTTTCATGTGTCTTTATACATTTCTATGGAGTTCTACTCAACCAATGAGTTTTGGGCTCAGAGAAGCTACAGCTTCCTTCACTCATTTAGCTAAATTCCATATTTGGCCCAGACACTTAGCAAAGTCAAGCTAACCTCAAGAAAGTGTTTGAGTTTGACGATGTCTTTTCAAAGGCATCAACAAAACATTGACAATTCTACTTACCAACTTGCACACCCATTAGGAGAACGTGGCTTTAACAGGTTATTAAGTGAAACAGGGTAGCTTGAGACCAAAAACAGAACTGGATCCAGAGGTAATGGTAACCATTCTATAGTAAAGCATGATAATTGTTTCACAGGTCTAATCTTATTCATTTTATGTAGCCATTCCCAAAGAAGCAAACGGAACCTGAAATATGCTGCTTAGGTCCTTTGGGAATACTTTTCACTTAATCAGGAATAAACAAAATCCTTGGGTGTCATCTAGGAGCTGTTATAGGTTGATGGCTACATTTTGAAAGTACACAGTCAGAAAAACATAAAAAAATCATTGAATCTTAGATAGACCAGAGTCCCCCACAGACTTGGGTCTTGTAACAACCTGTACCAAGAGAGTTTTAGGTTCAATTCAATTCAATAATAAACATCTATTAAGTAACTATTGTATGTAAGGTGACAAACCTTGTTTTATGAAAACCCAAATAAACTGTAGTCCCAAGGAAACTAGCCTTCAAGAAATCCCCACAGACCCCTAGTCCAAAACTGAACAACAGGTCATCAAGCATCTTTTAAGCACTCTGGATAGAAACGATGGATGTATAGTCAAATCTTAAGTACCTTTTTGTTTTCTTAGTTTCTCTTATTGTATATTAAGCTATCCCAGATACCCTAGAGACTACAACCTCTTTCTCAAGCCCATAAACTAGTCAGTTCTTTCTCTTTGGTTATATTCCCTAAGGTATAAATAGAACCTCCAAGTGCTTTGATTTGATAGAAATTCCCATTCTTGGTGCTTTTCCTAAGACGTAGTTCCCAGAGCTGGGTGGTTCTATGCTATGTGTGTGTATGATGCTGTGTGGTGGCCATAAGAGCATTGTCTTCCTTGTCCCGATTAAAGGTATGTCCTTTTGTAACTGTTTGGTGGCTCTGTGTTTTTCCAAGTTGACAAAGGTTAAGAAAAAATTATACAACCTTTACCCTCAAAGAGCTTACAAATCTTTATGGGACTAAAGATGTATACCATTAAATAATAAGTTCAAATGATGCAAATGTATAAGAGGGAATTAAGGCATTGAAAGGCAATTTAGTCTAATCTAACTGATGAGGAAGAAGATAGAAGCACCAGGGAAGATGTCAGGATGGAGGTTAAAAACTGATACCTTGGATGAAAGAAAAAGATTTTAAAGTGAAAGGAATTGTTTATCTTCATAAAACATAGAGAATAGTATTTTTAAAATGTATAGGGCAGCTGGGTAGCTCAGTGGAGTGAGAGTCAGGCCTAGAGACAGGAGGTCCTAGGTTCAAACCCGGCCTCAGCCCCTTCCCAGCTGTGTGACCCTGGGCAGGTCACTTGACCCCCATTGCCCACCCTTACCAATCTTCCACCTATGAGACAATACACCAAAGTACAAGGGTTTAAAAAAAAATGAAAAAAAAAAGTATGGAGCTAGGCGGCATGTTAAAAGTCAGTCTAGAAGTATTTATTAAGTGCCTACTACATACCAGGACTGGGCTAAATGTGAGACATACAAAGAAAGGTAAAAATTAAAATAAAAAAATAAAACAGTCCCTGGCCTCAAGAAGCTCAAGAAAGACAACAGGCAAATAATTATGTAAATATATGATATATAGAATAGAGAGAGGAGGCAATCTCAGAAGAAAGAAACTAGCATTGGGAGAGACTAGAGAAGGTCTCCTGCCTAAGGTGAGATTTAAGCTGAATCATGAAGGACGTCCAAGAAACCAGGAGGTAGAGGGAGGGAGAGAGGGAGAGAGAACATCCCAATGCCACTGAAAAGGAGATGAGCCAGGAGATAGAGAGCTATGTTAGAGGAATATCAAGATGACCAATACCTGGAGGAAAATAAAAAATAAGAAGAATGGAAGGTAGAAAGAGGAAAGGTAGAGAACCAATGTAGTCTGGAACATAAAATCTAGGAAAGAGATTAATGAGAAATACTGCTGGAGAAATGTGTTGAACCTAAATCATGCAGAGCCTTGAATACTAGGTAAAAGAGTTGGTATTTTTCCCCATTAGGAAAAGGGAGGCCACTGAGGGTTTCTGAGTGAAGAAGTGATGAGATCAGACTTGTACATTCCCATGCTTATTCTGGAAGGAAAAATTGGAGAAAATAAATGTGAAGAGAGCCTGAAGGCAACACTGTCACATTAAGCAAACAGAGATGAAGAGAAAGGAGGTAAGATCAATGGCATCACATACTAAACAAAGAATGAAAAAGGATGGGGGGAAGGGGCTGGAAAAAGATCTTTGAGAACTTTGGAGGGACAAGTTTCTGAAGAATGATGAATATAGAAGCTAGACTGCCAGGATCTGAGAAGAGTTAATACGAAGAGGAAGTGGAGGCAGTGAAAGTAAGAAAATAGAAGAAAGCTTAGAGTGGTGAAAGCAGGATAACAGGAAGATTTTTTTCTTTGTTTAGTTGTTTTAAAGTAAAGGAATTCTGAACATGTTTCTAGATTGTGAGGAAAATCCTAAAAGAGAAGAGGAAAACTGAAGATGGAAGACAGACAGTGGTAGGTGGAATAAGGTCCTGGCAGAAGTGTCATTAATGACACAGGGGGACTCTTAGAAAGAGGACCACATATCATCAATTGTGTAAACTCTAGGGAAGAAGGAAATAAGGTTAACTGCATGGAGAGTTTTTGAATTGCGGAGGAGGGAAATTCAATTCAATTCCACTGACTGCACATTTATTAAGTAATATGTACAAGGTGCTTGTGGGGGGCGGGAAGGAGTGGGAGATACAAAGTCAAAAATAAAAACAAAAACACAGCAATAATAATAAACCATACATAACCTACCTCAAGGAGTTGGTTTCCTACTAAGGAATCCAATATACACGTAGAGAGGTAAAGGTAAAATAATTTGATAAAGTAGATAATAATGACAACAATGGGAGTGGGAATAGATTGGGAAAGACTTCAGGGAGGTGGTGGCCTAAGAACTGAGAAAAGAAAGGAAGCTAAGGAGTCTATGAGGCAAGATGGTGCATTTCAACTGTGGGGAAAGCCTATGCAGAGGCAGCCTTTGTACAGCAGCAAGTCAGCCAGATTAGCTGGAAATTGTAGCATGAATGGTGAGGAAGCTCATGGAAGAGAGGGTCAGGTTTCTAAGTAAAAAGTACACTCATCTGCTAGGTAGGAGCAGGCTTCTACCATACTCTGTCAGCTGAAGTGAAAGAAAGATGGGATTTGAGATGGGAAACTGACTCTTTAGGGGAGAAGAAAAGGTTTATACCAGCTAGAGTGGGACTGGTAATAGAAAATCAATAAAAAGACTGCTGCATAGTTGTGACGATCCATAGGAGTAGACGCAGGACACAAAATTTGTGATTTCTTTTGGCATCATTAAGCAGGTAGGTAGAGAGTAAGAAACAGAAACAAATGAAGCAGAGTGAAGGTCATTGAGAACTGGGGATTAGCAGGACAAGGGGACAAGGGATAAAAAGAAGATAGTATGGTATTGAAAAGCTTGACCATAGGGTCAAGGCTAAAGGGAGACAAAGGGAGACAAAGGAATCCAAGGCAAAGGGACTGAAGGTCATAGAAGAAAAAGAGGCAGTTTCAGGAGGAGTGAGGCTGTGGGAGAAGTAGATAAATAAGAGAGATTGATGTCAGAGAAAAGAAATTCAGAGTTCAGGATGTTAGAAATGAAGTGGTTTTGAGCAATGGGAAGGTCCAAGTATGCAACCTCCAAATGGAGCCAGAGGTTATGAGAGCTGCTAAAATAAGGGCCATGGTATTCAAAAGGTCATTGACACAAATAATGAAATGAAGAAAAGCACCAAGGATTATGGCAAGTGAAAGGAAAGAGAGGACAACTATAGTCCAGGTGGTAAATAAATTGAGGAAGGTCAGAGTATGACTTAGAGGTCAGTAGCTGGCAGTGGCACGAAATCAAGAAAGGGCAGTAAAACTGGATGCCATGAAATTCAAAAGATGGAGAGATGGAAACAGAGCAAGGTTCTGAAAATGGCAGAGGAATGTAAGGAAAATGCTGACTCTTCCTTTTGGCCCTGAATCAACCAAACATTTTTAATGACTACATGAATCTAGAATTAATGGTAGCCAGATAGCACAGCTTTCACAGTTGGCAAAGGAAAAAAAATCAAGTGAATTCAATCCAGTATGACCTTAAAGGAGGCCATATAGAACTGTCACCAGAGAAATATTGAGCACCTACAAAAGCAGAGGCATATTTCAAATTTTAACATGATGGCAGTCGGTAGATACCCTGCAGATCTCATGTCCAGATTTTTAACCAGTTTCATCATAATGTGTCAGTTGTGCATAACAGTGAATGACAGGAAGGAATTCCCAAAGGCTATCCTGGGAGGTTACTCATCTATTAGTACTTGTGGTTATGAGGCAGGTAGGTATAATAAAAAAATTTAATGAGGAGAAATTTAACTTGGGCTTTATTTACAAATATTGTCATTCACTATGAGGTAATGAATGAGTTGCCTGATTCGACAACAAAATGTAATATCTCTGGGCTTCCATTTCCTCATCTGTAAAATGGGAGAACTGAAATAGGAGTTCTCTAAAGTCTACTTGTGGTACACTGAGTCAATTCTGCTGATCATGTCACAGGGAGAATTGAGTGAATTCAACTCAAAATAAACACAAGTGTCTACTCTGTGAAAGAGAGGTTGAGTAAGGAAATGGAAACACAAATTAAAAATAGCCTTCAAGAACACAGAAGTGGAAGAATAATTTATATTATAAAAACAAACTGTGAGAGAACTTAAGAATTCTGATCAATGCAATGATAGCCCAAGGATCAATGATAAAGGATGCTACTTTACTGCTAGGACAGAGGTGATGGATTCAAGACGAACAAAACATTTTTGGATGAGGCCAATATGAAAATCTTTTGTTTAACTCTTAAGTTCTGGAAAACACGGAATGACAGGCTAGAATTCCCAAAGACATCCTTGAAAGGTCACTCATCTATTAACACTGAAGGTATGAGGCAGGTTGATAAAATAGAAAAAAAAACATATGAGGTTTTGTTTTCTTTTTTCTTTTAAATGAAGGGAATGGAAAGGAGAGAAAATGAATGCTTGTTAATTGAAAAATATAATAAAATGGAGGTGGGAAATAACTGTCAAATAATTGGCAGTCTATGCCACAGAGGGAGGAGGAAGAGCTCTCTGTCCAGAGGACTTGGCCCCTAACGCCTGCTCTGGATATTTTTACATGCCTGAAATACAGCTAGGTCATGTATCAGTCACACCTGCTCACACAGTGACCCCTGTTAAATAGCACCATGCTCTCATACAGAACAATGGACAAATGAGATTGTATTCAGGGTTCCTGCCAAGCACTCTCGGATCCCAAAAGAAGGACAGCTTGGGCTCACAAAGGACATAATGCATTTAGATATGTTGACACACCAACACAAACTCAGTAATTTACAAGGCACTAAAGCCAGGAGGATGTAGTAGAATGAGTACTGGGTCCAAGGACATAAATGACCTGGGCTCTAGTCCCAGTTCTGACTGGGTGGCCTTGGGCAAATAATTTCTTTTTTCTTGGACCAGATATTTAGTAAAGTACACCCTTAGCAACACCATTTTCTAACTCTGACAACCAGATGCAGGGTTTGATCAAGAAGAGTGGAAAACTATCCCTAGTGAACCAGTCTGACCACTAGAGACTACAGCAACAGAGATTCAAATAGCATCTAAGTTTATTCTTCCCCTAGGCTATTCCAGATTCAGTGCTTCTTCTTTTCATGCAAATGCTTCTCCCTCTTTTTTGCAAACTTTCAGCAAACTGATGTCCCCATGGTTATAGAGGTTCTAAAACCATATGACTCCCTAAGAAAAGGCAAAAAATCAGATGTCTTCCTTCTTCCTCCACTGGGGACATTAAGGAGGTGGCAAAGTCCAGTGTACTGGGTGCTAGATTTTGAATCAGAGAACATGAATTCTGCTATTTAACTTTGGTCAGTGTACCTTTTAGTTTTTTCAGCTATAAAATAAAAGAATTTGACTACATGGATTTTGGGGTTCCTTCCAACCATCTTTAAATTGGCGAGTCATTCTGACATGTTACTTAAGTAAACTGATTTTTAATGCCACAATTTGAAAGAAAATGATGAAAGAAAAAAAAGAAAATCTGAAAGAAGGTGAAATTGGGGGGATGAGGAACTATTTAAAAGGCTGTTTGGAGAAATGTTCTTGAGAAATGCTTTGAGAGGTACAATATAAAGGCAACAGTTCTCCATCTTCTGCCATAATCAGACCTCAGCTAGAGCATGGGATTTAACTCTCTTAGTGTTACATTTTCTTTTCTTTGTTTTTTAAACTCTTACCTTTCATCTTAGAATCAAAACTAAGTAGTGGTTCCAAGGCAGAAGAACAGGAAGGCCTAGGCAATGGAAATTAAGTGAGTTGCCCAGGACCACACAGCTAGGAAGAACCGGAGGCCAGATTTGAACCAAGGATCTTCCATCTCCTGGGCTGTATGTATTTTCTCTCCACTGAACTGTCTAGCTGCCCCTCAGCGTTATATTTTCAAAGGAACATTGATAAACAGGAAAATATCCAGGGGAGGGCAACCTGGAATAGGGAAGGGTTTGAATAGATGGCATAAAAACATTAGCAGGAGGAACTGAGGATATTTAGTCTGAAGTAGAGAGGGCTTGGGTAGGGGTAGGAAGGTACATTGCAGAGGTTGAATAGAGGTAGAGCCATAATAACACAATTAATAACTACTAGAGAAATGAGAATTAGACTTGATCTGCTTAGATGAAGATCAAGGAACTATGGCTAGAAGCTGCCCAGAATTCTTGGGAGACAGTGAATTTCCCTTCACTAGAGATCTTCAAGCAAAGGGGAGATGACAACTTGTCAGGTATGTTGAGATTGTTGTTAATGTAAGGGTTGGACCTTCCAATCCTGATTCTGTGATTTCCAAAAGTTTCTTTCATAACTAAGGAGCCACTTTTCATTTTTATCCTTATAATGACACACTTAGGGAAAGAGTTTCAAATGGTCCTTCCTTTTGAATTTTCCCTCTAGTGAAATACCTGGACTAATCCCCTGGAATAAAAAATTCCAAGTTAGTGACCTGCAAGAATGTTGGGAAATGATGTCTCTTTGTAGGAAAAGAATGGTAAAGAACAGTATCTAATAACTCAGTTTGCAGGGCAGAGAAGGAAGTAGAATTCAAAATGACAAATTTTATTATAAAATCTTATTCCTCTGGTCAGGGAACAACAAACAAGTTGTGAAGATAAAAGGACATAATGTACATGAACATACTTTGCCTTATAAAAATGAGAGGTTTTGTGTTGGTGATTTGGGTGAGGCAACATGGCAAAATGAAGAAATACTGAACTTGGAATCAGAAGACATGGGTTCTAGTTCCAGCTCTGATACTTAGTATGTGAACCTAAGCAAGTCATTTAACTGCTGAAGAGCCATCCAAAGCAGAGATAATGATTTTTGCACTGCCTCCCTCAATGGTGGGAGGAGAAAGGGGGCAAAGACAGTGCAAGAATAATACTTTGTGGGATGAAGAATTAGTCAGGCATGATTGAAGAAAATGGTTTAACAAGAAAAAAATAAAGAATAAGTGGTATGGATCTGCTCATAGAGAAATAACTTTTGTGAACCTATCCAATGCCTCGAGAATCTAATAAATGAAGGTATAGCATATATAATGCTCTACCATATGTGACTGATTCTTGATTATCCCTCCCATTTGGGATCTTTTTGGCAAAGATACTAGACTATCACTTCTACCATTCCTCAGTTAGATATTGTACCAAGAGCACTGGATATGGAACCAAAGGACATCTTCATCACTCTATTGGTTTGACTACCTTGAGACTTCCCTGACTTCTCTATCACGTCTCAGGAAGCTCATTATTGGGATAACCTCATCATCCTGTAAGACCTCCTTAACCTTGGGATTCCTTTCCTTCACTATCTTCTGCCCTCTTTGATTAAAGGGTGAGGCTTCAAACTCCAAATCTCCATTTAAGGGGAAACTCCATCTCAGACATATTTCCTCATCTTTCATCTCTCTTCACTACCTTGAGAATTTTCTAACTCTTCCACTAAGCCTTTCTCCCCCTTTATTTTCCCTGGCTTCCTCTGCTCTCAGCTTCTTTTTGTGTTTTATCTTCTCCTGTTAGATTGCAAGTTCTTAAGGGCAGGACCTTATCAAAAATATCTTCCCCCACCCTTTTTATAGTCCTGGATCTTAGCACAATGTCTGGCACACAGTAAGTGTTTAAAAAATGATTATTGACATACGTTAAGAATCCCAGATCCACAATTTTGATAACTTTGGGAATCTCAACTGTCAGTCACTGGACCTTGGTTTTCTAATCTTTAACAGGAAGCAAGAAGTAGACTAGATGATTCCAAAGCCCATCCAGCTCTCTTAGGAGGTTCAAATAAAGGTAGAATATCTAAAATTAATAATACATTTAATTCTATTTTAAATATTTAGCAAACTCTCTAAGATGACCTTTCATTGACACATGCACGTGTATCTATATATTTACCTATTGTCTCCTCCATTATTGTGTATGTTCCTTGAGGGCAGGGACTATTGTTTTTTGTTTGTGTGTTTTCCTGATTTGTTTGCCTTTCTTTCCAGCACTTAACATAGTGTTGCCACATGATAAATACTTAATAAATGTCTATTGATTAAGAATATTGACTTAAATTTGGGGACCAGAAGATTTTTGGTTATGTTTTGTTTTTTGTTTTATTTTGTTTTAACAAGTCCTGTCTTGTTTGAGAAGATTTATTTGAGTTTTTAAAGACTTCAGAGCTGGACCAAACTGCAAAATTTTGTAAAACAAAACAAAAAAAAAACAAAGCAAAAAAAAAAAAATACCGCGCGCGCACACACACACACACACAAACCTTTCCCGCAGATACAACCCCATTGTGTTAAACCTACATCAGTAAAGGCCAATTTGAATCCTGCTATAATCATATGTCCACTTAACCAAAGTATTTTATCCTCAGAACAAAAGTTGGGAGTGACCCATTATTTGTTGAAGGAGAATCTGTTGTTCCCTCTATCCGGGTCATGCCCTGACATGACTACTTCTGGTTTTGTATATCAATTATCAGTTTTAACCTTTCCCAGAGAAGCATAATCCAACAAAAAAAAAGTTCTTGGCTAGGGGTCAGGGACCTAGGGTAAAATCCTGCCTCTGCCACCATTTACTACTTCTTCAGAGCCTTGGACAAATCCAATCACTGGACTCTCCAAACTTCAGTTTTCTCATCTGTGTTGAACTTACAACCTCAGAGGTTATTTGTAGCTTTAAAATCTCTGATTGTAACATCTGAAAACTTCTAAGTTAAGACTCCAAGACTTGGTCAGTACAAATTCTCTGGTGTGTATGTAGAAAAACCAGCATAGTTGAAGAAAAATTTTAAACTATTATTATTAATATCTGATAGGGAATACTTCTTAAGATTTGTGCAAGGTATATTATTCTTAATTCATTTGAACCTCATAAATAACCTTGAGAGTTAAGTAACACAGATTCTTTTTATTGATGAAGAAACTGAGACTCAGGGGAAAAAAAGTAATTTGCATATGCTTACACAGCTAGTAAATATCATTGATGGAATTCAAATCCGGATCTCTCCTATAATTTTTTGATTCTACCATGCGGCCTCTTTTACCTTTTTTCCCTGTGTTAATATAAATGGATGAAATGAATATTTTCTCCTATTTCTGAAATAATCTGGGGTCAGAAATCAAGAGGGATCTAGCAATAAAAAGAAAGCAAAAAAGGATGATTCACTGATTATATTTACATCATTCAAGCTGTATAAGGCAGATATTTTAAAAACTTTGAGGCTGTTAGGTGTGACAAAGATAGAGAGCTGGACATGGATTCACAAATTCAAATTCAGCCTCCCTCACTTACTAGCTTTGAGATGCTGATCAAGTCCCTCAGCCTCTATCTACCTCAAGTTCTTTATCTGAAAAATGGGGATAATAATAGTACCTATCTCCCAGAGTTATGAGGATCAAATGAGAAAACATTTGCAAAAGTGCTTTGTAAACCTTAATATGTTTGATGAATG
Source organism: Gracilinanus agilis (assembly GCF_016433145.1). NCBI lineage: Eukaryota > Metazoa > Chordata > Mammalia > Didelphimorphia > Didelphidae > Gracilinanus > Gracilinanus agilis. Next base: position 130,003,965 of record NC_058133.1, read on the forward strand.
CTAGCTATTGGCTACTATTATTATACAAAGAAAATCCATTTTGAGGTTTTAGGTCTCAAGAGCCTAAATAGCCTAGATAGTAATTATCTAAGGTTTCCCAAGATTACATTCCTTCTGCATCACAGCATTTCTTCCAACATAGTTGAAAATGCAGGTATCTAATCAAACTAGTAGAAATGATGAACTTTTCTAGGCCTCTGAAAAAATATCTGGCAAGGAGACATAAATTCTTTTTTCTCTTCTTCCTGTACCTTAAAATCATAGACGGAGAGCTGGAAGGAACCCTGAAGTGATCTCATCCAATCTCCTGGTTTAACTGGCAAGAATCTGAGACCCAGAGAACTTAAATGACCTTTCCAAAAGTCACCCAGATAGCAAAATATGGAAATGCGACAATTCTGACCCCAAATCTTCTCGTCTCAAAACCAGACCTCTTTCCACGATAAAGATATTATTGCTTTCTCAGAGACCTCAGATCACTTTCCAACAATGGGTATAATTAATATTTCAGGTAAAAGAAGGAAAAAAATATGCTTTTTGTACCTGATGAGGAAAGCATGATATAGAGGCCTAAGAACACATGATAGAAGCTACCTGCTAAGTTCTGGGTCAATGCATCCTGGCTAGGTATTTCCACCTACAAAATCTGCTGGTTTTAAAATAACTCAGATTAACAAACCAAGTGATTTCTCACTTATGAGCTCTTCGGAGGGAAAGCCAAACTTGAAACAAATCTATATTATGTTCTTCCCTCTCTCTACCATGAAACATTTTCCCCATTACACTGGTAGTTTCATTTTTTGTAGTGGTTTAGAACAATCCATTGAACTTATAAATGTACAAGGAGAATAATTAGCAGTGGAATGGTCCATTTGCCTTTAATTTTTTTTAAAGTTATTCATACATTTTTAGCCTCTGCACTACATTTTGGGGCAATTAGTTTCATATATTCACTACCTAATGTGCAAATTCCTCCTTCCCCATATTTGGTCCCAAGATTCTCTTCCATGCATAAATGGGTACCTCACTATCCTCCCTAGTGCCATTCATGAGATTATAGACTTTGATCATATCACCCCTTCCAAGTTGAACAGTTCTAAGATTGTTTAGGATATTCTTCATTACAGTAAGCCCATCATCATGATTTCTCCACATTACCAAGGGAGGTTAATAATGCCACCTTAAGATTGATATCAAAGGAGATTACCACTACCTTTCCATAAAAGATATTAGAAAAGAGGCTATAGTGGCCCCATACCTAAAGGAAAAAACAAAAACAAAAGCAGAACTCAAATTCAGATCCTCCAACTCCAAATTCTTTCTGTAATGCCAAAGAACCTCTTTTATATTATATCTAGGTTTTCTATTGTCTTTCCATTAAAGCATTTATTTAGACACTCTTGTGCAGAGTAGAATGCCAAGCATTCTAAGGGAGATACAAAGTAAGACCTGACTTTCCTGGACTACTGTGACCACTCTCCATTCCAGTCCAACCCCTACTTCTGTCAGAGACTTGAGGTAATCTCTCATCTCTCATTCACTTTGCTGCCAGTCACTTTCCTTACTCAAAGCCAGTCCTCAAATCTAAAACTTGCTTTAGCTCACACTTCCTTCTGAATAAAATTTCTCAGGTCCTAACAATTCAAAACCTTCCATAATTCAACCTACCTTTCCAGCTTTAACATACTATTCCTCACCACACACTCTATGTTCCAGCCACTTAGCCTGGAAATTCTTTCCTTATCATCCTGCCTTCTCCTCTCATGGAATTTTTGCTTTCATAAATATACTTCTCTCTACCTGCCATACCTAGAATGTACTTAACCTGCTCTGGCCCCAATTCTGTCAGTAAAAAAAAAGTTCTTAGCTTTCTTTTAAAGCCCATCTTCATTGCTTTCTCTTCCATGAAGGGTTCCCAGATCCAATAACTTGATGAATGTAGTGACTCATCATGAAAATTTCTCATAGCACTTTTCTGGGGCCTCTCCTTTGCAATTTCTTTTATTATGGTAATTTGCATTCCTTTCTCTCTCCACCATGACCTTAATGATAATATAAGCTCCTTGAGAGTAAGATTCATTTTTTAAAATCCTTCTTTGGATCCCCGGTGTTCAGTAGAGTTCTTTATATGTAGCCAGTATTTAATGAATCTTCCTTAAAGTGACATTGAGAAATTCAGGTGAATAATGGCAATAAGTCAACTTCCCATAATAATGAAACCCTCGAGGATAATTGGGATTGGGGCAGCTAACTGTAGAAGACGATATTGTTAATATTCCACCACTTCCCTTCCCATATATCTTTTACCATTTCTCATTTGCCTACCTCTCTCTTCTTTCTTCCATCTCTCTTGCTTATGGTACATCTCTCCATAGCAACAAATGGCAGTTTTTGGTTAAGCGGTAGACTCCATATGTCAATGAAGTTGAAGAATTCAGGGATAGAGAATATAAAATTGTGTTGCAAAAAGAAGAATGTATGTGTGAGGGAAGGGACTCAGGGCCATTTTAATACAAGGTAATTGTACTAATATTCAAGACATTCTAAAAGAAGTCTCCAAATAAAAGCTAGATTACCAAGTCAGGTATATGACAAGGGGGGGTATATGATAAGGGGGTATTTGTCCAATTAAAAGGCTAAACTAGGTGATCTCTGAGGTTCTAAGATTATATGACCCTGAGGGGAACCTACCAGAAATTGGGGGATTTAAAGAAGTACATGAACAAGAAATTGCACAGGGTGAGAGGGAGTGGACAAGCTGTAGCCTCTCTGTGCTGGATGAAGTGCTCGTGCCAATGAGATCACACTCATTAAAAAAATCTAAATTTATAAAATAAAATGGCGACTTCTTTCTTCACCATGTGGTATAAAATAATATGAACTCAAATTATGGCTGGAGACATTTTATTTATTAATTGGGACTGACACATAATATTAGCTGAGTGATACTGTTTATCTGTAAAAGATTTGTGTGTTTGGGGTAGGAAGAGATTGTACTAATAGTTGAAGTGTGTTTCTCCACAGAGCTGTTGAGCACATGAAATGGGATAATCTATAAGTATTAAGTGCCTACTATTGTGGTTGAGTACTATACTAGATGTTGAACATTTAATAAGAAAAATAAAACAATCCTTTCCCTGCAAATAATTACAATCTTAAAAGGGGAGATATATGCATAGATAGGTATGTGTAAAATTGCTCAAATATATAGTTTTGATGAAAAACAATAGCTGCTGTGGGGTGGGATAGAAAAAAACTGGGAAACTAGGAACGTCTAAGGCAGAAATGAGGAGGGAGTGCATTCTAGGCATGCAGAATAACCCATGCCAAGGCACAGAGATGGGAAAGAAAGGGGGTCATGTGTGAGGGCAATAAGGCAGCCAATTTGACTGGACTATAGAGTGTGTAAAGGGTGATAGTATCTAGTGATGCTCAATAAATAGAATGATGCCAAAGAGGTCTATTTGAAATTAGAGCTAATACGACTGAATAGAGAATTGATGCAGTCAGATGGAAGGAGATCTAGACCTGGAATCAGAGGACCTGGGTTTAAAGCTTTGCTACTTATTCTTCATCTGTGAACTAAAAGGATTAGGCCAGATGACCACTAAGGCCCCTTCTAGCTCTAGATCTAAGATGAAAGAGAAACGAATGAAAAAATACAAAATAATGCAAAATTTTAAAAGAATAAGAGTAGTTTTTCTCTATTAAATTCAAGTTTTTGAAGTTTTCTGAGCCTTACCATAAATGTAATAAATAATACCCTACATAATAAATGCAGAAATTTTGACCAATTTAAATGCCCATCTACATTGTCAGAAGCATATCATGGAGTAATAGCTTTTTGCTATAGTGATACTGGGTATATAAATATTTCTTAACTGAAATATAGACTCAAAGTTCCTCTCCATTAAAGAAACTAAACAAATTCCCCATTGCTACCAAACAGTGGCTTGGTTTTGCCAAGTTCTAAGTAAAAGATGATGCAGACATGAAAGAATGACGTTAAGAGCTTTCTCATAGGCTCTAGATAAGGAAGGCTATCAGACACCTGTAGAAATTTGATGACAGACCTGAGTCTGAAAAATAAAAATAGATCCAATTAGAATTCCAGAGGAGAAAAAAATGAACAAATAGATTAAAATTCCATTAATTCAGAGTCATTGTGGAGATGGAAGAAAAAAGCAAAAGCAAATAATAACTAGAGACAATTTTAAAATGAAAGCGATGGCAATTCGGTTATATTTCTCTAATACTTTAAAAATTAATAGCAAGTTAAATCATAGATCTAGAGCTGGAAATGATCTCAGAGACCATTATGTTCCACTCCCTCATTTTACAGACAAGGAAAACTGAGGACAAGAGACTTTAAGTGACTTGCCCAAGGACAAACAAATAATCAACACCAGAGGCAGAATTTAAAATAGGATCCTCTGACTCCAGAGCCAGTATTCTCTTCCCACTTTATGGCTATAGTCACTTACAATTAGGACATTATATATAAATAGGACCACTAACAAGTTGTCAGTTTGTTTCTTTGTTTGTTTTTTAGTCCTGCTTAGTAACCACCAAGCCCTAGTCTCTGTAATCATGTTCACACTAATATTGGTTTACAAAACCTCATTTCACAGATGTTTTATGCTAAATAATCAAAATTCTAAATGAGTCTAAATTATAATGTTTCACCAAACAACACAAGAGGCACTCTTTTTTGACTACTGATAAATCTTTAACTTGAAACTACCTGAAGTTTCAGTTTAGTACAATATCCAGGAAAGAAAATTTATTAATTTTTGGAGGTATAAGCACAGAATAAGGACATGCTTCTTAAAAGGGAAGATAAAAACTACATGCAAACATGAACCTCCTAGGACAGCATTATAACCAGGTCATGACCTACTTCTTAAATAAGATCAGTATGGACTCAATGCTAAGGGGAACAAAAAGTGAAAGAGAAAGCAAACAGGAACAAGATGATATCTTTTGATTGTAGGTCTCCAAGGAAAAAGTATAAGAGGTCATTGACATGCCAACAGAAATAATGGTCCAAGTTAAAATTTTGAACTGAAAGGGGAGGACCAGCTAACCCTAATTCAATTCAAAGAATATTAAAGCAGCATGAGAGTCCACCTATAACAAAGTGCTAGATACACTATAAAAATAAATAAGACATAAACACTGCCCTCAAGGAACTTACAATTCTACTAGTATAAATAAGACATGGCCAAGAGGAACTAAAGCAAAACAGAATAAGATAAGCACATTCTATAAAAAGGAAAAAGACAATTTCCAACTCGTGGGAATGGGACCAAAACCAGAGAAGGATTCATGAAACAGGTACCATTTGAACTGGGTCTAAAAAGGATGTTTGGGATTGAAATCACCAAAGGTTGGTGTGAGGAAAGAAGTGCATTCAAATTACAAGAGCATGGTGTGAATTCTCCTCTATGAAAAATATAGTTCAGTTGGACAGGACTATAGAATATATGAAAAGGAGAAACATTAGATAAGTTGCAAAGAGCAGGCTGGTACGAGACTGTATAGGGTAGGACTTAAATGCCAGATTTATAGACTGTTTTCAGTAGGTGACTGGAAACCGTTGAAAGGCTTTGAATGTGAAGTGAAATCACCAATGTCACTTATGCTTTAAGGTGATTAAAGAATAAAATGGATTAGAGGAAGAAGAATCATGGCACAGAGAGTTGACTTAAAGAAACTGTTTTTAATCATACAGGTAGTAGCTGGACTACTAATAATTGAACAAGGTTGATAGCAATGGGAATACAAAGAAGGGGACAAAATGTTAAAAGTTTAAAGAAAATTCAAAAGTGTGCTAGTTCAATTTGTATCTGAACAAGATTTTCATTTATAATAAGACCAACAGGTGAGGTTATCTAAGCTATTCCTGAATGCCTCTGATGAGAAGGAAATGCACTATTGTTTGAGAAAGTCCATTCCACTTACAGAAAACTCAAATTCTTAAGACAGTTTATATTTACATGGAACCTCAATCTGCATCTCAACCACTTCCATTCATTGCTCAAATTTCTTCTATGTGACAATTCTTCAAGCCAAGAATCATGTGTTTACTCTCCCCATCCCAGTCCATCTTCCAGGAGAAACAGTCTCCATTGGCATCATCCTGAGATAGCATGGTGTCAAGTCCTCCAGTACAATCTTTAACAAGAAGCCTTTTGTGATCCCTTTAATTGCTAGTGCCCTTCCTCTTAAACTACCTTGAATTTAACAGCTTTATATTGATTCTTCATATACTTATTCATGTTATTTTTGTTTCTGTTTTTAAAATATAAATTTTTTGAGTAGGTAGTATTTGTACCTGTAAATCCAGCACTTTGCTCAGTACCTGGAGCACAGTTGGTGCATAACAAATGTTTGTTAATCAGTTTGTTACTAGTTACCTTTCTTTTGATGTTATGTACTTTATATATTGTAGTAGGATTGAAAGAGAATATCAATGGAAAGTATGTATAAATTAAGGGAGGAGTTTCCAGCGTAGCTGAATGGGAAAATATTAGTTCCTTTAATACAAATAAGGGTATAATCAGCAAGAAAAATAAGTGGGGGGGGAGGGGGAAAGTTCAGTTTTGGACATGGTGGGGTTGAAATTCCAAAGATTTATTGGAGATGGGGCAGGAGATTGCGGAGGGTAGGAAAAAAGAAATGAAGGGAAGAAGGAAAGACAGAAAGATCTTGAGGGACAAATACATACAGAAGGAAAGGAAGAGAGATAAATTATCGGCATCATTTTCATCACATGTATTGACCAATGAAGACAGCTAAGAAAAAATAGGTTGATGACAAAGGCCAGGATCTTGGAAGAACAGTTATCACATTAATCTTAGGTAGGTTGGTAGAATGACTGGTTAACAAGATTCTATTCTTCATATGAGCCTGTACTAAGAGTAACTGTAACTTTGGAGACTCCATGAATTCAAAATTACATCTGAGAAAGTTTATCAAAGTGCCTCAGGCACCAGCCAGGCATTTATGTTCATATTCCGTGCATATTTTTAGAGTTCCTGCTCATTCTATGAAAAACTTAATAATCTTGCAGGCAGGGGTCAGATCTTTGTGAATTGCTAGTGAAATATACAAATAACCCTCCTGGATAACAAATTTGAATCTAGGTCTCTTGAATCTACTATCTTTTAGTTGGCTCATGAAAAGTCTCATAACATACAAATAATATACCTTTGACACTCCCTACCTTCTCACCCCACCAATACTTTAGCCACCACTCCTGAGGTAAGAACATCAAGAACAAAATGGTGAGACCCTCTCTTAAGGTTAAAATGCTTATCTCCTACCCTCAAATATGTTTTATACATCAACTCTTTGTGAATTAGGGAATCCTAAAATGCAGTGGCCTGAAGAGATTCAATCAGTGGAGAGTGCTTGTTAACCAACACTTTCCAAATATCAATATTCTATCACATTTCTCACTTATGTGTCACTTTGGGAGTCCAGAACTCCCCTAAAAAAGTATAAATATAAAAAGCCTTAATAAAGCTGCCTATATGGCAGGAACCAAATTCTATGTCAAATAAAATATGGTACTCAAGAAACTATCTCCAGGAACCTTCACACACCTGTACAATTTTGGCAGAAGATAAGCAATGCCACTAACCCGATATCTGCTTTGGGCTAATAATTCACTTCTTCCCCTCTGAAGTTATGTGTCTGGTCCTGTCAAAGGAGATGATTCATTTCCAAGCAAAACTTATGCTCCTCTTCCATGACCATATTGTATCTGTCAAAGGCACAAGAAAGTCCTTGCACCGTCCTGGTAATGCTTTCCTTGAATTTTTCCTATTCTTAATATCTAGAAACATAAAGTTTTGCTTTGTATATGTATATGTGTGTGAGTGTGTGTGCATGTGTGTGTGTATACATACATATACCTTATTCTTGTATCCTTTATATATATATATATATATATATATTCCCTCTAATTTGAATTAGAACCTCCTGATGCCCTCAGAAGCAATTTTAGCAGGTAATCAGTTAAACTAAACCAAAATCTGGCCACTTGCCATTAGCAGGGGTTAGGGAATGGAAACTAGTGTTCACTCAGTGGTTCCGTCTATTCTCCCTGTATCTTAGACTTCCTTCTACCTCCTGAGCTCAGATATAGGTCTATACACTTCCAATATACTTACAACTCTATAGAGAAATGCAAGGAGTGAGGGAAGGGTTACAATTGTTGCCTGGCCATTCTTAGCCCAGCTCCAAGTATCTAGAACTTGAAAGAAAAGAAAATACTAAAAATTAAGTAATGATTGGCTCTTAATCACTTTCAAATCATCCCCTTTTTCTTCACGACTTCCATACAAACACATAAGCAGCCTCAATTAGAATACTTTTTCACTCTAAGGAACAAGTAATTCCTGGAGAAGATGAGAAATGTTAGATCCCAATTCCAATTAAATTCCAATTTTCATGTGCATCTGGATAAGGCACCAATTTTTAGTAAATGAAAGTGAGAATCCCAAAGATTAATGAAGGTTTACAGAGAGCAGTATCAAGCCAGGACATAGAATCCTCCCATATTCATTTTAGAGTGAAAACAATACTGGAGAAGAGAAAAAAATTCTCCAAGTTGATTTTTAATTATCACTTAATATACATTGAATACTAAAAAATAGTAGAAGACTGATTAGAGTTGTTGGGAGAATAGGTACTAATTCGTTTCCAAAGGTCTTAGAATGACAAAGCAGAATCTCCCTAGGAAAGTATTAGTCCCTAAGGATGGATACTAGGGGGTAGAATATTGGAAGAAATGGGGGAAAGGAAACAGGTTCTTCCTCCAAACTTGAGGGAAAAGTGGGAAAAACAAACTGAGAGTTTGTTTATCCATTTAAACTGAAAGGAAGATGCTAAAACAGCCAACAAGGTGTAACTCAGCAAATAAGCAAATCATATTTCAGCTTCCCCACTCTCACTAAAAGAAAAAAAAATCAGGTTAGTCTCTTGCCTATCATCCAACTTAAAATAAAGGTCCTTCCATTTCTTTCAACCTTAATAATACTGCATGTATCCATTCTTCTGGCTTTCAATTCATTCTCTCTCCCCTTGGTCCATACTTCTGTAGCTGGATTACAAGTAAGTGTTTATGTTTTTCCTAAAGCACCAACCAAAAATACATCGGCCTGTCAAGGGGCCAGAAAAGTAAAGCTTTATAGCCTTATACTCTCATTATTTAGCCTCGTGATATCAGCTGGATGGATTTATAATCACATTTTTCACAAATCCCATTATAAATAAATAAAATTCTAAGATATGCCCAAATCACTCAGGCCTCTTGGCCCAACATGCTTTTGTAATTACTTGGAGCTCCAACTGTATGCTACTTAAATTAGTTAGCAGTCACTCAGTTATTTTTAGGTCATAGCAACGAATTCATGTACACACACACACACACACACACACACACACACATCTCCGCAGCAAAGTATTTTCCCTCCTTTGGAACAGGAGCCAGATGTATTTTAACTGCCCCCCTTTACTTCCCTTAGAACAGCCTAGCAGGTTCAGATCACATTTGGAGGCTTGGATAAGAATATTAACAGTAGGAATCTTTACATAAAAAAAAGAATACTTTCATCTATGTAAGGATGAGATCTCTCTCTCTCCCTTCTACCAACATCCATTACTGGCTCCTTT